>NC_134366.1:142607712-142920906 GCF_035582795.1 Mycteria americana
CTTGTATGAAAATAGGATTTCATCTTTTTGATCTTGAAGAACTGGGAAAAGGAAAATTAATTCTACATAAATTGTAGTTAGGCTTATATTTTGATAGTGAATCATGTTAAGATGCTAGGTTTGATACATATTTTGTAAGAGTACAGAGTTTGGCACTGTCTTACTAGAACTGCCCTACCCTTCCAGAAATGTAAGCTGTCAGAAGTAATCAGATCTTCAGGAGAAAAAATGGGTAGGTTCTTCTTCCTATCCTAAGGCTAAGCAAACAGGCTAACTCCACCCTGCCACATGCAAACTGTTTTGCCTAGCAGAACTTGACACCACTGTTTGTGGCCAGCCAGGGATCTTTTGCATGGACAGATCAATTGTCTATGCATGTTTCATTTATGCACAGTATTTTTATTTTTTTTTACTGGGACTTGCAAAATTACATGATGTTTTTCAATATGGCAAATGAACCCTTAGAAATTACTTTGTCATTTTATTTTGGGGATAAAACATACTATTTAATGTTAAGCTCATCAAAGTTATGCCTCCTGGGAATCATGTCTGTTAGTGACACATCCAGTACTGTCTGACAGCTGAAATACAATATGAATGGCACACCTAACCAGTATCAGTAAATCTTAAATTCCACTTACATATTTGCCATACAGCATAGGTAGCCTTTAAAAACATTATATTTTTAAAATGGCTTCTTCCTTTCATTAAGACTAACTTACGCAGCTTTGTTCAATGAAATCCAGGTAAATAAGAAGTTGTCTTGGTGGTCTTTGCATTTCAGAAGATTCTTATGATTGTGCTTTTTTTCATTAGTACATGAAAGGGCTGTCAGCTTTGGGTTTTTTGGTTTTGTTTTTTAAGTGTGGAAGAATACTGTAGTTCTTTATTTTGGCAGTAGCATGACTGCTTCTAGGTTATTGTCTCTGGTATTCTATGCTGTAGATGCCTGGAGTTCACAGATTATCTTGATAAATTGTTAAAGGTTCAGAAAAGAGCTAAGAAAATCCTGATAGGTTGGAGTTTGTGTCTTGCAGTGTCAAAGACCTCAGTCTTGCTTCTCAGTCCTTGGGAAATATGTAAAGAGTGTGTATTTGGTCAAGCAGGAATTGATTAAGCATTTCCTGAGTTAATTAGTTTGAACTAGAACATCTGTTTGGGAGGAAGAGTGGGAAGAGGAACTCTAGGGGAACTTATCTTATGCCTGCATTATATGGGGCTAAATTGTCAAGACTAAAAGCTTGGTGTTCCCTGCTGACTTATAATGAATGAATATCATATAGCATTGTTGAATTTTTGTTCCTTATGGGGAGATTTCCTTTGATGCTTTAGAGATGTAATGTGGATTGCAAGGTTCACACCAGAAGCTTCCCAAAAACAAATTGTGTTGCAAACTTTATAGGTTCTGTGTCTTTTAATAATGATGTTATTGTAGAAGGAGTATGAAAAGTAGTATGATATGGGTGTTGGAGAAACACAAGAGCCTTTTCTTTTTTTTTTTAATATATTAAAAGCTATATTGAAAATAATACTCTTCCTTGACAGTAATTAGCTGTTTGGTAATTTTCCTGGCATTGTAGTTTATTGAGGTTGTATGACAAGATCAGAAAACTGCACAGTAATTTTAAGAAATTATTTCTCTTAGTGTGAGGGTGTGTTTTGTTGGTTTTCTTTGTGTGTTTTTTCCTTACGACTTCCCTTTAGGAAACTTACAGAAGAGTTAAGCTTCAGCTACCCAGACATTTCCATCAATCTTGCTTGGTTTGTTTCTTTATAGTTCTTTAATTTTGGAAAGATCAATAAAAATACCCTAAGTGTCATCATTTTCCAGTTAAGGCTTAAGTTACTGGGCTTTTTTTGAGAAGAAACTTTGGTTACATTATTGAGGTAGGGGCGGAGGTATAGTAGGCTTTTTGCAGGTTTCACTGTGTAGTTTAAGATGATAAAAATGCAGAAATTTACTTGAAGACCTAGTTTTTCTAATATAAGTTGTGATTTCTCAAAAGCTACAATTCTCCTTACGATGATGTGTGGGAGGGATGGTGGTGTGGGGTTTTTTTAATTTATTTTTAAAATTTAATTAATGTTTTTAAATTTTGATTTTTGCTTTATTCTTTTTGGTTTGGAAATGTTATCCATAATAGTAAAAAAGTTTTGAAGTATTGCCTGTGTGTATAGTACTCTCTATTGTGAGTGGGGGTTTTGATATCAAAACAAAGTTGTTTTTCTTTCAGGCTTTCCCCTGTTCTTTTCTCATCTCCATAAAAGAAGAGAGAATGGAAGGCATGTTATTCTCTCTGGGCACAATGTTCGCCTTTACCAAGTGAAAAAGGAAAAATTTTCCTTCTTGTTAATTCTGAAGTTAGGAGGCTTGTACTTACATCTCTGTTATTTTCTAACATTTTAATAAAGTTACTATGACTTGTAATTATGAGCCCCCTTTTCTAGATGTGATAAGTTTGACATTATGAAAGCTATTCTTAAAAGAAAAAGGCCAAATGCAAGTGCGTTGTGCAGATTGTGAGGATAACTGGCATTAGTTTTTTGTTTTATTTTAAAAAGAATTAAAAAAAATATGCATTGGAAACCTAATCCAAATATAAGTCTATGAAATCCTCTCTTTAAAGTAAGAACCCTTTTGTTTGCTGGATTGTTAAAGTCTGATTTGTACGTTTTTTTAGTCAATGGGAATTCTTTGGGAATATAAGTATTTAATTGTGAGTACTTTAATTTTTTTTGCTATAACTTGAATAGCAATCTAGCAATCTCCTTATGAGTACCCCTTTATATATTTTAGTAGTAAGATGGACAAGTTAGGCCCACCACTGCGAACTGGAAGAGATGTGCAAAGGTTTTATGACACTGATACAAAAACAGACAGTATCATCAAAAGACCAAATGAGTTGTTGCCTATAAAGAAGTAAGTATTACAAATCAGCGTGGTTTATCTGTTTTGCAGAAATGTTCCTCCAAAGCATTGGAATAGTAAAAGTGTGACCTTGACAGACATCTGCTGCCCAGTATGTCTTCAATATAAATGCTGTGGGAGAAGAGTATATAATATAATTAGTATAAGTATCTGTTTCATGCTAGGTAAACAGCTTCATAGTAGGACAGGAAGGATGAAGACTTTTCTCAGATTTGATTTCTTCTGTCCTGATTGATTATGGACTAAGAGTAATCAACTTCTATCTCTGTAAACCTGAGATAAAACTGAATTTGCATAATGTAAAGCTGAAGTAGGTATTTACCAAATTACCAAAAAGTAAGGATAACCAAAGCTGAAGTATCTTCGAGACAGGGCCAGAACATTTGAACTTGGGTTTTTATTTGAAGAAGCAAAAGGAATGAAGGGAGGGGCGGGGGCAGCTCTTTTTAGACAAACGGAATATTTTTGTTTGCTTGTTTTGTTCCTTTGCATGTTTGGTTAGAGCTATAAATCCTGTGAACCATCAAAAATTAGGTCATTTTTTCATTTTATAATACATTAGTAAGATGTTGAAAATTTGGCTTAGTGAGTTACTAAACACGCTTACAGTAGCCCCTATCCATAGAGCAGTGATTTGATTTTTCTTCTTGAGAGAACTTCTTTAAGAGTATAGGCGCTTATTCTGCTCTTCATAACATTGCTGTTGTTCTTATTCAAATGTCCACTGAGTTCGTGAATTAAATCTGCCTTCCCTGCAGGGGGTTATTCAATATGTTATGTGCCAACAGCACTGGACAAATGTGAATAGCTACTAGACATTGTTAAATTCAGCCTAGCAATGTAGATGGTTACAGTTTATAGCAAAGGTTTGTGGACTTTGGCATGCATGCCATTAGTCATAAGAAACTTATTTATGATTTTGCACAGAACTATGCTGTTGTGGGTGACAGTGATAGCTGTCAAAAATATCTGAAAATGCCCTGTCTAGGAAGCAGGCTTGATATTTCAGTGTTTTATGGCAAAACCCAACCAAATTGTGAATGCATAAATAGAAAAAGACAAGCTTCTTTTACAAATTTATTTCAGTTTTTCATTTTGCAAGCAGTGGTAATTCAACTAGATGTACAACATGAGCTGCTTTAGGAAGGGAGGTCCCCTTCAATCTTATTTCTTTGAAATTGAGAATGGATAATAAACATCTTTAAAGATATGTCCAGATTTTAAGAGTTCAAGGTGGTATTGGTACACAGCCTCATCTGCTGTCAGGCTCCATTAATACTTCACGTGATAGAACTTAGGACAGGGATTTATATAGCTTTGCAAAAACAAAACAAACAAATCCAACCAAACAGAAAAAGCAACAGAACTGGACAAGTAGATAGAAGTGGCAGAGGTTGGACAAATCAGAAGAGACCCAGCTATGGTGACAAAAGTTGAGGTAATCAAGAATGTCTGACTTTGTTGGAAGACATCTGTCTCTAGAGATCAGATTGCAACTTAAGGATGCAATTTCAGGATTTGTCATGAAATAGCCTGAAACTTGATGCTAATTATGTGTCTAGATCTGGGATGAATAAATTTGTAGGCAGTGGCAGCCTGTTACTTCTGTTGATTTACTCATCAAAAATGCCAGAAATCATTGCAGTTAGCTGTAAGACTCATATTAAAGTTTCTAGTCTGAAAATAGATTTGGTTTTTTCTGTATTTTTAGAAAACTAATTGGGGAAAAAATTGCAGAAATTATGCAGAAAGCTATGTTTAAACATTTCAGAATTAAGACATTCTGTTAAACCTTTAATGAATGACGTTTTATCTGTTCATGGGACTCTGCTTCCCTCAATAGACAGGGTGGACAGTGCACTTTCAATGTGGTGTTTCAATATTTTTATCCCCCCCCCCCCCCCCCCCCCCCCCCCCTCAATTGGTGGCCTGTATGCTGTACTAGACAGCATACAAATCATGTTTTTAAGACATTGATTTCTGGCAAATTTCTCTAGTATACACCTAGTATTAAAGCATCAGGTGAATTTTCAGAGTACCTAGTGGGATGAGTTATATTATACATATTTTAGAGAATTGAACAGTTGAAATACAGGAAAGAGTAGTGGACAATTTTTCATGTTAATGTCTTTCAAATATCTAGGACTCCTAGCATTATTTTCAAAAACAATTGATTCAAGGTACACCCTAAAGAGACTTCAGTTTAAGAAATTAATGCTGTTAGTATTGAAAAAGTAGTATGTTTGTCCCAGTTTGAAAATCCAGAAAACTGAGTCAGTAATACTTTTGAAAAATTTGTTTTAAATTACTTGGAGTTGTCTAAACAGGAATTGAGACACAAATCTGTTCTTTGCATCATTGTCTGATCATCCCTGATCCATGATGATCCATACCGTTTATGTGTCTACAGCTGAATTTTTCCTTATAGGCTTTTCTAACTTCCATAACAAGTAAAGTAACAGTCCATTATGTTCTTTCCACTGTTGAGCTCTGATGAATTTTACTCAATTATAAGCAAAGGTCTCTCTTCAGTGTAAAACAAGATGGGGGAAATAACATGAGATAGAGTATTTAGTACGCATACTGTTGTGCATACTTGTAACAGTGTAATTTAGGTTATATTCAGAACTTTTATGCTGGAATTCTGTAACTTCTGAAAGACTGACATAACTTTGAATAGGTTTTAATTCTGATATAACTTATATAGTGTTTTTCAGTCTGCACAGTATTGTTTTTAAATAAAATCATCTTTAGAATATCCTTGCTAAGTAAGAGGGCACCCAGGAAAACTAACGGAGAAGGTTGGTGTTCTGCCCAGTGAGCCAGAATCTTTGATGGTTCCACTCTACCTGTTGCATGTAGAAGCCATTCTTGTTAAACTTGAATACTTTAGTTAGATATAATTTCACTTGATTTAATCTTAAATTTAGTTCCTGATTTCCACTTTTGTGCTTAATCATTTGATCATTTTTCCACTGAAATGTTTAAGTGATGGAAGGAGCTGAAAAGCCATCTTTAGTTTATGCTCATAACATGAAGGAAGAAATGTTATATGCAACATATCTAAAATTCAGGAGTTACTACATTGTTCCTCACTTGTGTCAGTGTTGCATTCGAAGTTACTGGAGTTGAATGCATTTCCTTATATATACCTTGAAAACCAAACCAAGACTAAGTTGTTTATAGTTCTGAAAGGAGCAAATTAGGTTCATCTGAAGAGAAGGAAAAAAAGACCACTTGGGGTTTTGTTGTTGATTGGGCTCTTGGTGACTAATTTTTTTAAATGGAGTCTTGTTTTAATTTTTTTTAATGTCCATGAGCCAGTCCCAACTTAGATTTCATTTCTGCATTGGTATTCAAGAGTGAGAACAGAAAAACTTGGTGGGTCATGCACAAGATGTCATAGTCACTGAAGTCTTGCCAAAGAAGAAGAAATCCCAGTGAATGGTAATTCTTTTGAGCCATGATGAAAAATTCTGTCCTTGGTCACTGATGATAAAAGGATGCCCCTTCCTATGTCTTTTTCTTAATGATACTCAGATTTTTCAGGGGATTCTGATGTTTCTCTACTTATCAAAGTAAGCAGTGAGATGTTCTGTATGTTTAGGATGTGCTATTAATTGCATACTGGCTTCTCATAAAACCCATGAGTCTTGAGGAAAGCAGCTTTCACAGCTATGTGGTCATACCATTGAAACCAACTTTAAGAACACTGTGACAGGCTAGAAAAAAAAATAGGCCCTAATGCCCAGCTGGATAGACTGTCTTTCCTCTCCTCCTTCTATTTATATTTATAAATATAATACTTATGCTTTGAAGAAAGAGGATCTACAGCATTACCTGAGAAGTATGCATCCTAAATAAAGTCTGCGGCTATGAAGAAAAAAAGGTCTTGTGACTCACTTCATATTGGTCATAAAGTATTGAGAATATGGTATCCTTTCTACCTTTTTTTAAACTATTAAGACCTGCAGTCAGCTGCTCTCTATTTCTCTGAAAGCCCTGCCAGTCCTAAAAAGTGACTTGTAGTCTGTCAAGGTAGACATTAGAACATACTAAACAATCCGTAGTGCAGGATCTACCTGTATTTTGGTGTGATAGCGAGTGAAACACATGAACAGGACGGGACTTGATGTTCCATTTAGCTTTTCATTGTAAGATTCAAGTAATTTTCAGTCCAAACCATGAAAGTTCATGCCAAAGCTCTTCTGTCTGCTCTTGGTAGGAAATGTTATATTTTTCATACAATTAATTGATGTGTAGATTGTTGAACTCATCTTTTATATCATTTGTAAATGCATATTCTTGTATATATTTCTGTGTGTATATAAATCATCAGATATTTATTCTGTTTTAGAGGCGCAACAAAGACACGGACATCAACCCCTCCTAGTGTGGCAAGAACCATGAGCACAGGTGCTCTAACAAACAAAAGAAAAACTAGCAATTCAGACGGTTACTCAAGGTAGCTTTTAACTTTGTGGATTTTGTCAGCAACAGAACGTTCGTGAAAGGGGAGTACTTATTACAAAAGAGGTTGGGGAAAATATTGTTCTCTGCAGTTAATAGATAACTCATGGTCAATATTATTTGGCATGTTTAAGATACTCAATATATTTTGCATATTTAGCATCTAACAGAACACCTTTGTCATCAGCTGTCTCAGATGTGCACAAAGAAGACAGTGTTAGAAATGTGAAAAACCTTTTAGGAGCTGTTGAAAAAATAAGTGAATGGTCTTTCAAATGGGGAGTGGTTCAGTTGAAATTGAATGAAATTTGCATGCTAAGCACACAAATAGTCTGTTGTCTGCCCTTTTAAAGGGTGGGATAAAAATTGTATTGCTGTTTTTGCCTTTCTTGTTTTGACAAGCTAAGTTTCAAGTTTTCAAACACTCCAGTTAATCTAACTAGTGAATCAAATATTTGATCCTGCTCCTAAAATGTTGTCATTTTTTGTTTTCTTGCAGGGAAAGTGGGTATCTGGAGATAAGTAGGGGAGTCTGGATAGAGTTATAAGGTGTACCACTGTAAATAAATAGGAAATGTAAGCATGAAAATGACAGTAACAATAGCAGTAATTCGCTGCAAGGATTAGAATAATTTTGCTTCAAGTTATACTGAACTGAGTTACAGGGAATGTTCTTTATCTGGGGATTTTCAGGTCTGACGGTAAAATTGGGTATGACAGTGGAGACTACCCATCCTCAATCAATGGAGGAAGTTCAAAAAGCAGCGAAGGAAATTCACCTGTACAGTTATCAAAGTTCTGCCATGAATGTGGAACAAGGTATCCAGTGGAATGGGCGAAGTTTTGCTGTGAGTGTGGAATTCGAAGAATGGTTGTGTGAACACATTCTTAAAAGCAAAAAGAAAATGAGAAATTGGAAGCATCTGCTATGTACTGCTGCATGGAAAGCTAGAGCACTCCTTCCAGTTAGACTTCATGCTGCAAACATGTTGAAACATCATATTGTAATTTTCTGAGTGCAATCTTCTGGTTACACACTTATTTATAAACAAATATATATACTGTATATAAAAATAGCAGGTACCTAAAACTGTGCCATTCAAGGAAATGCTCTTTAATCTCTGTTGGAAGTAATTAAGGTAAAAATGTGTTAAGTAACTTAGGTAGCAGAAGTGGTTCAATGTTATTTTTCTTGTAAATTCTACTAGATAAAGGATTATTTAAATCACTTACGTAGGATAATACTTACCCATAGGGAACTAGCCATGAAGAACTTGGGCTTCAAAAGTTTCTCTGTGGAGGCATTTCCTTCATATGTGACGGTAACTTAGATGCTATATTCTAGGTGAAAACAACATGAGCAACTCCTTATAAATTCCTAGTTAAAAGTGCAAAAAGTCTGGATCCCTTTAAACTCTTTAACAGTAATATCCTAATTGGACTTTCCAGTTACTTCCTAGGATTTTTTAAAGAATCAAAGTGGAAAAACTACCTGAGAATTCTGTTCACATGTAAGAAGAAAAGCAAGATTTTTGTTTGTGGCTTTCCATATTCTGTTTTCCAGTAAGAACGTGTTAATATTTTTATGTATTTATAAGGACAAATATGGTATCGTCATTTTATTAAGTTCCTTTTGTTCAGAAATACTTGTCTTCCTCCTCCTGTGCTCCACTATGACTAGCATATCTAAAAGTTTTGTGCTTTTTGTCTTTAAAGATTTCCAAAGGTCCCGCTCCTTTTTTCTCTTCCCTCATTTCCTGAAGGAGAGACAAAGTCTATGCTTATCCTACCTAAATGTTGAACTCTTATTTTGAAAACAGCCTTCTTGACGTATCCCATACAAAAAGTCCCATAAAAACGTATGTTATTAGAGCAGTTGAACTTGATGGTAAGTAGAGACTGTTTTCTATTCTTATTGCTGTGCAAATAGCACAGCTTACATATGAGTGCATAATGGAGTAACTGTGCTCCATAGGTTTATGTGTTAATACCTTACATGGTTTTTTGCAATTTTGTGTGTTCTTGGGCTCTGAACAGCAGCCTCTTGAAGTTGGTAACAGACTTCACATTAACTTGTTGGGAAGAAGGGTCAGGCCTTGGAAGTTGTTGGGTTTTTTTTATAAATTACACAGGGTATTAAAACCATTCACAAGCCGAATCACTTAACTTGTATCTGAATGTAGTAATTTGTTTTGTGAAGTTTTGCTTTGAAGTACTGGCACCATCTTAGTTATGCGTGAAATAACAATCTGAAATAATTTAATTGTGCCTTTCCCACAATAAATACACTCTTTTTGTCAGAAATGGTTACTTTCATCTCACAAACACGATTAGTATCAATTCATGTAATTTCTTCGTAGCTTATGCAAAATATAATGTAGTGTTCCATGATAGTTTTATAATCATTGTTTGCATTCTCAAAACTTGTGATTACTATCAGTGGGGCCAATTTTGAAGAAAGCATGATTGAAGAAAAGCATCTCCAAAGCAGGTACCAGCCTTGGAGGATGAGAGATTTAAGAGACTTGATATAGTCATGTTGCAGGCCACAAACTATTGATGTGTTAGAATTAGTTCAATGGTGTGGAATTATCTTACACTTTTTATACAAAATTATTTTTAGAAATTATCCTTCACTCAGTGTAGTTTTGTTTTATTATAATTTACATAAGCTGGCTACTGAGCATGGTAGGATGGATGACTGGTAATAATAGTTAGAACTGACAAATCTTAGTCAAATTATGTTCTAGGTAGTTTAGGTTCTAGGATCCATATTTTGGCCCATTCATATCTGTACTTGGAAAAATCTGAATCCTGCATCCTTTGCATAGATAAGCCTGCTTTAGAAAATTTGCCCTGGACTTTGGCCACGGAGGTCTGTAGACTGAAGTATTGGAAGCTGAGTGTCCATCAGCAAATATACAAGTCCAGAATAGGTTTGATCAGTTAGTGAATCTACTGAGGAATCAATTCCTTTGACTTGATCAATTTCCAGTTCCTGTTTCTGCTGGAAAAATGCATTTTACTATTTATTGAAGATGCTTTCTACAAAGGGGAAGTTTAGTAAGGAAATAAATACCTTCCAGGTTTTACAGGATTCGTGTAACTGTAGAAAAAACATTGACTGTTTCTCCTTTGAATTGTAGGTGGCAGGCTTCCTAGTTTCAAATCAATCCACATACAGTTACCATAATTTCTGCTTTTTGAGCTGTTTGTATAACTCTTTGCTTCCAATGCAGCATTTAGTAGATTACTGGAGTGACACATCATTTACTTTATTTACACTTCCATGATTTATAGCAAGGACTAGAGAGGGGATTAACTTGAACTGAAAGAAGAATTTTAAAAAGATTTCCTGAACTTTTAATTTGGCCTTACAAGAAGGTCTAGTGAAACATAAATGACTGTTGATGGTAACATTGGATAATGTCTATGTGTTTGAATCTACAAAAAATATAAGCAGACAATGAAAATATAATTGACTATGCAGTTTATTACTGTATAGTGAGACTATCAGAGGCCTAGTATGTTTCCACTTTATCAACTGGTTTTGTTACTGAATGTCATAGGTTTCTAAAGTCTCTGGTGTTACAGACCGTATTACACAAGTTATCAGCACAGAGCTCTGTAATTCCATCTCAATGGAATGTTTGTTAGAAAATAGTAGATTTGTTTTCATAATACCCCTGCAGAACCAAATATGGGAAACAAATTTGTTACATTTAAAGAAAAAATAAACTGTTAAGGGAGATAGACTCTGAATTTTGAATCTTTAGGTACGTTGCATGTGTCAGGAAGTTCCCGAATTTATTTTATTAACGACCTAGGTCCAAAGCCTCTTGCCCTGGCCCTCTCCCCTGCCTTTATGCCTTGGTTTTCATGGGAGGAAAAAACATGGATACATATACTGAAAGGGGAGTGTTCCAAAATGTCTCAAGAATCAAAATATTGACAATCGTGAAGATAAAATGCCTACATGAACTATGCACCGCTGATGCACTTCACTGGTGAGTCTAAACTTAGCTAGTGTCATCCTCTGGATGCCTCGTTGACAGATATTTAATTTAAAAGCCTAAATTCCTTAGAGTTCATGTGTAAAATTAGGATGATATGATTACTCCATTTAGCATGTGTCTTTCCAGTTCTCTGTGTGTGTATGAGCACACACGTGTATTTTGTGAGAACTTGTAAGTTATACAAATGTAAAAAGTTGTTTCGCTAAAGCAGAGTTGATACAAAACAGGACTGAATGCTACTGGAGGATTGTGACGCCTCAGACAGTAAACTAATGTAGTTACTGTCTATTTAAAGTGAAATTTATTGATGTGATTGATTGTTTTAATGATTTCTGTACCAATGTCTGACCCTATGACAAACTTCCTTTTACTGTCTGCCACTATATCTTCCTAATGGGCTTACTAAGGTTCTTCCATTCAATTAAAAAAGAAAGAAAGAAAAAAAAAAAGTCAAAAGTAAAATTCCACATAAAGAAGAAAGGAGAAGACTGGTTTTGAGGTCTGGCCTGAGGGTGTTTGCATTCCCATTCTGCTTTTCTGAATATCTGTTATACAAGGGACATCTCTGTGCCAGAACGGAGTGCAGAATCATTGGAACTATACTGATATAAGTGCAATGGAGTTATGAAAAATACCAGCTTCAATAGTAAAAACAACATAGCATAGGGCTTAATCTTTATATGATGTATCTTACACAGGTTTATATTTATGAGTGATACTCACATCCTAGGTAGTTTCAGAACTCGCATCTCTAAATATACAGCAACTTAAGTATGTGGTTATATGGATAATTATACCCTCAGTCTTACACACCACTCCAGGGAAGTGGGCATGGGGAGGTACTTTACCACCATTTCAGCTTGTACCTATGAAATGAACATTTAGGCAGAATTTTTCAAATTCACCAAAGAGACTCGAAGAGCCATTAAACTTCCCTGAGTGGACTTGAAAAGCTCAACCCGAAGGGTTCCTTGGCGGGGAAGGAGACGGTGGCATGTGGGTAGCTCTCCATGGTGCTCTCGACACGGAACCTGTTCTTGCCGTGCCGCAGGCAGCGGCTGCTCAAGCTCTTCTATGCATGCTGCAGGTAACGAGGTTCACAGGCTAGTAACTCCAAAATGTATTGTAAGACTTAATCCAGTCTTCATGCGTCATGGAAGTTCTCTGTCATCTCAGAGAGACTAGCTCCTAATTCACCATTGCAACTGAGAGTTAGTGCCTGAAATGCAGCGTGCAGAGAACAGTTTCGTGATGCACACCTATCAAATCAGTGGAAGGAGGTATGACTGCAGTAGTTTAAATGCTAATAAACAAGGCAGGTGGTAGTGCACACTGATGTAGGCTATGTAATTAGTCTGAGTATAAAACAAAATGGTATTGTCTGTGTATTGCAAAGTTCTCAAGAAGTGCTAGTTTCCATCACGTAGACTTTGTATATGTGCAAAGAACAAACTTATTACAAGTTTTTTTTTAATCTTGGCTGACAAGTCTGTGTTGTGTAAGAGCACTTTTTGCAACTTTGTTTTCAGTTTGACTAAGCTATGAATAATTATATGGGTTGTATGACACGGTAGAATTTTCATCTTTGGTGAAATTGGTTTTGGTGGCTGTGGTGAAAATAGTTTTATTGCCTTTCAAGACAGCTCATTCCAACTTGTGATGGTTTTGTTGCCTTTTTTTTTTTTTTTAACTCGCTGAATAAGGTTTGAGTTACCTAATTGTGTTGTTGGCAGAAATGTTAGGTAAAAGATTCTTTAGCTGTATTCAGCAGTTACTTGGTTGATATTTTCTTTTCAATATTCACAATATAAGAGATTACTCTGCATACTAGTACGGTGGTTGTGGTTTGTGGGGTTTTTTTGTTTGTTTGTTTGTTACATCATTCCAGAATACACATTTCTGGAGGATCCTACTTAGCCCCATTCCATTTCATGTTGCCAGAAAACAGCTTATTCAGATTTTTTCTTAATTAGTGTTTCTTCTTTACAAAAATAATCAATAGGGAAATCGTATTTCTCCAATGTGAACATTAGCTTTTGAGTCAGCAGATCAAATATTCAGTTTAATATAGCTGAATATTGAACTTACGTTCTAAATAGTAGTGCATGGTTTACCATAGTTCTGTATTTGGATTTGGATTTCTGGCAGAAGTGTGAATGGATTTGGGTCTGATCTGTAAAGTGCTAAGTATTCTATGACTGTTACAATACCTACTTTATATGATTGCTCTAACTCTTGGTGTTCATCCTTCATATGATACTTAGTATGTATCTTCATAAGTTTATTTATTGATGTTCCATGTTTTTAAATGAAATGTTCATTCATGTGTTTGAGGTGATTAATTCTGTCAGCATTGCATTTATTATGTTTGCCTTGCCCCTCAGTACATTGAATATTTGTGTTTGTGACCATCCAGTGGTTTTTTGCAGAATTCCTGAGTTTGTTTGCATCTTATTTGGTATATTATGTTTATTTTAAAGTGTCAGTTCTGTTTTAATTAATAAATGTAAATCACCACCTAATGCTAATTTGCCACTTGTTAACAATAAAGTGAATATGCCAATAAAACTTTTTGTGATGCACACATTTTTGTAGCCAAATGTGAAATTGTCTTAAATAAAATAGCATAGGGATAGGTAACATCATTTCAGCCTTATGAATATTGTGATGTCTTTGGTCTCAAGTACACTGGACCTGATATAAGGACCGTCCACTGTCGTTATTCTTTTCAAAGGATAGGTTTTTTTAATTGACTTGCAAGATGAGATTTGGATTCCTCAGTCACCTTGAAAAATACTCCATACCAGATACTTAAATCAGTGTGATCTGCTTATATATAAAGTTAACTCTATATGTTTTCTTTTTCCTAACTATATGGAGAGTTCAGTTTATACAGAGCCTATTACTGTGATACCTGTAGTAAATAATTATTTGTTTTTTAAAATAAGGCTGCAAGGTATAATATATAACCTAACCTTGATCTGGGTTTGTTCTCCTTCATGAGGTTAGAGCACTGTTTTGTTGATGAAATGATTAAGCAGGAAAAAAAGTAGAAGTTATATTTTCCTATGAAGTTCACTTGTGTGAGCAGAAATTGTAATAAGCGTTTGGGTTCCTGATTTTTTTGGCTAAATACGGACGAGTAGAGACCAATTGCTCTTTTCCTTCCACTTCTTAGGGGAAAGTTCTTCCTTGGCTCTTTTGCTTACTTCACCACACCCTCTTCAAAGGAAGGGAGATATGTTTTCCCTGCATTCTGGATTAAATTCATTTATGTGCCAAGAGTCTGCAAAATCTCTCGTCACCACTGACATTCCACAATATTCCTCATGCTGGCTTCCTCCTTATTCTAGTTCATTGTGAACCATTCCAATCAGCAGGAGAAAAAACAAAACAAACCAAAAAAACCCCAACAAAAAACCTAAGTAGCTGCTGAATGAAACCTACCATAAAGCCAACATCTCTTTTGCTCAGCAGAAAGCTGAAGAGATGGAACTGGAGGGAAACATATAACCAGCCAGGAGAGGTATACTCCTGTATCTTTAGCTAAAGAACTGCAGCTGTAAACACCTGATTGATGGTGTAAAGTGAGATTTGAACATTCTCTTCCAGTGGCCTTCCTTGGATTCCTAAACACCAGAAATTCTTCCTTCTCATTATAAACCACAGAGCACCTAACTCATTCTTGCTGTTAGAAATGTGCAACATTATCTTGCTCACAGGGGTTAGTTACGCCTTTCTGCTTTCTCATAATCTCTTGCAACAACAGTACTAAAGTTCTTTTTACTAATTTAAATACCTAAGTTGTTTTTGCTTGACACTTTCCCATAAATTCCATGTATTTCTAAATCATGGGTTTGACCTACTTATATTGCTTCTTGCATAAATGCATAAATGAAAGTGGCAGGGAGGTAGGTGTGGTGCTGATACCCTCCAAGGTTGTCATCCCTTCGCCTATTCCTGCAGAGCAGTTTATTGTGGTCACATTTGTAATTTCAGGAGAGACCGGAGAAGGTTCTCAAATGGAAATGGAAGGAACAAATCAAAGAGCAGAAGTTGCTGTGTTTAGAAGTTAGTCTTTGCATGTAAGTGGTGACTCAGGAAATTTGGCAACAAGAATCAGGCAGGCAGGATATTTATTAAAAGAAATCAGAAAAAAACCATTATTTCATAATCACTCAATTTAAATTTCTGCTCTGCATCTAACCTTGGTCCTTTCCCCCAGATATGCCTGAAACTGCTTTATTTGCCTCAAGATTTAAGTTGTGGGCTGCTGCTTAAGTCATTTAAGCTGACTGAACTTCCAGTTTTGTAGTAGCTAATATTGCATCTGTGTGTTTTTCTTTTAATTCCCACTGACCTTTCCTTGCCAAGTGGTTACTAGGAAATAAATCTTGGGCTTCAAGTGTTCTTGAATTTCCAAAAAAGAGCAACTGTTCTTCAGTCTCAGAGACAAATTTAATCCTCCATTTCCTGGGACTTCTTTAAGTAGAAGGGATTTCCAGAGAAGTCCTTACAGTAGTGGTTACATTCTCATAGCTGCAGTATGATATTGGGAAATCTGTTTGGCTTCCGTATTACATAAGAGTTATGGGTTGGGTTTGAGGTTTTTTTTCAGTGTTCGGGGTTAAAGTTGCAATCTCTTGCATCAAGAGCTAAAGGGAATATGTGAAAGTCTCAATCACAGTTTTACAAAGATACTACTCCTACCTCAAGAAGTCTCTTTGCCATAAATAGATGGGGGGGTTGGAGGGCGTGTATTTCATGAAAGTATAACAGTATGTTTGCTTTGCTCTTAACCTCTTCCCTCACCATTAGCAGTAGGGCACACTGAGTTTCACGGATTCAGTACAGCAGATCTTATTCCAGTCAAAGGAGATCTATACAGTTCTTTGAAGCACCTGCCAGCATTTTTTCAGGTCTTTGTTCTGAATACCAAAAATTTTTCAGAGTAGTTCCCTGGAAAATTTCTTTTAGTACAGATAAAACAATATATGTTACCTTGCTCTGAACCAGTAAACAACAAGATGACTTAACTAAAGATTTCAGAAAGTATTTAGTCCAAGGCAGATACCTGGTATGGAAATGTTTACCTAAACTGGCCAGGTTACAAGCAACTAAGAAATAGGTATTGTATAATGGGAAGTCCCAGGCAGCTGGAGGTTACATTACCAGCTGTGCTTTTAATGACTACCTGGGGAAAAAAAGCTAAAAAAGGAGTAATGACACCCAAAAAGTCAACAGCTGAATTCCATAGAAGACAAATATTTTATTACCAAAGGAGTTATAATATCAAAGTAAGAAACTGCAAAAGAGTTATAAACAACTATAAAAATACTTCTATTTATCCAAAATTAAATATGAACACTTTATTAGTTAAATGCCAATATATTATTCTCTGAAAATATTCACACATTTTAAGTCACGTTTGTCTAACATGTTAAACACGTTCTATAAAATAATTGCATATAAGAAATCACAATCTGAAGGTAAGAAATTCTAGCTCCTCCTGCAGCTAACTCTAGGATAACCGAATACGTAAGGCTAGTGCTGTTTCCAGTCAGCTGAACAAACTTACATTCACGCATCTCCTTTTTCGCCTTCCATAGGTCTCACTGTCTTGCCTCTACTTCAGCCAGTAGAAGTGTGCGACATCTCTCAAAAATCAGTACTCTTCCCAAGTTTTTCAAAAAGTTAACCTTTTTGCTATTTTTCCAAACCTAAATCAGTTTGTAGACCCATTAGATACCCATGCTGAAAACATTATTGCGTCAGCAGAACAGACCCAAGATCAGCTGCTTGTTTGCTAAATTGTTCCTTTTGGTCCTTGATGTGTTTTATATAGATATAAAGACAACAGCTACTTTTCCATACTGTTTTCTTCACCTGCAGCTTGTAAGATGTTTCTATAAATTGCAGCAGACATGTAAGTAGATTGCTTCATGACGGTATTGTGAAGTTACTCGAAAGATCAGAAAATTCAAAGTAGTTTCCAGAGCACGAAGGTGGGACACAGCCTTCTGCAGCGTTCTTTGTTTAAAACGCTGGTCTTTTATTTCCACTTCTTGGACTTCAGCAGCTTGGTTTAGCCGTTTCTGTTTATTCCATATCCAGGAACAAGGTACAGTAGCTTTCCATCAGAATTCTGGCATAAAGTGTTCATATAAACGAGCAGTTACTCAAAGAATGCATATAAAATGCAAAGATACCAAGTAATGCCACTTAGAAAGAGAAGAGCAGGGTTCACCTGGAAATTATTTTTTCAAATTTATTCCAGCAGGATCGAAGGCTAGATATATTTTCTTTCAGTTCACAAAATTCTTGGTTACATTTCTTTTTGGACTGTTCACCTGTTTCTGTATCTTCTTTATTATGTGTATTTACCTGCGTGCAAACCTGAAAAAGAATAGTTTGTATTGTTAATTGAGAAGTGCTTATTCTTTTCATATCGACATCTTTTAAAACAAACTGATTCCGTTACATCTCAATAAATAATGGAGGTACCTTACATGGTAATTAAGCCAGAAAGCTGGGCTACTCACAAAACGTGCTGTGGCGGTACGCAGCCCGCGTCACTCCGATGTTCTCACGCTGAGCACAGCCCTGCCGCCGCCCCTGCCCACTGCACTGGGAGGATGCGGCTTTCACGCACAGCAAATATGGACAGCTGAAACCAGCGTGTGCAACTGAGAACACGTACATCCCCTGTCAGTGGTTTGAAATTTATCCTCCGTTATTTGAAGGACTGGAAAAATAAAGCCAATTAAATTGTGAGCCAAACTTCAAAAGAGATGACTACACGTGTGGTACCTTGAGACTGGTGGAAGAAGACAGACCTGTTCCCAGGGCTGGTGCTGTGGCCTAGTGTTCAGGATCTCGCCCAGAGACAAGAAGACCCTGGTTCTTATCCATATGCAATGACTGTTCATAATTTTTACCAAATGACTTTAACTGGTCTTTAAATAAAACCAGGCATCCACGAGGTTAGGCAGGAATTTCAAGGGTGACATTCTGACTTCTATGACTTAACTGGGATACCTCTTATGGTAAGGCAAATGCTGGATTCACCACAGGTGGCTAAGCAAAATATAGATGCCAACATTACTTTGAAGATCTAGTCCTAGATTATAAGAGTTTCTCCATTTCAAGGAGAAAAAGAATGAGTTAAATGCAGCCCTCGATCCAACTATTTAAGCCAATCATAAAGAATTACATCCTTTGGTGCCTATGGGGAGGCTTTTTGATGTTGGTCAATATTTTTGTGTTCAATAGGTAACTGTGAGCCACACTTAAAAGAACGCTCTTCCTTTGCTATGGTAGTCTAGATCATTGCGCTAGATTTGAATGACACATCAAAGAGCAGATTCTGCCAATAACTAAAAATCCAAATATTTTCATATCTAACTGTTCTTGCTGAGCTTGAGATATTGTGGTTACAATAAAGATCAAAGGGATTATGGAGAGAAACTCCCACTATTGTTTGTTGAAACAAACCAAATTAAACATTAATCTTAGGGTAGAACCCCAATGAGAAGTAACAACTATGATTTTATACACTAGAGAAGTTAAAGGCCTTCTTTGCACAAGTGTGGCCTTTGTCTTTTACTGGAGAATTAACTCGGGTATTTCAGTACTGAACCAGAGTATATATCTTCACCATAGACTTCCAGATCATTGTCTTAACCTTTGCACTGGGCATAAGGTCTATTACAAGACACATGCTATACAGAGCAAAATTCATCATGCATATAACACGTGCGTGATAGCTGCACCTCGGAGAGGTAGATATGATAGTCTGTGTTGAAGAGTTCTAAGGAATAAGCCACATACTTCCAATAAACTGTAGACCATCACTACCACTCACCTTTTCTTTTTTATGTCTTTCACATTTGCACTGTAGAACCTGTAATGACCCACATGAGACTAATGCTGCTTTCCATCTAAAGTCTTTGCTGATTTTTTGCTTATGAAAGAATCTGAGCATGTTGCATGCCATACTCTGTAGTGATTCTATTTCCTGTAAAGACAGCAAGAAAAATATGTCCTGAAAAGTCTGTGCATCATTAATTCTTTATAATGTTGGTTTGTCTTTTAAAAAAAGCTCCATTAGTTTCTTTTGCTTTCATACTGCCAATCTTTTCCAATAAAATACATGACTAATCTGACCCACCTGCCACCTCTTCAAAATATTTAAAGTAGTAGTAACAATAATAGTGTAAAGATGTTAGGGAGAAATCATAGCCAAAATGAAATCGAGTCCTGCAGTTAGGAAAACAGTGAATGATTTTTGGAGTCAGTCCTTTTATTAAGTCATAATAAAATCTGCAGCAACAGCTGACAAGTGTGCTTTCTGCCATTTGAGATCTGTCCAAACTATTACTTTTAAAGCATTCAGATCTGAAGTGAGAAGCTTAGCCAATATGATTTTCTGTAGAAAAATGAAAACAGATGTTGGGGAATTGAGAGAACTTCCATTGGCAAAATAAAATAAGTTACTATTTGGATTTGGATTACTAATGTACTATTTTGGATTAAAAATAAAAAAGAATCTTTACAGTAGAAAAAAAAAGCATTTCTTGGATATGGAATTGCTTAATATTTTAATTTTTAAAATATCAATTTACTTGATAAATTGAGTGATTCCACATTCAAAAAAGGAACAACCCTGAATATAATGATTTGACTACTAAAAGGTAATATTACTCTCTATCACAATATGTTATTCAGGAACTGGACTGTACAAAGAACCCATTTGAGTTTGTATTCTCTACAGTAAATTCCGAGAAGTTAAATTTTACCTGAGTATCATTGCAGAAAAACACTTTGCTATTTTCATGTTTTTTATTCTTGCAGCACCTGTCACGATACTCTGCAGACATATTTACCTGTAAAATACCATATATGTTTAAACGTGGAAGTACTTTTAATCAAGTGAGCCAAGTTTTTCACTAACAGCTGGCAATGTCAACACTAAATTGTTCTGTAGCATCTCCTCAGGTGTAGCAGGGTCAGTGTACAATTCTGAGCTTTTTTGCTTTGCAATTCTGAGCAAACAGGCAAAGAAAACTCCAATCCAGCTACAATTTCTAAAGGTATTCACAGAATCACATGGAATCACAGGAGGGTTGAGGTTGGAAGGGGCCTCTGGAGATCATCTGGTCCAACCCCCCTGCTCAAGCAGGGCCACCTACAGCCGTTTGCCCAGGACCATGTCCAGATGGCTTTTGAATATCTCCAAGGATGGAGACTCCACAATATCCCTGGGCAACCTGTGCCAGTGCTCGGTCACCCTCACTGTGAAAAAGTGTTTCCTGATGTTCAGAGGGAACCTCCTGTGTTTCAGTGTGTGCCCATTGCCCCAAGTCCTGTCACCGGGCACCACTGAGAAAAGCCTGGCTCTGTCCTCTTTGCCCCCTCCCTTCAGGTATTTCTGCACATGATAAGATCCTCCTGAGCCTTCTCTTCTCCAGGCTGAGCAGTCCCAGCTCTCTCAGCCTTTCCTCATTGGAGAGATGCTCCAGTCCCTTCATCATCTTTGTGACCCTTTGCTGGACTCTCTCCAGTAGCTCCGTATTTCTCTTGGACTGGGGAGCCCAGAACTGGACACAAATCTATTCATTTAAACCTTCATATTCTATCGAATTACTTGGTTCTTTGGCATTTTAAAACACACAGGAATATTTATACCTTACATAGACATCAAATACAATGTTTCTCAGTGTTTGTCTCAATAAACACATGCCCTAGGCATCTAAACAGATTGTATCACTCATTTGCATATGCACTACCAGAAGATGTCCTAAGCAGTATCACTTGCTCCCTTTGTGTGACCATAATCTTTTATCAATGCTTTATTCTCTGGGTTTTTTTCTTCTACTTTAATGCTTATCATCGAGATGACAACTGAACTCAACTCAAGAAAATTCCTTCGCTTTCTTCTTCAGCCTGTATCCAGATAACCTAATACAACCAGAAGGGCTTTAAAAAAGGCAGCTCATGAAAATACTGTGCTAGATCTCCTCACTTAGGCAAGCATATGAACACATTAGACAACTTAATTCCTAAAGTTTTTCTGCAGATTTTTGTGTAACGTCGCCTGTATTTCAGAAGTTCACCCAAGATGAATAGAACTTTATCCAGGAAGTGTTTTCAAAACCAAGAGTTTAGGGAGTCAAATATTCACTGACAAAAAAACCCCAAACCAAACATTTGGGAGATAATGCACATCTCTGCTTCTACCACAACAGAATGAAGTTTCGCTGCAGTCACACAGCACCAAGAGTTAAAAATAAATAAATAAATAAATAAATAAATAAATAATCACCCTAAAACCTATATATCTGTGGCTTCATTTGCTAACTGCTACGGGATTTACCCATTCTCACTGACTTCCTCAGATCATCTTTAGTATAACATACAGTAACCATTTCTGAAGGCAGTTTATTGGCTGTGACTAAAGCAACCCAAGGGAAATCCTGGCCTCAGAAAAGGCATTTGTGAAAATCAAATTAACTTATGAGGTCTAGTATATAACCCACTAGTCAACTGCCTCCAAACGTCGGGCTGAGGGACTGAATGTTATTGACTTTGGCTCTGCAATTGCAGGAAAGCGCCTAGTGGGCAGTTGCTGTCACCCAAACAGCACTGTCCATAATATTTGCTGTTAAGTTCTAGTGACAAGACTGTACACTGATTTTACGTAGAGGATAAATTAATCTCTCTGAAACTGGGAAAAATAAAGACAGGAAAGCGAAGAAAATTGCAGAGTAGTTGCTCGTGCATGCCTATTCTATGAAGTAAAAGCTTTGGAGTTCAGTACATTCCCGTTACCTTTCACAAACATCAATTAATTAAGGATTTATTTATTTATTTATTTGTTTGTTTGTTTGTTTGGATAATAGTTTTAGTTCTCATACAGTCTCCTAAAAAAACTGTCAGTGATAATATTTGTTACAATAAAAAAGATAAAGACTTTCAAAATGCACCTGGAAGAACGGCATTGCTCCATTCAAATCCTCGATGGCATCTGGGGCACTGAGTGCATCAAGCCGCAGCCTGCAGCTGGGCAGTGGCGAGGCATGGCCACCTCCAGCCCGGGACACCCCCCCAGCTCCCCTGACCCTGCAGCTCCAGCAGAGCTGGGATGTGCCTCATGGCTCTCCACCACAGGAAGACAGCAGGATCTGCCTCCCAGAGGCTGTTATTCCTGTCATATTGTTTTCTCTTACAGGTCAGCTATCTTATAACTGCTCACCAAGAGGGTTTATTTTTTTTCTCTGGGAAACACTTGTGTTTGTCAGAAATAAGATGACAAACTAAACGGGTTGGTTACTTATCTGTTCTAATATGTCCATTAATATTTTCCCCAACTTTGGTGCCTTGTTCAGGATAAGGTCATTTATCTATGGAGAAGGACCTTTCTCTCTTTATAATCTCAACAAACACAACATGATCAGAATGTTTTTGAAGATTAAATGATTGTTCCCTGACCCTAAAGGTATTTTGTTTCCAGGTGAGGGCTGATGTGCCTTGGTAGAGAAGGGTTGGAAACCACTGGCATAATGCTCTGAAGGATGGTGGTGAATCAGAAGTCTGAAGAAACACAATGGTTCCTGATTTCACCTTTGGAAAAGCACTGTGTATCACTTGCATTTCATGCAAATAGATCTTGATTTAAGACTGCAAAAGAATGGTGAGTTCTTGTTTAGTGACAAACTGTCAGAAAAATCCCATTTTCGTAGAACTGCCTCTGCTAATCCAACTGTAGAAAGTGCTTTCTCCCATGAAAGTGTTCTTGACAGATGAATTTAATTGTTAATAATTCATGATGAAGAGTTGGAAGATAGGTTTTGGCATGGATCAGTAAACTGTTATGATACATTTTGCAAAGCTGTAACAAATCTGGCTGATAAAGCCGTAATGGAGGAGATTTACAACTGAGAAAGTTAAGTTTTTCTCTGCTGCCATCTAGAAAAATTATTTCTTTGTTGGCTAAACAAGATATATTAAAGGTAAAATACAAAGAAACTTTTATTGTTGTATGAATTTTGTGCCTCTGTGCATTTTTATTCAATAGACAACATAAAACTTCAGTCAAGAAGTCTACAATTAGTGGAACAAATTACAGGTTGTGTAATGCTTTCTTCTCTTGATAAGAAGATATAGACAGAAGTAGTCATGAAATTACTTCAGAAAAGAGTACTTTTTAATGTAATCTATTATACTATTTAGGGCCAAATGGTACATGTGTCTAACTACATGGTGCACAGGCACAAATACCTGTATCACAGTATTTGTACATGCAAATAGACAGCATCCACAGATTTCAGAGATTTTAAAGAGACTGAATTGTCACACTCCCTCAAATAAAGCCACCATTCCAGGATAATGTGTGATTTTAAATTGGTCTTTTATCATATGTTAACATTAGAACTTTTTATTATTATTATTTGCTATCATCTAAAAATAATAAACATTTTTTGAAAGCCCAAGAGCTATTACCTACCAGCTCATCGATGTCGTGGCTTAGTATATTCTCATACTTCACACGGATTTCAGTTGTTTTATTTTTCATTGCACAACTAGATGAATTCACTGGAGACAGAACAAGGAGCAGTGGCAGAACCCGAAAGATAGATCTAAAAAAGGCTGGATTACAACAAAGAGCAATTAAGTACATATTAAATGCCATAGAGGGTATGCTGTATTAACAAATATATTCTGTAATCTGTTTAAATAGTTTAAAAGAGACCTTTGTACAACCAAATTATTTGTAACTTGAGGGAAGGATTCGGCTCCAGATTAAGACGCTATTTGGGTGTCTAAACTCCCTCATACTCAAGGATGATTTAGCCAGCGTGGTAGAGCTATTGAGCTGACCAGCCACCTGGTGTCTACTTGGGCTGAATTAATCTCCAGGCTTCCAAGCATTGACAAGGTCTCTCCATTGACCATAACTGGACCATAACCACTTTGTATGTAGACAAGTAAGTGTCTTAGGTGTAGACATTCGAGTGTCTTAATCTGCAGCTGAATCCCATCCTAATTATCAGGTTTTCATATGATAAATTCTGCAAATGCCCATGAACACGTCTTTACATCAAAAGTGTGTTTAAACACATTTTCGGGCTGACCAAATGTACAAATCCATACTAGTGGCCATAACATGAGATAAGGCGGCAACACACCCTTCTCTGCAAGATTTCTGCAATCTTTTGGAGCAAATCGCACTGCCCCTCACTTTGTTTCTCCCTTCAGTGGACCATTTTGCTTTGCTCAGACCCCTGATCTTCTGTCCTCGCATGACATCCAGGAAAACAGGAGTTTTGTGAGTATGGGCAAAGAGAGAAAGGACCAAAATATCCAAAGAGCCTGAAGGGACTGACAGGGTAACTGGAAGTGGTAGGTGACTGGCCTGATGCTGGGAATGAGGGAAACCGGGTACAGCACGATATCGGGATTAGGAAACTCATAGTTGGACTCTGGCCTACAGCTAGACTGGCTAGGATAACACTTAAACAGAAGGTTTTGGAAAAAAACAGTACTAGAAATTTAAGTTGGAGCATTAGCAAAGATCACAGCAGGCTCCTGGACTAGTATGAGCTGTTTCTATCCATCTCTGCTACTCAGTAAGAACAACAATCCCACACAGAGCAACTGTGGGATTGCAGCAGGAAAGGCAGAAGGGGTGCCCTGACCCTAACCGCTACTCCTTCTGGCGAGGATGGGAGCATTGGGTACAGCCAGTCCAACACTCAGCGGTGGGCATCTCTGCCCTTGGGCATCACTAGTAAAGCCCAGCCTCAGAGAGAAATCTTGAATAACTAAGAAGAAAGCAATGAAACTTGACCATAATCTTTACTGAGCCACCTAAACTCCATGAAGCAAGAACTGCAGTTATGCCGTGTGCTCGTCTGCCATTCAAAACACAGCCCCTTCACAGCCCATCCCAGCTGACTCCCACCACACACTGCTACTTCAAAGCAGAATGCATACCACTTTTCCTGACTACCAAAGCCTTTTTTTCTGATAGATTACTTGTGAACACGCTGTTATGTACACGTCTGTCCTAGAAACAGGACTGGAAAATTTTTACCTGTACAAGCTGAATTCCAAAATTCTCCTTGTGGCAAGCTCCCTGCCAAATTTTAATGGGAAATTTGATGGCCTGAAAACTAGATTTTCTAAATTTTTCATATACTGATTAACAGAGGTCTATTAATATCTCAAAAAATCTAGCCTGAAGAGCTAAATGGATCCTAAATGTATCCTACATGTAGTAAATAGAAAACCTAGGTAAGGCAAATCTATTATGATCTTCAAGCTCCAAGGGGACACCTGAACTCCACAGAGCTTTACCTTTGTAAATCTCTATGCTAACTGTATCTACGCCAAATGAATTACCAGTCTGTAGGACTGAGATTTAATATTTTAAAAGAAGTTTACAAAAAAATGCAAGAAGTCAATTACAGGACAACATTTTTTCCAATATACCATTGCATCTCTTGATTCCAGTGCGAAAAAAAGAACTGCAATCCTTGTTTCCAAATAACAGTGATACAAGCAACTTGGATATGCTGCTTCAAAAACATCCTTCAAAAGACACAAATAACAATCTTCTAAATTAAAATCAATCTAACAGACTCCATCACTTGAAACTTGGTTTGTCCAGCAACAAGTGGAGATAATAGGTGAAAACTGCAAAGTCACTTCTTTTATTTTTACTTTCTCTGTATGGTAGAGATTGTGAATCTTTTTTAAATGAGGAAATTACAGAATCAAAGCAGATAATTCTGAAAGAGATGTTGCACACTCATGAAGTCCCTTGGCCCATCGCAGGATCGTGATGAAACCTGTTCAGACATTCCTAAATGAGTCCTTTGGAACCCATTAGACGAGTGTCATAAAAAATTCCAGGAGCTTTAGACTGAAAATTGAAAGGAATTTTCTTAAAGTTTGGTTCAATTCAATTCAAAAGAAGCGGAATTGATAGCGCTCCATACGACCAGCGCTTCAAAAGAGAGGCAGCGTGTATTACTGGTAATGCCCCATCCTTTCAGTAAACTCCCAAAAGCTCGTCAGTCATATCTGGAAAGTCCCAAAAAATTCTCCCAGGAAAGCGAGGAAGAGTTATCCTTCCCGTATTTCCAAATATTAAAAAGCCCCTCTTGGGTTTTTTTCTAACTAAAAACCCCCTCTTGTGCATGCAGCCTGGAAGCGGCACCCCAGGCGCGCCCGTGCCTGAGGCGCGTCCCCGGCCGGACCCCGCGGGCTCCCTGCAGCAGCCTGCCTGCGGGGCCACCCGCCCCCAGCCACCCGCATCTCCGCGGCCGGAGATCTCCCCTCTGCCCCCGCCCCGGCCGCCCAGCCCCGCTCCGCAGCCCGCAGTCCCCCAGGGGAGCGGTTAACAGCGACTTTTTCTCCCCCTGCCTCGCTGAAGCCGCGCCAAGCTCCCGACGGGCGCGCCGCGGCTCCGCGGGTCGCTCCCGCCGCCCGCCGGGCGGGGAGACGGGGCTCCGCCGGCCCGAGGGCGAGGCATCCCCGGCGCTGCGCCGCACCTGCTCCGGGCGCGCCCCGCGGAGCGGTAGGTGCCCGCGTTGCGTCGCGGAGCGGCGCGGAGCAATGCTTCGCCGCAGCTCCCCCGCCCCGCACCGTCTCGCTGCCCCCGCCACTCCCGGGCCCAGCTTCCCGACAGCGGGCGGGATGGGAACCGGGCGCTTTTGCTTTCATTCTAAGGGGAAAAGGAAAAAAAAAAGCAAACCTGGGAATTTCCCGAGCCGTCACCGGGGGCTTAAAAGGGCACCGGGCGGCACTGCGCCGCCACAGCAGAGGAGGCGGCGGGGCCGGCAGCGCGGAGGCAGCGGAGCCGGTGAGGAGCCCGCGCGGCCGGGGGCGCGGAGCAGCGCGGAGCGGCGCGGCGGAGCCCAGCCCAGCCCAGCCCGGGCGCAGGTGGAGCGGGGCGCCCGGCGCGGCTCTGCCCGCCGCCGCCCGCGGAGCAGCGCGGCGCGGCGCGGTGCGCGCTCCTTACCATGGAACATGGTCCGGGGGGGTGGCAGGGAGCTGCGCCGGCGGCTCCGCGGTCATGGTGGCGGCGCCGTCCCGCCCATGGTGCCTGCAGCCCGCGGAGCGCCGCGCAGGGGGCGAGAGGAGCCGCGGCGGCCGGGCGGGGCTCAGCAGCCCCCCGCCGCCCGCCGGCCGAGGGGGGCCGCGGCGCTGTCAGAGGCGGCTGCGGGACGGCCGGGCTTTGCTTTTCCCATGGGGCTTCCGCCGGCGGCAGGTACTTTCACTTTCTGCTCCGCCGGCGGCCGCGGTGCTCCCCGCAGCGGCGCCGGGCTCCGCGGCCTCAGCGCGGCGAGGCGGGCGCGGACGGCTGGCCGGTCGCCAGGGGAGGAAGCATCCCCGCTCCGCCACGGGGGAGTTCGGTCAAGCGTCCCGGGCCGGGCGGAGAGGACCGGCGGCGGGCAGGGGCCGGCACCGGGGCCGGGGCGCGCCCGGAGGAGGGCGACAGCGGCGGGCGCCCTCGGGATCCCCGCGGGCGGCCCGGAGCGGCTGTGGCGGGGCCGTGCCGTGCCGGCGGGGGTTACATAGAGCCCCGGCTACACGCCCAGTGCCGTGTGCGCGGCCAGGGAGGGAAGGATGGACCTTGGCAGTGCGCGTGGAAAGAGCCGCTCATCCGCGGGGAGGGAATCCTTGGGGGAAAAGGAAAAAAAAAAAAAAAAAAAAAGAGGGTCGAAAGAAAAAACCAACCATGTTCTGGAGTCGCTCTTTTGGAGGAGAGAGACTTGGTTTCTGAGCTGTTCCGCAGCGCCCTATCGCTCGCTCAGCTGTCCCTGCGTGGGTCGTGGGAGGCAGTGCCAAGAGGGCTGGCTCGGACTCGGTCGCGGGTTACCCCAGGCTGCTGGCACCAGGTCAAAAGTGCAAGGTGGATGATTTTCTGCAGACTTCCCCCCCCCCCCCCCCCCCCAATAGCTCATCTTGAGAAATCTGGGAGGATTAAGCAAAGACGGTGAATGGCTCAGGAAGGTGTTCCAGTGTAGAAGAAGCTCAAGTTCTAAACGAGAGAGCTGTAGCCAGATGTGTTTTTCTAGGTAAATTCAGAATGCGAAAATTGATACTTTGGTGCAGGTGAAAAGGCTTGGAATAAAATAGGGTACGAAATGTCCTTGTAGCATCCCTTCACATCTCCCGCCCGACATACTTTCTGAGTTTTGAGTTCTACATCACTTCTCCTGCTCCACATGAGCACAGAGAGCTGATTCCGTAACCCCTCTCCCTTCTCATAAGGGTGCTTATCTAGAGGGGGGAATAGATACTGGGGTGTGACTATCAAGGAGTTTGCTAAGGTGTAGACTGCTCAGGATGGTTTCTTCCCGTTCTCTCGTACTGGAATTGTGCCACTTCGTTCACGTACAAGGAGGTACTTAGCCTCTTTACTTGTCTCTGGACTATAGTCTGCTTTGGATTGGTTATACATTTCTCATGAGTTTTTCTTCGGACAAAATTTAATCAGTCCTTCTTCAGAAGTATTCTGACAAGATTCAAGAGTGAGGGTGTTTTCCACGCCTTCAGCTTTGAGCAGGTTGACTTTAGTAATAATTTCACATCACTAGCTTACTGTTTGGACAAGGGACAGTGATTGATATCAGCACAGCTCCATACAAAGAGCAAGCACCTGTCCTTGCTTGTTCCCTTAATGTGTGCCAGGCTAGATGTGATGGATGGCTCAGATCTTGAATTTGGACAAGGGTTTTGCCTCACTAATAGCTACACGATCTAGTTCTTAGATGTATCTTAAGTTGCTACTCTTTTTTTCATTTATTGCCTTCTTTCCCCTCTTCTGCCAAATATTGTCTGAAAATATCCCTCCGTGCACATTTGAATTTGCTGGTGTGTGCAGGTCAGAGAATGCCACGGGACTCTTCTTTTTGGGGGGAACAGTACCTGGTGTAATGCAAGCAAATTTATGACTAGCTGTTTCTAGGGTCTGGCACTTAGAGACTGGCACTTTCATAACTCACGAGTTTTGAAAAGCTGCACTGTAAAGCTCCAGTCATGCAAAACCCTATCCACAAGATCAACTTTCCTTCTAGACAAGCAGTCCTTCCAATTTCTTATGATAGTACATGTGTGCTCACAAAATGAGGTATTTTATGCAGACGCTAGTAAATTGTCAGGGTGTAAAATATAAAGGAAAACTTCTTTAGCTGCTTTGGTTATGCTAGTTTTCTGGCTGAAACATCAGGAAGACTGATAATTGCTTCAATTTAAATTTTTTAAAAATAGTGTGATTGATGGAAGAAGTCGGCGTTGTAGCTTTACGTGTTAACGGGAACATGACTCTGAAAGGTGATGCTGGAGTGTTAACAGGAGTTTTGCTCTTTTCTTTGGAAGTGGCAGGGTCTTGTCTGCTGTTTTTCAAGATGAAGAGTCCGTCCGTTGAATGTATGTGGAACTTTTTCTTTAGTCAAAGTGACAAATAGATGGTGTGATCTGTACTTTGGCTCTAACCACGTATTTAGATCCCAATCAATCCCTGTTGTGTGACCTAACCCTGGACTGTTGCATACACTTACGATATAGATGGTATTTGATGTATTTGTGTGTGGAGGGTGCTTAAATATTCAAGCTTTGACTGTAATTTTTATGTGCTTTTTAAAATATTTTGAATCATTATATGCATTTTGTTTTCAAAAGTACTTCTTTTTAGTGATTTAGCAATGATTGTTTCTGAAAAGATTACCTGCAGAAAAATCAAATGCAAGTCTTCAGAAGACTATGTTCAGCAGGCGTAATTGCCTATTTTTTAAAGAAAGAACAGACACCAACCAGTTGAAATATTGAAAGAAAGAATTTAAGACTGATTATATGAATATTATATTAACAGCCCGTTTTAATCAAGAACTCATGAAAGGAGTCTTGAAGATATAAAAGATTATCCCATCTGAGACTTACGTAGTCTAAATGACTGATATTGGTTTGCCCATTTTGTGAAATGCAGTTGGTGCCGAGCTGTAAATAGAGAGCGCTCTCTCTGGAGTTGAATTAAGCTGCGGCTTGACTTTGGCTGTGGGCAAAACCTTCGGGGAGAGAATAAAACTGAAATATTTCTGTAGAATTTCCCAGGCGTTAGGTGTCCCGCTTCTCTTTAATACCTTGACAATTTATAGGGCTGTCTGTCTGAATAAGAGATATATTAGCTATATGTAAATAATTTGACTAAGTAAAATTACAAATAAGCAACTTCTGGAAAGATGTAGTCTAATGCAGGGCAGTAGTGCAAATGTGTGCAGTTTTCTCTTTCACACTGCTTTCCAAAATAACTTTTAAAATGGTAAAAGAAGGTACTGCAAATTGCATAGCTAACAACTCAAAAGCACCAGTGGTTTTATCTGTTCATGGATGAACATATTCTGTGATTCTGTTCAGTACATTTTCCGAGGATAGTTTCTCTAAACAAGTTTAAATTTAAAGATCCAATTGTCTCCTGACCTGGTCAAATTTATTCTTAGAAAAGCAGCTGTTTTGGCATTACATACTAACCTCCATTGGAAAACCAGTATTCCTGGGTAGCTACATGATTGCAAAGCACATGATTTCTTGTTAAGATTCAGTTCTCAAAAGACTAAGAACTTCTGGGAATGTCGCTGTCTTTCTGCAGCTGTTGTTTGTCAGCTTGAAAAGATCTTTTGCTCATGACTTTAGATTTGACTTTAGGCTGCTTGCAGACTTACAGTACCATTAGTGAATGATTGTATTATTGGATAAAATTAGTTGAAAAGTTATAAATTTTTTATTTTATTTTGGAGTGAAACGTATGTGCTGCAGTCATCACAAGCTGGTGGAACTCAGGAAAGCGTGCCCACTGTTACTGATGTTCTTATTTTTAAGAATAAATGTGTCTGGTACTTAAATTATGCTTATCTAACTATGGGGAATGGGGAGAAGAAGAGATATATTCCCTCCTACACCACCCTCCAAAAAAATCCCAAACCACAAGAGGATCCCTACTTAACTGGGATTCAGACTTACGTTTATTGTGCACCCAAAACTCCCACTGATACTCAGGTCTGGGAAACTGTAATCTTCTGTCGTATTTAAGCAAGACCAAGGGACCTAATTTTGTCATTGCACCAGAACACCCATTTTGCTGAATTACCGTTGCTACTTTTTCTGCACAAATCATTTGTCCTGTCATTGGCGTGTGTGCTGAAAAAACCATAAACCGACTGAAACACTATATTTTAATGCAGAATTGTATCTTACATTCACTCAAATATAATATATCTCTCTTTTTTTTTTTTTTTGTGAGAATTCAAGGCAATTTTCCCAATGGAGGTTAGGAAAGAAGAAAAATATTTCTGGAAAACTCTTAAGATAAGAATTGTGGAAGTGTGGGAAGCTCACAGGAAATTTTTGTTATCAAGCTGTGGAAAAGCTTATTGCTTCAATAGAAAGCAGTATTTATTTCATCTTCCTGTCTTGCCATACAGGAAGATGCCAATAAAGATTTTATCAAGAACAACATGCTACATAAAGGGATTTTGGTAAACCACCACGGGGAAGAGGGAGTTTCCTAAAAGCAGCACTACCAGTGTTGAGGTGATGGTGTGGTGTAAGGCAGTAGTAGTGGGAATCGGGCTCCTCGCTCCTGGCTGCCAGCGGCACTGCCCACATTCCCAGCCGTGAATCCAGCTCAGAGCCCAGCAAGTCAGGCTTTACCCATGCCGGTCCGGCAGCGTGAGGAGGCTTGTACCCCGTTAGGCTTCCACCGTGTGGGTCAGCACGCTCAACCCAAGGAGCAAGAAACAGCCCTTGCCACCACCTTCTGGGCTCTCCCTGCCCCTCCTGTTAAAGCTCTCCTACTTGCTGTTGAATTATTGTAATTGAGGTTTGATTGCAGGTAGGAAGAGAGGTGCTAGTTCAGTTCACCAAGGAGAAGGCTTGGTTTCAGAAACGCGCACTCAAACATCTATCCTTAAATAAAGTGGAGCAGCCCTGACATTTTCTCCAAGAGCCCCAGTCCCTGCTCGCCCGGTGGTGCAGCAGACTGCACGTGAGCGCGGCGATTGCTGGGCATGGAGCGCGGGACGCGCTCTCCTCCTCCCAGCGATGCTGCGGGCGAGGCGTTTGGGAGGCACCTGGGGAGCGTCCGTCGGGCACGAGAACCGTGCCTGGTCTCCGTTTGCTGGCGCCCGGGGTGTGCCCACAGTCCAGCCCTTACTGTGCCCGTGGGTCACATCAGCTGCTTCCCTCAACTCCATGGCAATGAGAGGCTTTAGTGGGGTTGTCCTCTTCACCCAATGGAAGTTTCCAAGCTGGTTGTTGCCTGTTTCGGTGCCTCGGCCGAGGCTTTTGAATGTGGGAGAAATGAATATTTCAGCTGGTACAAATTATGAAAATCCTGCTTCTGCTTAGTGAGCCACAGAAGAAAGAAGGGGTGGGGGTTCTGTCAATGCATTTTCTCTTGCTTTTCTGGCTTTAAAAAGTGCAGTTTCAGGGAGGGGGGGAGGTTTGGTAGCAGCAAGGATCTTTGCAAATATTCACCCATATTGAAATTATGAAAATTTCACTGCATTTCAGGGTCTTGGAGGTTCATTCGGTTTCGGTGTGGTGCTTTTAAGAGTGTTTTTCCAAAAATATAATCAATTATATTTTATGATTTGTGTGAACTTATGTGTCTTTTAGTGGTGGCTCTTTTTTACAATATTACATATACAAGTATAAAAAGGCATTTATTGAACTTCTCTTTTTAATTTTCTCCTCTCCTCTCCTCTCCTCTCCTCTCCTCTCCTCTCCTCTCCTCTCCTCTCCTCTCCTCTCCTCTCCTCTCCTCTCCTCTCCTCTCCTCTCCTCTCCTTCATTGCCCATTATTTATCTTGAGAAAATGTGGTTGGTGAGTAATACCCATGGCAAACCGTCCCTGAAATATTACTCCATTTCTTTCCTTTTTTCTTTTTTCTTTTTTCTTTTTTTTCTTTTTTTTTTGGTTTCTTTTTGTTTCTTTTTTTTCTTTTTGGTTTTTTTTTTTTTTTTAAGAGAACTGGGAGTCTTCCTCCTGGTTTTAAAAGCAGGCAGAGGGTCACCCTGGAAAGTGACAGCAACTTCAGTGGAGCCACTGTGCCAGGGAGTAAAATTAAATATCTGCAATTTTGTAGAACCAGAGTCTACATGAGGAATAAGTTTCAGGTCTTAAATCTTGGAAATGTATTGCAAGGTTCTAATGGTTATTTTCTCTCTGCTTTGGATGTATATTAATAAATGTATGTGTCCCATTACAACCATTCTGATGAAGGGCTTAGGTGTGCAATTTACCTGATAAGCATCACTTGGCAAATCAAACAGTTGGTGCATGCTGAGACTTGAATTTCTTTTTTTACAGAGAAAGTACACTTAAATATTACATGAAGAGCTAGCAAATGTATTTCATAAGAACAGGGTGCAGGTACTGTGTTTTTTGTTTTATTGTAACCATTTTAAAGGGCTGACTTTGAAGCAGTGAATGGATATGTGTGGGCTTGTTCTGTGATATTTGAGCCTTTCGGTGTCTTTGATTTATGTTCTCTCCTTCAGCAGAGGTAACAACACCGGCTCTCAAAGATGGCAAGTGACCTGAAATGGAAATGTGTGAAGAGCTATAAATTGTTCTAGCCTACAAAAATGGATCAAATAATGATGTAAACTCTAAAAAGAAAAGGAAGAAATGAGTGAGTGATCAATAGTAGCTTTTTTTATTGTTTTAAATTACATTCAGAAATTGTTCTCAAAATATTCAACAGTCGCATTTTTCAAAATGATGGTGAAGGACCAAAGCTAAACATAGTTGTCCAGACTCTCTTTGCCTCACACCACAATTACTACTGTCTAATTAATCAGTCTTTAATAAGCTGTTGTGATTTCAGGACCATATTCTAGAATGCCCCACTTTGCATTGAAGATTTGAGTCTCTTTCAAGGTAGATTCCTATAAAAAAGACATTTAATTTTGAAGGAACAACAGCAATAGCAGATGCAGCTAATGAAGGTTAGTAAATCAATAGTAAATGTTTCCTGACTCAGCACTTTTTAGCCCTTTCCTCTCTAGAGGTGTTGAAGAAATGTACTGTACGTCTCTTATTTCTTATCCCTGGCTTATTTGTTTGATTTCTGGGCCATACAGTTTTGGAAGGAAAAATAACTAATAACTTGCTAGTAATTCACAAGCCATTTCACAGGCAGAGTTCCATTTTGCCACCTGTTTTATTTGATGTCTTTTTATATGGGTACTGAGAAGCTGTGGCATTTTCAGCGTGTGTCACACCCAATGTTGTCTGTTATCTTGTCTGACCCAGATGATACAATTTAGTGTCTTTTTCCTGTGTATGGTTAAGATTAGGGCACGGCTGTGAGCAAGGCAGCTAAAGATGTGACTAGGTAAGACTGTGTGACTGAGACGTTTAAGGAGATGAACGGGGGTTGCAGTAGGGGGAAATGGGTCTCTTTGGGAGTGCTAGTCCATTACCGGCAACCTGGGTCCCTAAGTTAGGAGTGGTTTTATAAGGTGGTAGAACTGCCACATCTTCTTCCATGGAGGCAGAGTCTTGCAGACATCATGGCATCATATACACTGTCTTCAGTTGCTTCTGAGGAACATCCTAGAAAGAAATCCCTGTGCCATAGTGTTCTCACGTTTCTGTTAGGATCCCTTAAGGCACTCCTGGTACTGCTGGTGCACCCATACTTGGGGTACTCCTGGGCAAAATACAGTCTCAAATCCATGTGGCATCCTTCTTGCACTTACCCTGCCCAACTCAATATTCCTGCTCTGCTTATAAGGGTCTTGTTTGAATGCAAACATTACCCAGTGGTGCTCATAACACAGCTTGTGAACCTGGGCAAAAAGTCTTCCCCAGTGCTTATTGGTGCGTAGCAGGTCAAAACCTCAAGCATTTGCTTCCTTGGGTTTGGAGTGAGGCATTTAGGAGCTGTACGGACAGCTTCCTCTAGCTGCAGATCGTAGGGCACAAGCTAAAACTGCTGTCCCCTCCATTTCCCCGGCATGTAAACCTCTCCTCCTCACTGGGAACAGCCTCTAGACTATAATCAGAGCTCACCATTACCCTTATTTTGGCAAGCAGAAGACAGGGGAACTTCCTGGGTTTGTGTGTTTTTAGGAAAAGAGATTCTAGGGAAGTGTGTTCTAGGAGACAAGATATAAAGAAAGTACCAAATGTTCTAATTCTGGTAAAAGAAAAAAAAAATCTTTGCTGTTGTATAAACCAGTACGCCTTGGCTCTTAGCATTTGGAGATGGTAAACAGAGAATGTACCCATAAAAAGTAGGACTCAAGGTCTCAGTGTGGTATGGAGAACTCCGTTGGCCCCATGGCAGCCAGTGACCACGAACCCCTTGACAGCAGTAGCCTCTCCTGCTGCCTCACCATAGCTGAGTAAAATAGCGGGAACAAACCTGTCCTATGTGAGCAGTTGCAAAATTGTTAAAAAGCCAAGTCTGTCTCACAAGCAGTATTTTAGTTGATACAGCAGGGCATATGTGACTGCAAAGCTAACATTATAAAAAGAGTTTGGACTGAAATATCAGGAGTATTTTCCCTTGAAACTGAATTACATGAAGAACGATATGAAGATAGAATGGTGCATGGGCACCACTGTCATCACCACCAGTTAGACTCCATCTCCCAAGGACTGATCTCTCCTGAGCCAGGTTCTCTGTGCACTTCGGCATGTGGATATTAGTGTGCATATGGGTTACCAACAGTTGTCTATTGTATGGGAAGTGCTAGCAATTATCAGCTTTTCCACTTTTGCTCCTTGAAAGATTATCAGCCTCTTCCTATTCTGTCCTTCCTGTTCACACTGCTTGGAGTCTGTGTGCTGTGCTCCCCATGTAACAAGTGTCCTCTATTCATCTAGAAGCCACCTGAGGAAGGATCCTGGAATAACCTTTAACCAGGTGCTGGAATCAGGCTTACGCTGCTGGAAACCTGCCTCTCACTGATTCTGTCAAAAGATATCTTCTTAGCCATTGCCCTGCAAAGAAGCCCTCCATTGTCAGTAACTTTTGGTAGGCAAATTACCTAGGAGCCTGCTAAGGAAACTTGCATCCTACAGTGACCCTTCAAGCTTGTCTAAATCCAAGATGGAGATCTACCCAGGCAGTCAAGAAATTGCTGTGGTCAGAACAAGACAGGGCAGCCCCATTAGGGAGGGAGAACCCGAGGACATCCTTCTGCTCCCTGCCCCAGAAGTGTTTCCAACATGAGCTTCAGAAAGGGATCGAGGCATTTTCCCAGAGACACATCTGTAGAGAATCAAATGGGATGCCTGTTTCCATCCCTTGGCTCTCTGAATTCAGTGGCATACCTACCTCCCAGGTCCTTCTGGTGCCAATTAAATCTATTCTTCCCCCTTTTCTAGAAGCATTTAAAAAAGCTTCCAGGTCCAGAAAAGTAAAAAGTGCTCAGGATTGTCAAGGTTGGAGGCACTGCTACTAAGCCCTGGAGCACAGCTTGGATGAATGCCTTAGGAAGAACCAGGAGGAGTATGCAAAGGCAGGATGGGGCCAGACCAACTGGTAAACAAATTTATTAATTACTCAGGGATTCCTTCCCTCCCTTGTCGGCCCTGCACCCGGGGTGTGCACTGGGGATGCACACCCTGGTGTGCCAGCCTGAGAGTGCTGAGAAGGAACGGGCACCATATGAATGATAAGGTGGCCGGTGTTCACAGGGAGCTGGGATGCGACAGCCTTCCCTTCTCAGGTTGTCTGCACGATCTATGGGGACAGGGGAGTAGAAGGCTACAGCATTTTGCTTTTCCCTCCAGAAACACTTTGTGAGGATACTTTGTGGTTATCTTGCCCCACCACAGGCAAGAACTGAAAATCATAAATATGGCAGATTAATATTTCTTTTTAAATAGTGTTTAAAAAAAGCCCAAATAGCAAGAAGGTGAAGTGGGCATGACTTTCCCCATGCAACACTAATTATGAAAATATTGGAGATCCTCTTTGAATAAATTCAAGGGCTAGCCTGTTTCTTTTTCCCTAGTCAGCTCTCCTGGCTGTCCCTAGGAAGCCTGCCAGAACAAAATCAGCCTGGTGATAAACTCCTTCTGCAGAGGTAGCCTGAGACACAGGTGAGAGCATCCTATCATGGCAGGAGATGGGCTGATGGCTCGGTGGGACAGAAGTGGGGTCAGTTCATGGCTTGCCTGTGCTGACAATGCCAGGGGTGACAGCTGGGATGAAGCTCTGCTCACGTCCTGGGCTATGTGTGTCTGTCAGGGACTGAGCCACTGCTCAGCACCTTGACCTCTTACAGTGTATTCTCATCAGTGCACTCAGAGCAAACAAGGAAAGCAGTTGTTTAAGAATAAAATGACAAAACCGTGCATATGCGTGCAGTGGTAGCTGGCACCACGGGTGTCAGCCACAGCCAGCTCCCAAGTAGGTTTTTGCTTGTTAAATTACATCGCCACATTTGACTGGTCCTGTTTGAACAGGGGCACCAGACAAATGGGAAGGAGGAGGAAGGGGAAGAAGTGGGTAGGCTGGAAATCACCCTCATCTTTCACCCAGGCAGCTCTCTGCATGTTGCTCCGGAGGTGAGACAGGCTTTGGTTGTGCTGCATGTGAAATAACTGCCACATGCTGCACGTTGTGGTGAATGGAGTCAAATCCAGTTGGCAGCCGGTCACAAGTGGTGTTCTCCAGGGCTCAGTATTGGAGCCATTTCTGTTTATTATCTTTATCAATGATCTGGATGAGGGGACTGAGTGCACCCTCAGTAAGTTTGCAGACAACACCAAGCTGGGTGGGAGTGTTGATCTGCTTGAGGGGAGGCAGGCTCTGCAGAGGGATCTGGCCAGGCTGGATCGATGGGCCAAGGCCAATTGTATGAGGTTCAGCAAGGCCAAGTGCCAGGTCCTGCACTTGGGTCACAACAACCCCATGCAACGCTACAGGCTTGGGGAAGAGTGGCTGGAAAGCTGCCCAGCAGAGAAGGACCTGGGGGTGTTGGTTCACAGCCGCCTGAATATGAGCCAGCAGTGTGCCCAGGCGGCCAAGAAGGCCAATGGCATCCTGGCTTGTATCAGGAATAGTGTGGCCAGCAGGAGTAGGGAAGTGATTGTGCCCCTGTACTCGGCACTGGTGAGGCCGCACCTCGAATACTGTGTTCAGTTTTGGGCCCCCCACTACAAGAGGGATATTGAGGTACTGGAGCGTGTGCAGAGAAGGGCAACGAAGCTGGTGAAGGGTCTGGAGCAGAAGTCTTATGAGGAGCGGCTGAGGGAGCTGGGACTGTTTAGCCTGGAGAAAAGGAGACTGAGGGGAGACCTTATCGCTCTCTTCAACTGCCTGAAAGGAGGTTGTAGAGAGGTGGGGGTTGGTCTCTTCTCCCAAGTAGCAAGAGATAGGACGAGAGGAAATGGCCTCAAGTTGCATCAGGAGAGGTTTAGACTGGATATTAGGAAAAAGTTCTTCACTGAAAGGGTTATCAAGCATTGGAACAGGCTGCCCAGGGAAGTGGTTGAGTCGCCATCCCTGGAGGTATTTAAAAGACAGGTAGATGTGGTGCTTAGGGACATGGTTTAGTGATGGACTTGGCAGTGCTAGGTTAATTGTTGTACTTGATGATCTTAAAGGTCTTTTCCAACCTAAGCGATTCTGTGATTCTATGATTCAGTCCAACAGAGTCAGCAGCTAAACAAAATGTTAAGTCAGGTGTGAGATGTACCTGAAAAAGGGGCAGGGTGGAAAGGGGTTGCTAGTGTGTATGAGAAGGTGCAGCTTGTGCTGCATTCTTTTATGGACTGTGTGGAGATTTCTGGCACAAGGCTATAAGCTAGGCAGTCTGGAAAAGCTAAAGGTACAATCAGGAAAGCAGGATACTTTGGCCCCGAGGGAATGAAATTGCTTATATGATGCCTTGCTCACTAGGGGAGATCTGGCTGCTGGTGTTCCCCGCAGTGTTCATGCTTTTTAAAATTAAATTGTCCATTTCTTACAATTTGGAAGTGCTCCTGGAAGTGAGGACTGGGATTCACATACAGCTTTTATTTTTCAATATCTCTGTAATAAGTGCTAAAGGGTGAGGAGATTAAACTAATTTACACAATACGGGTATGGAAAAAGTGAATAAAGCATGCTTCACTAAGTAAGACATCTCTAGCTTCTATTATTATCAGGATATCTCGCAAATCGTTCTTTACTAAAAATATCTTCACCAAAAATATGTTGAACATCTTTGTTTCCCTTCCAAAACTATTTGGAGGGGAGGAAGTGGTCTAGAGTAGAGTTTTTAAGCTGGAAAATGCCCCCAGGATGACTGTAGTGCTTGGTTTTAATTATACGTAAAATTGATGATCCAACAGCTTCTTGGCTGCTGCTTTATTCTTGTATCCCTTTACTTTTAAACTGAAGAAAGGCATGTCTGACAATATTATTGATAGATTATTTTAGGAAAAGGTGAGTAAAAACAGGCTGGTGACTTCTGAAAGGAGGGCAGGTGCTGAAGAAAAATACTTGTTAAGACACGTGTAACTTGTTCACTCTAGCTGCCCACAAGCAGGAGACAATTTGGCATGGCTCACACAAAGCATTTTTAATGTTCCAGTTAAAACTTGATATGATATGTTAGCTGTAGCAAATGTTTGTGCTGGCTTTTGCAGATATCTGTCAGTGTTTGCTGGCTCTGCCTGCGTGTGCAAATGTTAAAGGGTGGCCTTCCCTCGCTGTTTGAGGGTGCTTACAGGAGGATGGGAAAGAAGGACCTGTGCTCCGGAGCAGCGTGGAGAGCACATGGCAAAGGCTCGTGGAAAGCACTTCATTGCTCCGCATAGGTAGGCCCAAAATAAAAGGTGTTGCATATGATGGAAACATTTGCATGCTGTTCCTCATGTCATTTATTTTTGTTTTGTCCTTTATCAAAAAGCAATCTGATTTCCCTTCCTCCTTTTCAATAACCAATGAAGATTCTGTTTGCTTTCCCCTTTCTGTGCCATCTGCAAGACAATCGATTTTTTGCCCTTGTAGGGGCATGAATGCAGATAGATTGATTTCAGAGGTACATACTTCTGAGTAAGATATGCAAAAAACATAGTATCAGTAGAAGTGCCAAGGCTGAAAGATAGTTTATTTGATTTGTAGAGTGATAAACTAATAAACTGGTAAGTATAATGCTAACTGAATCCAATGGCATGCACCACAGTGATTATTATGCAGTTAACTGCTTCAGCTAAGTGCCACTGTCACTCAGTACTGTCATTAACAATTAACGCGGTGGCTCCGCGCTCAGAACTACCACTACTAAGTGTCCTCCTGATCGTTCCTTTGACGTGGAAAAAGAAGCATGCAGATATAATTATTTTTTATCTAATAGGTCATTTGCCTCTTGCCCTGAAGAAAATGACCCATTAGGTAGAAGTAATGCTCTACAGTTTCACAAAGTAGAGGATAATTATGGGATACGAAGACCTGTTATAAACCAGAAGAATTATTTATGATATGCATATATTATCTCTGGTGGAGCGTCAAGTCAAACAGGTCAGTAAGCCAAAAACTTCTGAACTCTGCCACTTAGGTATTGAGTAATCCTGATGGTCATAAAGCACCTGATATTTTTTAATTGAAGTGAATAATTGTACATCTCAAGATGCCATGTTATTTCAGATGCTTTTGCAGAACAAAAACTGTTTGAGCTCAGAATAAAAAATATTTATTCAACAAATATGCTTTTTGCTTTTGACTACCCCCCTTCTACGGTAGAGATGAATGCAGTTTTGATCTTACCTGAAATCACATTTGAGAACTCTGAGTAGGTCTTTAACAAAGAAAGTTGCCTAAATTCAGCACCTTGCAAAAATGAGAATATATCGTCAGTCTCATCTCCAAAGCCACAAATGCCCGACAGTCGTTCTGAGTCCTTGTCTTCTGTCTCCTAATTTAGGTGAGTGGAGCCCAGCTCAGAGGTTGGGCGAGACGTGTTACGCAATGCTTGCTTAGTGTAACAGATTTTTGGCCAACGCATACCAGCTGAAACTTGGCAGTCTACGTAGGCTGTGAAGTTAAATTCTGCGTAGACATGTTTACCTTTTTGTTACCTACAAAACATGTTTGGGGGATTACATCAAATGCTGTGCTCTGATAACAGGAGCTGTAGTCTCACCAGTCTAGAAATTTAAGTGGCTGATATTTTACACATCTAATTTGTACACTGCAGTGGGTATGAAACTTTCCCTGTAGCTTATTGCTGGCTTAGGCCATATCCTTAATGGATGCCATTTTAATAAAGTCAGATATGCTGTGCACTTCTAAAAGTTTGAATAAGTATTCCTGTAGCTGCTGGTTTATTTGAGATTATAACACTCTGACCTCCTGTTGTATGTAGCTGTCTGAAAATGTATGTGCTTCATAAATGGATTAGATGACTTTTCATAGTAGTTTAACTTCTACTAATTCCTTCCAAATACACCAAATTTCCTAATGTGCCATATTTTACGGGTGTCTCCTTCTGGATCTAGATTCTGCATTCTTGGAAAGAATGCAACTAGAAAAAATAAACAAAATAACCTGTGCAGAAGTGGGTCAGTTTCTGGAATACCGATTGTCTTCCTAATTAATCTTGAAGTTCTGGTCTATAAATCTGTTCAGGCTACTACTCTGAGAAGTGGTGCCTTGATGACTTTTTAAAAAATATTTTGATATATGAGGGTGTGAAGTGCTGGCAGTGAAGGATGTAAAATCTTCTTTTATAAACTTCAGTGATTCAAACATTTATTAAATAATTTACTTCCTTGTAGCACTAGGTCATGCTATAATGCAGTAGTTGTTGGACATAGGTCTGCTAAGCTTCTTTCAGAGTTAGACCATAAACAGTACTTACTGTCTGAATATCACAAAGGTGTCCTTTAGTGTCTTTTAAAAAGCACAGGTTTTACTTTCTGATTTGATGGAATCCTGTTATGGATTTTATCTATTTAGTGTATTTTTAAGTTATTCAACAGCTGGTTTTAAACCAATTACCAATATGCAACCAAAACTGTCAAGAGTACTAGTAATATTTTGTGTATAGTCTCAGACTATAAAATATGTATAATATTTACTTTTTCCCTTAGAGCTTCTTCCTTTTTAGTAAGAGGATTATATAAGAATTATACAACCCCCATTATCAACCCTGTTCTCTGCCAAAAATAAATGAGATATTAGTTCTTGTGGTCAGGAGAAAAAATTTCAAAGGTTCAATAGAATAAATAATATTGTTAGAACCAAGATTTCCAAGCCTTAGAACTAAATCAACTTAAACCAATTTTGGAAATGTTTAGTTGTTGTCAGTACTTTACTAAAGAGAGCTTATTTAGAGCCAGTTAGTACTTGATTTGTAAGCAAACACTTCGTGCAAGGAGTCCTTCCCTACCCACTACATTGGCACTGCAGCCTCTGCTTCTTAGCCTAACGCTACCTTTTCAGCAGTGCTCTTGCTGGATTTGTACCTTGTTATCCCAAAATGCCGGTTTCATTGGTCGATGTGAGCAGCAAGTCGGCAATCACGAAGACACGCAATTCCTCCAAATTCTGTGAAAATTGGCAGCTGGGTGGAAGAAACCCAAGGCCTTGACTGAAGGAGTGGCTTTAATATAAACTTGCACTTTGTTGTACATCAGATAATCAACATGAGAGAGAGAATTATGAAACCTTGCAGTTTGTAGCCAACCTGATAGGCAAAGCTAGAGAAAACCAAGTTGGTCCCTGGGCATTTGCGGGTGGTTTTTTCTGTATGTGGCGTTGTACTACCACCACTCTCTGCGGGAGCAGGGCTTAGGGGTATGTCTGAAGTGTCCTAACAGAGCTGTATGATTCTTCATGATGATTTTTCCTAATGGAGCAGAACCAGAAGTTGTTTGCCCTTTTCTAAACAGGGAAGGTCAAAAGTGAATGACACCACAGTGTCCTCATAGTTTTGTCCCCAGGTTTGTGTTGCCCTGACAAATTATGATAGATTACATTTATGAGCACGTATGAGTTTGTATGAGTGTGCACATATGAGTTTTGCAGAGCTTAAAAGGAGTACTGCTGATGAAATGGTGCTTTCTGGAGCCCTTTTGCCGCCTTTATGTCCCTCTGAAGGTTATTCTGTGGGTTTGAAAAATGTAGTAAGAAAACATTTTTGCAGACATGGATGCTCTAAATATTTGTTCATTGAAGGGTTTTGGAATCACTGGTCTGCAGAACACTTGTTGGTGGTCTTCAGACAGCTGGCTGATCATGTTGAGCAGGCGCTGCTCCAGACACTAAGTGCTTACAGGATGGTATCTCATGCGGTTCTGCAGGGTAGATACGGATCTTGTGTGACTGCAAATGGAAGTAGTGAGCTCTGTATATCTGTTGAGATACAGCCCCGTGATAAAAGCACTTGAGAACTTCTATTCTAATATTAAATAAGGGTAATGCCCCTGCAATAAAATTACACCCACCCAAGGCTTCCTTCTCAATAAAAAAAGCAACTAAACAAACTTGAACAAACCATTAATTTTATATGATTTTATTTGCTCTTTTGCATATCCACTCTACTTTCAGGATTTATTTTTTTATTTGTTAGACTTCATCTTCTTCAGAGGTATGACATGGCATCATGGTGGTCTAATACCTGAGGTATATTTTCCCCAACCTAATTGGTGAGGATTATTTTATACGAGTAAAACTCCAAGATGCTGAGTCTTTGCCTCTATTGTAATGATTTTGGGTATAGCCATTTCTGAATGATGCGGAATTTTTTAACAACTCTTCAGGCTTGAAAACTGGTGACAATATAAACCCAGAGTTTCTGTAGGCTAGCCCTTTATCTCTGAACCCATCAGTGGAAGAAGAATGAGGAAGGAGGAACAGCAAAATGACTCCAGGGGACTTTCTCCTGAGAGGAGGTCCAACACTGCTGTTACAAGTAAATGGAAGAAGTAGCATAACCCTGTTTGAGTTCTGTGTATTGCACCAGCTTTGCAAAACAGGGTTCCAGGTAGGGATGCTTCGATGAGGGGAGGATGGGTCCTTGTCCTTCTGACCCTGGGGTCTAATTGTCCAAGTTCTTCTGAAACAGGAAAGGATTTCTCTGAAAAGCTTCCTTTAAATAAAGGATTAAAAAATAGAGAATTGTGCTGAGAGGAAAAAGGTGTAAACAAAAATGGATTTCAGTACTTCAGTGCAACCTCATGTACCAGAGTTGTTTATAGATTTTAGCTTATTAAGCAAAAACCAAAAGCAGATTCCTTCAATCTTGGATATAACACAAGATCAGTGTCTCTCAATATGAATTCTTGGGAGAAAGATGACAAGCTGTCAGTACTGGGTAAAAATGATGTTCTTGTTCAAAAGATATGCGAGTGAAGGGTATGACACTGAGTAGCTAAGACTTTCAGGAAAGTGCGAGTCAAGAAATGAATCAGCAAGCATGAAGAAAGAATATTTAAAATGTCAAAGATTAGACATCTGTTATGAGGTATGGATTTCTTTCTTGTCTTCAATTTCAGCCAAGACTCTCCTTTCTCAGGCTACTCTGTGGTCTACATTTGGGAATGTACTGGTTAGAAGTATCTGCCTATTCAAGTACTTTCATTCAGAAATGAGGAGAGAAAACAAAAATATGCCATGAAATAAATTATATAGTATCCATGTCTTTTTTTATGCCCTTCATTAGCATAAATAATATTATAATATATTAATCTTTTTCACTTTGTGTTCCCTGTCTTCTTTCTTTCCATTTTTTTAAACTAGGGTATCTGATACACCCTTACATAAAAGATAAACAGAATTTTTACTGATTATTCTAACATATTCCTGTTAACTTTTTACTGTATGTGAAGTGAAACTTCTAGACTTTATAGCAACAGTCTTAATTACAACAGGGGGTTGTTTGTTTGCCTCTGATTATGAGCTATTTGGAAATAATCTTTGTAGGGAGGCATGTCTGTAATTTATGCTATTAAGAGCTATTGTCCTTCTGCAGTAGTAGAATTCATAGCAGCAATGAAGAGGCAGGATGTTGCGTCAGCCAACATTTTACGCACACCCAAATTAAAATTGTCTGAAAATCAGAGCTGCTTGCGCTGTCTGCAAACTTGGAAGACAGGGAAAATACTGAGAAAACAGATGTGGTACTTATTTTTAGTAGGGAAGAGGGGGAAGGGAAGAAGGAAGAGAAGGGGTGGGTGGGCAGTTGCAGGCCAGTCAACTAACTCAAATTTCCAGATAAATTCTGGAATAAAAATTGCAAATACACGTAAGTACATGAAAGATCAAAATGAGATTAATTATAATCAACAAGTTGTGTCAAGCCAATATTATTTCTTTCTTTGATAGGATAACATGTCTTTTGGACAGAGAGGAAGCAGTAAATTTAGTCTATCTTGGCATTATTAGGGCTTTTGATACTGTTATTTATGTCATGCTTGTACAGTAAATAAGCTAGAGAAATATGGCCAAGGCACTGTATAACTAGCTGGTGCAAGACTTAGAATTCAGATTTCAAACAAGCTTGCCACTGAGAATACTGTCAAAGAAGTAGAATACATATTGGGTGGGTTCTTGCAAGGGTCTGGTTTGTGCTCCATACTAACCCATGTTTTGCCTGGGTGGTGCAGAGTGTGCTATTGACTTCTCAGATGCTATGGAACTGTAAAGGGTATAATGCGTGCTGGAGGACAGAGTAAGTATTGAAAATAACCTTGATGAGCTAGGGCAGTGTTGGGGGCAGGAGAAGAGAAATAATCATTTCAGTAGGAAGATGTGAAAGATCTGCAGCTGGTAGGAGTAAGCCAATACAAAAGCAAAATACAAACTTGTGAATGTGACTGTAAAGCAGACAATGAATAAACATTGCTTTTTTGTGTACCGTCTCTTTCCGTGCTTTTCCCCTTACAATACGCGTGGATATATGTGGACAGAATGTTTTCTTCTGTCTTTGCCTGTTGGATCTGCCTTTGTGCCTTGGACAGCCTTATTCTGTCCTTTATGCTTCAAAAATATTTTTGCTTCTCATTCATTTCCTGTTGTATACTTTCTCTTGAGTTCAGAGTATTGAGGACCCACAACTTTGTCAAGCTGATCTCTTTTTAAGTTTCTTCTTTTTTTTTTCCGATGGTGCAATTGCTTTCATTTTTCTCTGAAGAAGTGTACTACTTTTCTTCCAGTGAAATATAATCAGTTCCTTCAAACTGGTGGCTTCTATCTTGGTGTCCACTGTTCTTCTTTGTCCTCTTTTTTTCCTAGAAATGCTAAACTAGCATGTAACGATTCTGCTACTTGACCTGCCTATGTATGCACAGCTGATTCTCCTAGAAGCGCTGCTCACCGTTGGAAGTCTCCTTCTCTCACTCCTTTCTTCACCTTCTCTGGCAAACTGCCCCCGTGCCCTGCTCCCGAAATCATTAATAGAATTTGCTTTTCTTTCCCAACACTAGGAGACAGATTTTTGGACAACTCTATGGGTCACTCTTCTGACAGGGTGCTGAGTCTCCTCACCTTTACCTGGTCACTTCCAGCATAACATCTTCCACTACCCCTGTGCCAAGGGGGTGCTCCCCTGGCACAAGGTAACAGCATGTCTCTTCCCCCACCCCAACTGTCTTCCTGAGCAGTCTTACTCTGCTGCACATCCAGTCTGCGCGAATTACCCCATCCATTCTCAGTTAGGCTAATCAGCATAGGTAATCACACTTAATATTTAACATGGTCAGGGTCTTCTATTCAGTTTCCTACATTTCTTTCACTGGTACTGAAGTGTTCTGTGAAAGGACTGTTTGTTTTTGTTTCCTTGCCACCTTGTATGACTTATTTTAAGGAATAATCATGCCAGATCTCTTTCTCACTTCTAGGCAGATATAATTGGCAGGTCATCGGGAAAGACATATCCCATGAAGAGAGGAAATATTAGTGGTAAGGGGCTGTTGAAATACAGATCTGGAAGAAGGGGACAGGAACTTATTCAAGAAAAAGAAAAGTTGACAAGAACTGATGCAGACACTTGATATTAAGGGGGCAGAGATCCTCCAGTGCAAAAGGAAGCTAACAGGCTGATCTCTCTTGCCTACTGAAGACAGAGAATGGGATTGTTACTCATAGGTAAATCTGGAGACTGAGCACAATGGGAAAGAGCTAGATAAACTAATGGGTGATTGATGCCAGAACAAATGCATGTCAATAAGTTACAAATAACTTCAGGCTAGGCACTGGAAGATGACTGCTAACCAAGGGAGAAAAAACATTTCTGGAGCAGTTTCCACTAGAAGAAGTGTTTAGGCTATGTTGTGGCAGAGATAAAAAGAGACCAAAAAAAAAAGTGTAGTAACAATGTGAAAATACTCTTGCTAGGAAGTTGTAGGAGACACGGTAAAATGGCCCAATAGTACCTTTCAGTTCTGAGCTTTAGAAAAGATTCACAGTACACTAACATCTGTCTCTCATACTCACTTCTATTTTCTTTTTTGATACAAACATTTCTATATCCCCTACATAATTAAAAGCAGGGATTGATTTAGCAAAACCGCACAAATGTACCTGCTGTGAATCTTTGAAGCCGTGAGTTAAAAAGAGTAGTTTTCTGGGGAGAGAAAAGAGGGATTCTTTGGTTTTAATGATTATTTAAAGGGCTAACTGGTAACTCCTGGTTATGTTTAGCTTATTCTTTGTCTCCAAGAACTGATCACTCATCTTAAAATCAATGGTTTCCTAGTGACAAGCAATTAAGATAGAAATTGGCTACTTGTGTATGAATAAAATATTGTCTTGGTCTGTAGTGATGGTAACGAGCCTAAAGTTATGATTTTATCAGAGTTTTGGAGGTTTTAACAAGACACATACATCGGTTTTGGCATTCCTGTAAGCCTCTTACAAATTCCAGTTAATGTGTGGAACGATTTGCATGATGTACTTTGTGTTTATGTTCAAGGGAAGAATAAGGAGGAACACTTGGGTTTTTCTTTTGTTTTGTTTTTTTATCCTGTAATAGCATATTTTAAAAAATATTTTTGCCAGAGAAAAAATATTCTGTGCAAGTCTTCTTTGCTGGGAGCTCTGGCTGGGCACCACCGACACTGGCAGAATCAGTGTTTGCCCCTTATTTCTTCCAGTTCATCTGAGTAGGAGGGTAAATTCCTGGTGGATGTGAATTCGCTGACTGTGAGTTCCTCAAAATACTGAAATAAGACATTACAAAGACCAGTCACAATAACCGTAATGAAAGTATGTTGTTCTTATTTACTAAGCTTCATTTGTGCTTCCACAGATTAATGTTATTGCAAATCAGATTCTTTACAAGGGGTAATTGTTTTTCTGAAAATTCAAGTGAAAATAAGACACATACATAACAAATGTAAGAGAAGATATATTACCACTGTGTCATCCTCAATTTATGAGGAGCATGACTTTTCAAAACATGTTTATTGTTTCTGTCAGATTTCACTAGTACAGAAGTTTCAAATCAAAATTATTAAATTCTGTCAAGGGAGATTGTACTCAGCATTATTATTATTTACTTTATTGCTGGCATGAGTGTTCACACATTAACAAAGATTAGGCTATCCAAACAGTTGAACCTGAGATAATCAAGTAGCCTGCTGTGGATTGGATTGGGACTACATAGACATTTTCAAGCCTAGAGTACATGTGGGAGGCATAGGAGGTGTCCACTCTTTCTCCAGGAGCATCCATATTACTTATTTTGGCTGCACTTTCCTAGGAAGCAGCTGTTGTATTTGTTCTCTTTTTCAGCCATGGAGGTGAAATTCAACATTTCACTGTGCTGGAACAATTTCACTGCTTCAGTGAAGGCCAGTGGAGGCTGGGAAAAATGCAAGTAACTCTTTTCTAAGGGATGCTTCTGTGTAAAATCATCCACCTCTCTTATGACAGTCTTGTGGGTGATTTCTTTTTTTTACTTATCAGTTGCAATATCTATTACCACTACATAGACAAAAATAAAACACATCATATAAAAGTTACTTGGTTTAGTTTATTAATGAACAGCAGGAGTAGTGAATGGCATTTTAAGTGCTACAGAACACTACTGTTATGCAATCACTTTCCTTTTTGTATCTATAAGGCTGTACAACTTCCTTTTTAAAAAATAGTTTTCATAGAAAACATTGGCTTCTCTCATGTGGTCTGTACTTTAAGTGCAGTGATGAACATGACATGTGGTGGAATTCTGACCTTAAAAAAACATTACTTATTTTGATATGCCATATCAATTAATACCTTATGTAAACAGCACGTAGAAAACTTCACGTAAAAACGAAACAGCAAGGTACTTTCTCACAAGTCAGACACAATGTAGGAGCATCTTGTAAGGATTTAAGTCTAGATGATGCTTTTTTTTCCCCTGGTTCTTGTTTCACTTTGCTTTTTCCTCTGTTTAATGAAGGAAAGAAAGGACTTCAGATCATGAAGGACCATCAAATAAACATGAGCACTTAGTAAGATGATGTCATCTTTGTATTTTATGCATCCATGGAGAGCTGAATGGAAATACAAAGGAAGAACAGGGAACCGGGTATTACTTCTGTATGTGGCATCACCTAGTCTCTTACTGGATTACAGTGTCACTTTTTATATCGCTGCTATGAAGAGGTACTGTAAAAAAAATTTTGGAACAGCTCAGAAAACCACCACAAGAACGAAGTATAAATACTGTTTTCAAAAAGAGCTCGGTTGGTTCAGTTTATCCTAGAGGTTGGCGTGATGCTGAGTGCCGAAGGAGAGCTCTGGCAAGAAGAGCATCTTCCACCTTCAGGTGCGGTGCAGGCAGGAGCTAGAGGTTGGCTGGCAAGGTGGATATCACACAGACGGAGCCGGGGAAGCGGTGAGGAGAGAAGGCGCCTTGTGAAGCTTTGCTGAAGTCTAATGAAGAAATGGAGTATTGTGCTGATGAATGGGGTGGTTTAGTGTAGGAAGATAGTGCAGATGAAGTAACTATTTTTTTAGAAATTTGAGTGTGAGGTCCTTTTAATCTGCTTAATAAAAGAGTTTATCTTATTAGCATTTTAACTTTAGGGCCTGGAATATATAAATGTGTAAGCAGGATGTCCTGTTCATAGGGAAAACGTTGCCTGTGGCTAGTCCTCCACGAGAGGGAGCTAGAACTGTCTTTAAAGTGTTAGCAATGAAGCCTGTCAAATAACACCGCCTGAACTCGACCCGAAGCGCTTACATTATCTTCTGACAAAGCCACTGTTGTAGCTCAAACGCCGCACGCAGCCAGCTGCTCCTCTACGGGCTTTGCCCACCAGGGCAGCCGAGCCTCCCCGGGGGGCAGCTCCGGGGATTTTTTTTCTATATACCCGATGTGTCCTGTGCCAAGGAACTATTAGCAGTGCAAAGGAATCTGCTATGGCAGTGCAAAGACGCTGAGTGTCTCACCACTATCATCAGCCCTGTTCGGATAATTAGCAAAAAATGCAGTTCCTTAACTGCAAGTCTAGTTTATTGTGCTGCATATCTGAGGCAACCAATGCAGGAGACGAACTGGGGGGGGGGGATGAGACTGGAAATAAAATATGCAGCGCCTCGCTGTGCAATAAAAAGTCAGAATAGTTTTTGGATCATTGAGCTGGATGTGTAAAGCTGTACTTCCTACTGACAAACACAAAGAAAACAACAAAGCCACTAATTGGAAACTTCTAGGAATACGCATACTACACGGTAAAAAAACAGACATAAAATTGGTTAGTGGATGATAATGGATTTCAGAATGACTTGGAGTTTTGAAATCGACTGCAATACAAAATAACTGGTCTTAAGGAAGAATCAAGGATACTAAAAAGTACTACCGCCAAAAAAAACTTCCACTGGCAAGTAAGTGTCCCTTACGAAGGTCAGCTGGAAGTGCTGGTTGAACAGCTGAAGCTCAAACTGAATCCCACGCTGGAAACTGGGAGCTAACTGAGCAAGGGTTTATGCTGAGGGAAGCCTGTGAAGATGCCTTCCCAGGGAGAATCCTGGGTCAGAGAAGTGTCCAACATCAAAGGCAGAGGTCTGCGAGCGTGAAGACCTATATTTTCATAAAGAAAATGAGAAATTATGGGAAACTTTTAAATGGACAAGGTATAGAAATATTTTCATTTTCAAGTCAAAAATATTAAGCAAGAACAGTTTCATTTTTGCAGTGAAAACTATTGGTTGTGGCATCATTGGACGTTACAAACCAAAAACCACTCTTCTTCAGGCATGAGGTGGAAGGATTTCAGGATCTGGCACGTATGCGTGTGTGAAAGAGAGAAAGTACAACACTTACAGTTCACTCGAGGCAAAACACCTCGATTACTGCACACAGTAACTGGTCGGTGGCTATTTAGACTAGTGTGCAAAGAAAGCTTCCTCACTCCTTGCCAAGGCCAAAAAGCTTTTTTTGTTCAGAGGGTTCTCATAGTATATGTTACTGGTGGTCACTCCACCACTTTGCCCTTTGGTCTGCTAGGAGCAGCCAAATACTGAACCATGATACTCTTGGGGATTATGCAAACAAAGGGAATATTTACATATAGAGAATAATAGTGATATTTGCATGTGGCTTACAGTGCCACTTCAGATGACACTGAGCAAGCTTATCATTCAGGCTTCTTTGTTAGCTTTGCATGTTGTATAAATTACGACTGATATTAAAAATACAAAGTGCATCACTAGAGAGCTCAGACACAAAGTAATGCATGGCTAAAACTTATAGTCAAGGCTAATATTAACAGCTAATGCAAACAACTGGAACATTGTATAGGACCAAAATGCATTTAAAATATATAGTGCCCAACAATTGAAACTGCACTCAGATTTTTCCTCAGCCAGTTTGTTTTACTGAAAACATCCCTTAAGAGTCAGTGCAGTACAATTATCCTCTTTTTGATGTTAGCAGTCATATGACAAAATAGTTGTGTGGGAAGAAATATCTTTGAGGAAGCATCTTAGCAAGTGCCTTAATTGTTAAGTAAAAATAACTTTCTGTCTGGCAAGGGAAGAAATACTTGCCAAATACCAATATGGGGTTTTTTTGAAGATTACTTTTATATAAATATTATGAAATCATAAATCAAACATGTTCAATGAGAAATATCTTTCTCTCAGTTGTTCTTTAAAAAATAAATGCAATATCTTCAGCATATATCTTTAAACAAGATGGGCAAAAAAACCCCTAGGAACTCAAGGGTTAGAGAATATACCGGTATACTTACTGACTTCTTTTTTGTTTTAAGTGACAAAGGCAAAGCAGAGGCTGTGCTGACCTTTATGAAAGAACAGATCCATGGGGAAAGAAGGTTTTTTATGCCAGACAGGAAGCTATCCTACTCAACAGTTATGGGTAGTGAAGGAGGATGTTTAAGTCATCTGTTATCCCAGTGAGTGAAATGCAACCTCAGGGCTGTTGTTTCTCTAAGGCTAAAGGCGTACTTACACAGAACATCTCATTTACAGAAACTATAAAATACTCTACTGCAATTAGTTTAATCCAATAAGCTATCTACCTGTTAGTGTTTCAAAGTAATCTTTTAGTTTAAAATATTCATTGTTTTTCTTTCAATATTTATTTTTCTCACTGTGCACATAATCCTAAATTTCATATTCTCATTTTTATACTACATAAATCTCCATGTCTGCTCTATATAGCAAGGCTCTCTGTTAATCATTGTATTACATTTCAAAAATCTTAAGTAAGGTTTTTGTCTGCTTATGCAAAAAGCTTTTCTGGTTCCCAGTGCATATCTGGGTATCAAAAATAGTTATAGATAATCAATATTTGCTAAACCAAAGAGTGAAAATTAGGAATCTCTGGTAGATACAGGTGTGATCACAGTACAGACATGGTACTATAGCAACTCACCGTGTAAATGCAAATGATTGTAATGTATGATAGGTGATTAACCTGTGAAATTTAGGAACCCCAAATTCAGCGTGGTACATATTTATATAAAGAAAAAGAAAATACATATCATGTAAAAAAGGCATCCTGACTTTATACGATGAGAGAGAAAACTTCCGGAGTAGTAGGTACCTGTTAGCAGCTTGTCTCTCTTCCTTGGTTTTCCTTACAATAGATTGCGTAACTACAGATTTCCTCTTTTGTTTGTTAAAACTTCTCTTATAAAGCCAGCCAAAACACCATGGTTGCAAAAAGTTATTATTTAAAAAAGTCTTAATGAGACCGTGGCTTCACTTGTGTTATGCAGTGCTCTCACTCAAAGGAATTCAAATGAAACTCATGTAAAACTGAAGGGGGAAGAAGAAAGTTGCTACATAAGAAGATGCGAACTCCCAATAAAATAGCTGAATCAATATAAAAATGAAATTGCAATACCTAAATACCCAGCATGGTGGATAGTGAGCAGAATACAAAGAGGGAAGGTAGCCTAGCTCTCCCACGCTGGCTTTGAAATCTAACTAAACAGTGCATTCTTCTGTGAAACTGAAGTGTAGAGTTAAAAATAACTCCAGTTAAGCAATTTAAGTTAAGAGTGTTTTGGTACAGATCATTCTGATGTCTGTAGAGCATCCCACGTGTCACACATCTGGTCACTGGGAGCTCACTCTAGTTCACATGTTGCGACTTCTCCATTGCCGTCAGGTTGGGGACGGGGTAGGTGGGACGCGCTGTCCCTTCCCCTGAGGCGAGGCCCCGCAGTGCATGGTTCTCCTTACCGACCACACGCTGCTCCTGGTCACCAGCGGCGGAGAAGCCTGCTGCTGTGGGAGCCTGGGCACCGCCAGCCAGTGTCACAGCCAGAGAAAACAGATTAGGCAGAAATCAAAGAGGAGTCAAAGGCTGAGAATGTGGCAACTGAATATTGCAGAGCGCTGTGAAGTGCTAATGTCCTGGTGGTTAGATAGTGTCAACATAACTTCCCCAAGTGATGGCAATCAGCAAGCAAGTCCTTCCGAGCCTTTGCCATGCACTAGGCTCTTTAAAGTCTTCAGACATAGCCAATGTAAAGGTTGCGTCAAGTTTTCAGAGGCTGGTCTCTAATGAAAGCGTGGTTCCCAACCTGATTATCACCAGTCGCATAGCAGAAACAAAATCCAGTTTGTAGAATGGGGCAGCTCCATGGTTTTGTAAGACAAACGGGAGGCTTCAAGTTGCTAAGGGGTATTGTCAGTCTTCCTTTCATGTGTGTAGGCTCCTCAGGATAGGTTATTAGGAGTTTCCAATACAATGAAATATTGTGGAACCAAAGCCTGTAATTACTGCCACAATATATTTCATGCTGAGCATAAAATGTCCAGTGGTGCTGCACGTAGATAGTGTTGGGCAAACACCGATTTGCTGGTTATCTGTATGATGGATACAGTTCATCATGATTTGGACAGCACACTGGTGATCACACCAGATCAAGTGGTACCTAACGTTAGGGCTGGATGGAAACATGATTGCCTGTGCCAGCTCTGCCCAGGCTCGCTGCGCAGGCTGATGGTTTTTCAGAAGTCTCCAGAGCATCATCTGGTTAGATGTCTGCTAAATATACAGAACCAGACTTACTTAATTTAGAGAATCTTCCTAATCACACTTGGACATAATAGACTCCGATTAAGACTGTGGAAAGGACTGGCAGGTAATACAAATCTGATGGAGTGTTAACTGCAGAAGTTTTAATTCAGATCAGGCCAAGAGCATATATGAAAAAGTACATATTATTCTCCTTTTTCTTGAATTAGTATGATTTGACTTCCATTATAATATCTGCTGTAATATATAGGCATCTAGTGGAAGGCCACTGTAACTGCAATGTAAATTTTGAGCAAACTCTTCATGGTATTATTGTATGGAGCCTTACATCGTAGCTGCCAGTGGTAAAGTATTCCATTGCTAGAATAAGACGTGTTTCTGGACGTAGTTCTGTGATGATACAGGCTTGCAAAGAGCATACTTACCTGAAGCTGTATATTTCCTAAAGAAAATAAATATATGCTGTTGCAAATAGATTTCATGGTGGTGCCTGGGGATGGTGTAAATTCAATGCCTTTTAGCAATTGGAATTTAGGAACTGACTGGTCACAGCCTGTATGGTTAGCTTACCACGAGTGAATTATTTGACAGGGAAAACATCATTATTGTGTAAAAATAGATGAATTACAAAATATTTATCTCAGGTTACCTTCCAGGGAAACAAACCTACTAACAAACAGTTGCATTGCAGTACAGAGCTGTATGGTTATATGAAATAAGAGAAATTCAAGACATGAAGGAAATAATCTATCTTCTTCTTTATATGACAGTAATAAGCAAATACCAAGACATGCCTGTATATATTATTTATGAACATGTATATACATACAGACATAAAATCAGATGCTAACTCACAGAACCACAGAAAGTAAGGCTCAAAGGGAGTTGAAGAGATTATCTTGTCTGTACACTGAAACTGGTGAAGTCTTCAAAAACTGCCCTTGATCTACAGCAGAAAAGCCCCTCTCTTTTCTCTGTGAAAAGGAACAAAAGAATCTGGGCTCCTTCCAGGAATTTTCACAGGAATAGTACAAACTGCTAATGATCATTGTGATAGCAAACAGGACTTCAATAGCTGCCAATGCTGTTGATATAATCAGAAACTTTCCAAAATTATTGGGGTTTGAGTGCGTGGCATAAAAGTATATGAAAACTGAATGCAGGTAATAACATTGAATACAGGTCATCTGTGACTTTGAAATGAGTAACTAAAGTACATTTCAAATGAATTTCGTATTCCCCCGAATATGAAAAGGATAAGGAAAACAAGCTTTTATCCAAAAGGCAATAAGGGAATACAAGCTGTTCTGGAAAGTATAAACAATGACTCAATAGACTGCTTTACTATATTCAGGAATAAAGGAGGACTAATAGGCAAAAGTTTAAAAAGATAATGAAAACTGAAGCTGAGTATTCTTTGTTAGTCTTGAATTCATTGATGTAAACATTAGCAAGTGTTATTGAAAAGCGTGGTTTAAAATAAATTACCCAATAAACATTGCCTAGAAAACTCTAAAGTACATTTTTAGTGACTAACATCTTAGGTAGGATGACATTTGTTAACGATTAGTGAAAATAATCTTAAGCTAGAAAGCCATCTTTACCGATGCATATAACAAAAGGAGATAGCTGGTACAAATGTATAAAATTACGTCATCTGTTTGTTTGGCAACGTATATCTTTGTTTTGGATGCTTACTGCAAATTAAGAAAAATATTTTAATGAAGTGAATATAAATGATGGGTCAGCTGAATCCCTGATATAAAGTTCTCCTGTGAGTTCTTGATTGTGGGGCTGGTATTTGCAGACTGAAATTACTTTTGCAGAGTATCGAAGGTTAGGTGAATTCCTGCTTTTCATGCAAAATTCAGCTCAGTTATAATTATAGAGCTATGATTAATGCCACCATAATGCATATACATGCATTTGTACATACTTTCTTTTTTATAATGTAGCATATACTTTGTTTCAAGCGAACATTTGCTTAACTGTAGTAACAGAATATGTAGTAACGTGAGTATGACACATGCTGATTTATCTGGCAGCATGAAGTTAATTTTATACTACACTATTTTATATCTGTTGAATCAGAAGAAGTTATAATAGCCCGTGGGATTTTCATCTGATATGGGTATTTTCCTGTTTGTGTTTTTAAATGTTAACATCACATTTTAATTAAGTATTGTGCAAGAGATTTTTTTCTACTCTTTAAGAGTAGTTGAAAGATGAAAGTTGAACATGAAAGATAGTGTCATGTAATTTCAGATATTCATGACTCCTGATGTATTTTTTAAAAAAAGGAAACAATAAAAGTCAATTTATATGAAAAAGATTGAAAGAGACATGCAGAATAGTATACATACAGCATTTGCAGTAATAATTTCTTCAAAACCTTCTGTGATTGCCTGAGAAAGGATTTGCCTAATTACTGAAAAATAACCTATTAAATCTGTGATTTTAACCTTATAATTTTGGGTAATGAAAAGTAATAGACCATTTAAAGGTTCTCTGTAGCAACGAGTCTGGTTTAGCAGCGTTTGCACAATTCCTTTTTCACAATTCCTTTTCGCATTTTGGTCACATCAAGCGGATCAGGAATAAGGGCTGCTTTCACTTTTCAGAGGAGCGTGTCCACAACTGTATGCTGTTGATTTGGCATAACTTAGAGCACTTCTAAAACTTGCTAGAAAGCTACTGACTTGAAAAAAAAATGTGGAAGATGTAATTACATCCCTCAGACCAAAATTATGCTTCAGTGCTTTCTCTTTTCTGGTGCTTTTGTCCTGAAAGGCAACGGAAACAGCAATTACTGGCAACACTAGATACTGACTGCTCCCTATAGCATGGAGGATACGTGTGTGTGTATCTATGCACACACACATAGTCTTTTACCTTGGATCACAATTTCTGGCAGCAGCTAGGAAATGAAATGTAATCTCTTTCAGTTTCTTGTTTGTCTTATCCGTCGAACATTGGAAAAGACCTTGGGTCACTGTCCCAACGGACTGTCACAGTCCTTATCACAGAGGGAGACAGGAGGCAATTGCACAGCGTAAGCCAGGCTGTTTACTCAGCGGCACATAGGGAACTTTACCTGAAATTATGCCTTATTCACGTGGAATAGCTTTTGCCCCTTGCTCACCTCCTGGAGGTGATACCCTGCCAGCTGCCCCCAGAAAAGTATTTGAGATTCTTCCAGCAGCGGTGGGAACCAATGTGGAGGCACAGTGGGACCCTAAAGAGGCATCCCTGGGGAGGAGACGAGGGCTTTCCCATGCTAAGGCAGCCCGCTGCCTCCCGAGCTGTGTTACCATCTCCCTCCCGCCACGGTCACCCCTGCTGCGGAGCAGAGGGGACATCGAGAGTTTGCCGGTCTCTCTGCGTTAGCATCCCTTCAAGACTGGAAACGTCACCATTGGTGCAGAAACTCAGGCACTAGGAATCAGCCCTTTGGGGTAAGGAAGAGGTTGTTTCTACTTTACTCCAGATTTTTGCACAATTCCACAATCTGTCACCTTCTTTTTCTGTGGTTTCTTTTTTTCATTTTGGTTTTTGTTTTTGTTACTTTTTCATTTTCCCAGCTGCTCCACTTTATGAACCCATGATGTTTGTGAAGTCAAAATAACAAGTATGAAATAAAATGGGCTTGCTTGTTCTAGATTATATTCAAAGTGATGAAAGGTTTGTGGTTTTTTTCCCAGCTGTTCATTATAGAAATTGGCTCTTGCATTAAAGAACCATGTAGTTGCAATGGTTTCAGTCTCCAGAGCTTTTTCCTTCTCTTCAAGGGCAATGGAACTCGATCACATCCTCCAAAATTGCAAATGGCAGAAGAAGATAGTTGGCAACGGAGTAATCATTTAAAAGACATGTCCTAAAAATCTTTCAGCCGTCAGGAAAATTAATGTGTCATATGAGGAAAACTTTGCAAATTTTAGGATGTTGACAAAGATGACCAGAATGGAATGTCTTGTTTTATCAGAGTGTCACAAAACATAAATATGAATTGTTTAAAAAAGCGGCCTATCCATAGTCTAAGAAGTTAGAAGGTGGAAAATTAAGGCCTTTTACTGTGACTATGGGAGATGCTCTTAGGTCCTGAATAGGAGAGAAAACATGTATGTGTCCCCTCTGAACCTTTCAAACCATATTAAAATGCCCAGCTTTGTCTAGACTTTTGCTTTATAAACTCCAAGATTCCTAGGTTTTTAAGTATGTCTGCTTGCCAGGAGCATGCCTCGTTTAGCACGCTCTTCTCTCTGTACAGATAAAAATCAGTCTCTGGTCAGGATAGTGTTGGCAGCACAGGTCAGTCGGGCAAAACCTGAGGTGTCTTGTCACAGGTTGCTCCCAGCCTTTTGTTTTGGTTCTATAAAACAGGGTCCCATATTTTGAAGCAGTACAAAATACTGTCCCCTGCTCTACAACAGTTTTTTTACTCAAGTGAGCTTCCAGTACATTTTCAGACTTACAAGGTAAGAGATTTATACTTACACTTCTGCACACTGCAGAAGAAGACAAGAACATGAATTTTTGCATATTCATTTCTACAACATTGTTTGCGTATGGCTTTAATTCGTAACAGACAGCCTTTGCCTTAATATTCTCACACTAATTCTAGCTCTCATGAAAGAAAAGGCACTTTAAACACCGAATATACAGAGGTTATATGGCAGCACAGTGCAGCCATTTCAGGAATTTTAACCATAGTTGGGAATATGTTGCCTTTTAAACTTTCCAGCGGCAAATGTACCGATTGTTCCTGGAGCCCTCCTGGGAAACAACGTGCTGAGTGACTTGTGATTTAGCTCAAGTCTGCAGAAAAGCAACCTTTTACTTCTTTTCTTTTGTGCCATAAAAGTAAACTTTAACCGGAGGCGTTTCAGAAGTGTTGTCCTATCTAGGGTTCCCCTGACCTTGCCACAGGTGCCATTCTTCCTCGAGCGCCTGCCAGAAACAAGGAGCAGTGATTTCCGGCACATGCCCTGCTAAACCCTGTAGGTCTCCGAGGAGTGGGCAGCTTCACCGTGATACTTGATCACGTAATTGCAGTTCTGATCGGCTCAGCTTCACCTGTGTTAGCAGGCTGCTGGTGCCCTGGCTGGGCAAGGAGGGGTTTTTCCCCAGAGCTACCTCCTGGAGGGGTTGCCGCCCCTGGGGTCTGGCTGGGTTGCAGCATTACCAGTATTGCGGTGAAGCCATGACCAGTACTATTGGTGTCAGTGAGCACCTCCTCTCCACTCAGATACCCAACCCTCTCATTTTGGGCTGGACATAGTTCAGGTTGGACAACCCCGTGCTTCTGCAGCTGGACTCCTACCTGCATCAGGCTGCAGAGGGATCAGGGGTTTGCTGTGGGGAGAGGGCTGGCAAACTGTAATTTCCTAAGTGGAGATAGGTTTGTTATCATGTGATAAATCTTTTTTTGTAACTGCTGCCAAAGAGTTGGTGATTTGCAGAAAGTACTCATTTCTATCGATCCCTTAAACCCTACTGAAAAAAACCAAACAGAATGGGAAACATATCCTGGCAAGGTTTCTGGCGTATCTGGGCCCATGATTCAGCATTTCATAAATGGATAATTATTTACATCTGGTTTTTCCTTTGTAAGCAATACTGGTGTTTTACTAGCAAAGTCTTAACTTGTCTTTTTTCTGTTGGCATCCAGTTGGGGCCAAGCAATTTGCATAAGTATTGCTATTACTGGCACCCCTAGAGACTTTCCTGATACTGTCGAGAACAAAGCACTGTAAAGAAACACACAGCCAAAGATGATTGAAGATCTGTGCACATGATGTGTGATAAATTTGTCAGCAATTAATTTCTTAATAAAAGTCACAATAAATAGAGGAATCCCCTTAAGATATGCTATTAGAAATCCCACAGGTATTTGGATTTCTTGAACACTCTGTTCTGTGAACAGGATTTTCATTAAAATGCATGTATCTTTGTGCCAGTAATTCAGTCTGAAAAGCAACCTGTTGGGTTTTTTTCCATTCACACATGCCCTTGAAGTATTTTTGGAAGCAATACCAGGAAGACAGTCACTCCACCAGTATCTGATTCTTTGCACTACATGTGGGGGAAGATATGGTGGCTTAATGACGGTGTTGGAACCAGATGCCCTGGCGTCTCCCGGCTTAGGGAGCAAGTAATTCCTGCCACTCACATGGTCCCTCTGATTAAGTGCCTCTTGCTCCTTTTAGGAAACCATTTGCTGCCCTGCAGTGGTCTCTGATTCGAACACACTTGCATGCATCTCCATTTAACTTGTCTCTCCCCCACTCAGCCTGTTATGTACCATAATATGGAGAAGCAGACTTAACCCCATAGTGACCTGTTAGGACCCAATATTTCATGGACAGAGGCCAAGACTGCTGCTGACTCTAGTAACTTTAGTAACAAAATACTAAGGAAATATTACGTAATTTTTCAGCTTCAGATTGATCTCAATTAGAAAAAAAAAGCGTGTTGTGACTAGAGTAGTCCTCAGTCTGTTTTAGCATAAACAAGGTTAAATATTGACATGGAGGGACATACTTTTCATTTTCTATCATGGAAGTACAACTGGTAACTGTGATGGCTGTGTATCTCAGGAGGTGAAAAATGACCAACCAGTCATTAGCAAACACTGGCAGAAAACGCAAAAGCAGACACATAATTCACGGGCCAGACAGCAAGAGATAAGACACTGCATACGAATAAGAGTATGTGGGTGTGAGAGCAAGCGAGTGCTGAAGGAGAGAATTTAACTGCTTCACTGAAAGTGCAATTACACGAACAGCTCTTCTGACTGCATTTCATCAGTAGATACTACCCAATGGCATAAAACTGTTAAAAAAACCCCTAACAAAATGTATGAAAATGGCAGGCTTTCTTCCAGGCAAAATAAATAACAATCAGTTAAAAATACCAATATATAACATCTGCTTTTTAAATCATCAGCTTGGTTTCTGTTTCTTCCTGAGAATGTGTATTTTTGGCTCAGATTTAGAGGTTTTGTTCTGCTTTCAGCAGACCATTTGAACAAGAATATGCATTCTGGGTAACTATCACCTAAAAACGTTAGCTGGCTGAATATACCTTAAATTAGGTAAAAATAGTGATTCTTCCATTAATTAATAGTTTTCTTTCATTAATATCCTTAAAAAAAATTACTGAAAAATAGAGTACTGATATTTCTTGATTTCCATGAATACCCCATGCTGTAATAGAATATAAGCCTCTGCTTAGCCATTTGGTAAAAGATCTTTATGGGCTGTCACTGTAGATATGACCCGAAATAAGAAGAATGGTATTCCAGTTTCTGAGGAATTTTTGGTGGCTGCAGAAAAAAAAAGCAAGACTTTCCTTCCAGAGTTGGATATGAGAGAATGGGACCCAAAATGAAGTTGAGGGGAGTTTGTTCCACCAAGAAGCAGCTTCAAAATTTTAGGTTGATGTAAACAATTTTTTTTTTTTATAAACTTTTCTTTTTTTCACAGAGCTCTAACTTCAGCCTTTCAGGTTGATCTCTGTGGCTGATTCCCAGGATCAGCCTGTAAAGGCTGTTGGGTACCTCAGCTCTCCTAAGGAGAAACCTTTGCGTGCAGGATCAGCATTTGAAGCCTAAGAGAGCTCCTGACTGAGGACCCAGGCTCTGGTTGGACCTCCTTCCTCTACCATTGAGCGCTATGGAAATTCTGGCTGTTCCCAGGTTCAATCTGCAGACCACTCTTGTGTAGAGCAGGCATGACTGGATTTTCAGAAGTGACAAATTCAGGTTTTGCATGGTCCCCTTACAAGGATTTAGATCCAGACAAGTGAGAGTTGTTTTCACCTTAATCAATCAGTGCTTTTGCCACTGTTTTTAGTATTGCATGTCCATACTGCCCTATTTGTTTCAGTAGTGGTCCCTATTTCCTTGTTAATGTATTTAGCTTTTTAAAGAACAGACTTGAAAATATGTATTTATTATGGAGTAAGAATATTTGTTCTCCCAAAGTCACAAACCTACAAGCAAAACATTTTATTCCCATGTCCAAAGCATTCTGTGAAGGACAATTTATGAGTAAAATGCATAAACATTTTTCATAGTTCAGACTGCTGAGCTCTGGTCCACTTATACTAGCTTTGTGGAACTAGCTGACTGCACGTTAGATTTGTAAAGCCATTCTGGATTTCCTGGTTATCTGTTTAGTTTAATGGCCTTTAATGATCCAGCACATATGGCCTGATGCAGTAATACTGGATTACAAGCCATCTAATTTTTATGCTGGAGAAAGATTCAATTACTGTGACTGTTTCACCCAACCATTATAAAACTTGGCTGGAGTCTTCCACACTGTCTATCAAAAGAAATTGAACTCCTTTAGTGAAGGCTTCTCCATGCTCTTGTAAATTTCAGGATGACCCTATATGAATTTTAGTTCCACAGGTTTCATGTGGGTATTTAGGTAGTGATATAGGACAGTGCATACTCAAATATACTTTTCTGGAGGAGTTTTTAGGGGGTTTTGTTTTTTTTTTTTTTTAAATTACAGTAATACTTTCCAGCCAGTGATACTTACATTGTCTGGGTCTGATTTAGCCAAATGACAAACAAACATGTTCTTAAGTGACTAGATCTCCATTCAGAAGTCTCATAGCTTAGTTTTCCAAATTATGTATCTGAACGATTCAATTTTTAGTACCGTGACTAACATTAGGTTTTACAAATTATTGGTAAACTAGACAAAAGTGGCTGAATAAAATACAATTATAGTATATAAACATAGGAGTCTCAGTCAGGATCTGCTATTCTAGCATTAAACTGCAATGCAAATAGGGACTTTAATTTGAAGAGTGTTTGTATCAGAGAAAAATATATAGGCAAAAGGTTGATCACTCTGCTATGTTGTGCCCCTGCACTTCCCAGATGGGAGGGAAACCATGATCCAGGCACTAAATTCCAAGGCAATGTGTGTTCATTCAGGTGAATTAAATTATTTCAACACATTTTTACAATGTACATATATAGTATGTTTCATATTTTCCAGTCACACCACTTCTTTTCTTTGTATTGTTGAGGTGCTCATGTCTTTCGGAGGTAGCCAAAATAGCGTAGTCCCTCCATAGCTCTGTATCTGCTCTTGCCCATGAACTCTGCTTGTAGAAGAGTTCATTACTCTTCCTAGAGTCAAAAAGAGCTGGGAAGCCATTCTGTAAACAGCTAACATCTTGCCTGGAGGTATGGAAGCAGAGCATCTCTTTTGCTCACTAGCTTTGCTCACTAGCTCCCGGCCTACCTGCAGGCCCTCTTGCGTGGCTTTAGCCTTTCAGATTTCATTGCCATTCAGTGCTCCACTTAAGTGCATTTCAGACCCTGCATTTTAAACCAACTCTAACTACGATCTAGCAACCTATACAACTGCACTTAAATTTAAATGCCGTTAAGTGACTGAATAATTTATCAGTGTATACAGCAAAGGTTAATTGATGGTAACATTAATTCTGTGGATGTTAGAAGTATTTTAGCATTTCCTGATGTTCTGATTATCTTCTGAAATGCCTTAAAGTTTCTCCTCCAAGTCAGCCTTAAGATCTATAGAAACAACTTCATTTAATTTTGCACCTCTCAGTTTTAGGAAGACAGCTCTACCTTTCAGATAGGAAATACATATTGTTCCTCATGTGATGACAGGACCAGAAGAAACCACCTCTGCAGGTGCTTGTATTCATTCTGCTTCTGTAGCCAATAACTGTGTACCAGCCTAAACTAGAAAGATACACAAACAGTCCACATAACCACCAAGAACATTGATGTGACTTACGCCCTCATTGCAAAACCAGACCAGAACTCCAGTGCACCAAGGCTAGCATAGAAGTGAAGGACATCTTCAACATGATGCTTTTTGACTAAGAAATTACACAAAAAGAGCAAGTCCACATATTTGCATGAAACTTTAAGGAAATTATGCCATTTGGGCTTAACAAAGTGTTCTTTTACAAGCTGAGAGCATGGAAGTGACTTACTGTGTGCCTACCCCAAGAATTCCAGGTTGCATCGCTGTAGCATTTCTCTCTGCAGGAAAGCCAGTTTGTCCACATCTGGCACGGCAAATGTGAGCAGTTCCGTCATTTGCTTACATGCTTTACAGCATGTTACAGGTATGATTAGCTCTGCTGTGCAGAGGGAGGACTCGAAGCAGAGAAAAATGAAGTAACTTGACCAATGTTGTATGGGAAGTCAGTAACAAAAGTAAGACTGAAGGGGTTCAGAGGTTCTGTCCAGTGTTCCTCCCGTAGCTACTGCTACAGCCTCGGATGAGTAGTTACAAACGCCCAGTTGTTTTAAATTACTTGTGAAGGTGCATTCTGTGGTATCCTATTTCAATACAGTTACAATGCTCAGATCTTATTGAGACTTTCAACAAGCCTATAGGATAACATTTATAAAGTATAATGCTTTCAACAGTTTTGCTTTGATGGCTGCTGTTAGCCACTTTGTGCAGTCACAGCAGAACAAGGAATAGCTGCTAAAATGTCAGTAGTTGTTACCTCTTGTTCTCTTTGTGATGTTTCTTTCCTGTAAAATTAAGTATTTGCTAATAGTTTTGGATGATAACTTCAAAAGTGGTATTTAATACCTTGCGCTAAGTTTCTAGGTAGTTGCATACAATAAGCAATAGCAACTACCTGAGTAAGTTTTCCCTGCTTCTCAATATCTCAAACACTGTGTAAAAACCCATTAACTACTCCTTATGGTTGGTTTGTGCTGCAAGAAACACTCACATTTTGCTCACGAGTTGCATGAGCCCATGCAGGGCATAGGAAAATGTTCTAAAACTTCCAGGGTATGCATAAAGACCAACACAGTTTTCATCAAAACTCCTAACTCAAGAAGGCAATATTTAACCTGTAGCTAAATAGACCCAAGCTGAGAGGCCCAAAAGGGCAGACTTAACATATGTTAAACATGCAGAAGGTAGGAGTTCCTTTGTACATGTTTGACTGTCTTTTTATTTCCAATAATTTGTGTTCTGTGATATGAATGCTACTTTCTTATATAAAAAATTATATGTTTTTTCAGGAAAGATTGTGCTGCTTTGTGTGCTAGGTGATAAGGCTTTGTATTTGCAATGGGCCTGCTTGAAAATTATTTTTAACTAGTTTAATCCAGGATAAAGCTAAATTTGCAAAACCAAGTTTTTCATATATATTTTCTGTTATAAAAAGGAAATAAATAAGATCCAGCATGTACCTGTAAGTTATTTAGAGAGAGAAGGTGAGTTTATAGGGTGAAGCAATATCTTTTATAGAAACAGCTCACAGAGCAGGAGGGGAAGAAATGGATGAACTTTCCAGGACGGAGGTATCTCAGAAGTGCTAGAACCCTAACTGGGTATGAACATTTGACATACAATAGCATAGACTGTATTTCTTTTCACTGGAATTAAACCATTGTAAAAATACTTAATCTTTGGGATTGCCCTTCCTTATAAAATGTTAGCTGCTGGAGGTGCTGGGATGAATACTTAAAAAGTGTTAAGGGCACCTATACATAACAGATTATGTAACATAAATAATTATCAGACAATAATAATCAAGCTCCTATCCTAATTTATTCTGCTTCACGGGATTAATTTTAATACCGTACAGGCTGAAGTATTTGTCAATATTTTTGCTGAATTTTTTGTAACCTGTCCAATTTCACTTACATTTTAAAGATGGGGCTTCATAAAGTATCCTTAATATTTTGCTTTTGCGTGATATTTGTATGAAAAATATTTTGTCTCTTAAAGGAACAGAGTTGTACTTCATATTGAGGTGGAAAAACAATGTGGGAAAATAGATGAGAAGTGCATATCATGTGTCCAAACTACTGGGGTAAGGGACATTTATAGCTGCATTTTCCTATGCTTGCATAGGCAACATGAGAAGGTAAGTGATTTTCTAAGTAGATTTAGACTGATGTGATTAGAGATAAGTAACTGCAGATGTACGTAGGAAGTGTACTTGTGTGTGCAACTGGTTATACATTTAAATTTCTCTTTCTGCATATGGAATATCCAGGCCATATGTGAGCAGGCATGTTTTGCATCTGTAGGACTGTTTGAGAATCCAGGTCAGAATAAGTAACTGAAGTCCATATTGATGCCAAAATATCAAGTAAGTAATACTTTATTCTCTGTCTTCAGTTTTTCTTTCAGAACACTTGATTCAATCCACCCCAAATAATTCAACACTTCCTTGGAAAGGATTATCAGCATTGTAATCGTAATTCTATCATGAAATTATAGTCTTCAGATTAGGAAATTTAAACATTCTCTTATAAAAGGCAACAAAAAAAAGCTTTTGTTGATTTAAAATTAAGAGGAAACAATATGATGGAATAAACAAAAGCTATTAAACTAATTACAAACTGGAATATATTTTTGACAGTATGAAAATTACAAGCGAAATACAATTAATGATTGGAATAGTAACAATCAAATTTTACTCATTATGCCAAGTTTAATTTCCTATCTTGTAAATCACAGACAAACCTCATAAATAAGCCAGCTGCTAGATTGATGTGATTAATCAGTTTTTATAAATATGCTGGTGCTGGGTGACCAATTTTAAAGAATGAACATAGAAAATCTGGAGAATCAGAAATTAAAAAGCTCCATCTCATTCAATACAAATGAAGAGTGAATTTTTTTTTTCCCCAAGTACGGTAAAATAGCCTTGTGGAGGTCACTGTAGAGGACCTGCATTGCAATCAGCTCCTGCAATACTCCTGTGGCCATTGTCATGATCTCTAATACTCCACATGCAAAGCCTCTGATGCTGCTTCCTCAGCTGTGCACCACTTTAGCAGGCGTCTCCAACCTGCCTCTGCACCCCATCAGCAGGGCTGCTGTACCACACTGCACACAGTGATCTGTCTGCAATCCACAGTTGTCCTCCTACTCTGACCTCATGAGCAAAATTTGTTCCACATGGAATGAATCCAAAGAGAAAAATGTTTGGTTTTTTTTCTTTTGTAACCTGAACCAAATAACCCCAACTGTGAAGACTCCTGTCAGAGTGAAATTCCAGAAAGAAGCATTTAGAATGATTGCCTTTACAAAGCCATTATGGCAATAGAATCACAGAATCATTTAGGTTGGAAGACACCCTTAAGATCATCTAGTCCAACTGTTAACCTAGCACTGCCAAGTCCACCACTAAGCCATGTCCCTAAGTGCCACATCTACACATCTTTTAAATACCTCCAGGGGTAATAATATCATTGCATGACCAATTGAAACATCACCTGAAAAATTATCTCATAAAGTGTTAAATCTACATATATTTATGAAAAGTGAGATGGCAACAATTTGTCTCATATAAAAGTGTAAATCACCAATATGGAATCAGTCCTGGTGGATCCGTGATAAACTTTTTGTTGATGTGAAACTTATTTTCACACAGTGAAATGTGGTACTCAAAAAGCATTGCCAAAATATTGAAGTAATCTGTGTTTTTTCTTTGGAGCAAAGGTAATTTTTTTGACTTGCTAATCATTAATGTGTAGTATAAAGGATATAATTTTTATGATTATGATTAAATTGTTTTTTACATTTAAGTCTTCTGCAGCATTTCTGAAAAGTCCTATTTATGTCCAAGTATGTCTTCGAAAAAGTGGTGGGTTTTGTTCTCCGCCGTTGGACTATTGCCGTGTTTTAAGAGGAAACGCATCACCAGGACTTACCATGCTGGAGCCTTGAAGGACAAATTACCATATTGTGGGACACAGATAATTATGGTCTTAGCAGAACAGATACAAGTGATGTTGTCCTCCACAGACTCCTAAAGGCTTTTCAACAAAACATGTCACTGAACTAGCAAGTGGCCCTAGCTTTTCTGACAGCTCTCATTCTAGAATGCCATTACAAACTTAAGACATTGTAGTGCAAGTATTTAACCTAAAAGCAATAAAGTGTTGCAAGAAAAAAGCTGCAAGTCCACCAAACAAAAATGCTCTGTAAAGATTGATGCCTTTCAGTATCAGGGAAAACTGAATTTAATATGAGTCCTTAATTAATAATTCCAGTCACCTTGGAGAATTTTTAATGGTGTTATTTCACCAGTTCTGTTCCCAAACCCTGATCCTGATCAGTCACCATATATGAATTCCAGTCCAAGGCATCTTCACCAAAATGCCATTTAATCATTTTAATCTATTAACTATCACTTCAATAAAGTGACATGTTCCCTATGACAGACCTCCATGTAAATAAAGCCCAAATAAATTGAGGGGATGGAGGACAATGGCAGCTAGCAAGGCTAAGGGAGCAGACTTGGTTTGCTTTCTGGTGCCTAAGGGTCTGACTGGACTCTTGTATAATTGATTTTACAGACTACTGGGCTAAATATAGGACCTGCCTACATCAGATGAACCTTAGGGTGTAATCAAAAAGACAAATCTGAAGATATGATGATATGTCTGAAAATATGAAGATTTTTTTCTTCTCTGAAGACCTTTGGGGACTCCTTTGGAGTCTTTGGAGTCGTCTTCTCCATCTTGATAAAATCACTGTTTGTATACAACAGTGTTTCTTATATACTGTCTGCCACTGAATCTGTGTTCCAATCTAACATTGAAACCACAAGAGTTTGAGTAATCACCCTATGTTTATTCTTTACTTTGATCAGCTTCTATAAAGTGACATAACTGGGGAAAAAGACAACAATATTCCAAAGATGCTAACATAGGTTAATTTAACTTAATCTCTCACTTCAGCCTACAGTACTTGTCAGAAGAATATATTAATGTGGGACTTTTCAGTTCTCAGAGTAGTCTTTGTCAGGAGTTTGAAATGTCTGAAACAAGGTAATTAAAGAATCCTTAAAAGTGTACTTCAGTGTTCTGATCTTTCTTCATATTTTACAGTTTGTCCGAAATAATTTCAGCATATCCTTCTGAAAAAGAGCTGAGAAGTCAGTCACATTAAACCATATTTCTTCTCTTGTAAACCAGCCCCATGGTTATACTCGACACCATACTCTTTGTTGAGTTTTGCAGCTCTGGCTCTGGAACAGTGATCAACACTTCACTATACTAGCGTGGTAGAGACCTATTTATAGATCTGTTTTACAAAATGAATTTCTGCAAGGAAAAGTCCACTGTATATGGATTGAAAAAAATTATTATATTATTTCCTGTTCAACCTCCTACAAATGCAAGTTCATTTCTACAGTATACTAGCTGCTTGCTCCATAATTTGTTGCATAAAAATCTAGGGCTTTACATCTCTGAGAAATCTCTGCAGCAGAGCAACACTTTTTCCTCCCACTCTTAGGACATTTTCCCGACTTAAAAATTCTTCCTGATTAGCTCTGCACGTTGATATGTCGTTGTACCGTTCTGTCTGCCATCTCTGTTCTTCACAAGGAGCAAGTCTTTTTACAAAACTTTTCTCATCAGTAACTATTTTTAGCTCTTACCTGTGTGTTTCTCAAAGACAGTGAAAATGAGTGCTCCGTTTTTTACCTACTTTCTTTTTTTTTTAAGACCAGCGTAACTATACTTTTGTATTCACAAAAATATAACTGGAATAACTGGAAATATTCTGGAATACAACATACAACTATCATGACCTCAACTTTTGAAACAACTCACACATATATCTTCCATTTGTTTTGTACACAGAAACGCTTGTTTGTGCCAAACTCTGCTTTCTTCACATAATGAGACACTGCTGCTTTCATAAAATAATTTATCCTGCTTTCTCTGATCACTCTCATGTGTTCATAAACGTGTACTTGTTCTAAATGCTGTTCTTGTGGTACCTAATGTCTGAGTTCACATGTGTTGGCAACAAACAAGAATTTTACTGCTTCTGGAGATTTAGATCGGGTTTTGCAGTAATTTCCTGCATTACCATATAGAAGCACTGTGAACGTGGCTCTGCAAATATTCTTTTTAATCAAATGGGTTGTTGGTGGCTGTTGATAATGCCCTTCACCCATTTGCAATTGTAGATAGTTATAAGTATGCAGCTACTCATGCCAGTATGACAACAACAGTGGAAATTGTGACAAAGATGACATCTTTTGAAAATCTCAGTACACTTATTTGTTAGACGTATCCTCTTATATAAATAATAAACCAGTCTTAAAATTTTCATTTTAAAGAACAAAAAATCCCAAAGTTTCTGTCTTTACTGGTAGTAGTCTGTAGTCTGTAGTCTTAGCTGTAGTCTCTCTGTCACATGCTTTGAAATACTGACGTGCAGCATTTGGGGAGTAACTGTTTCGGAGAGAGAGCACTCACTGAATCCGATTTCCCAGAACAGCCGTAGGCAAAAGTCTTTCTTATTTGCACAAATAGATTTCACGACTGTGTGCACAAATTGTATTCAAATGTGGCCACAGAGGTAAGGTTCATAGCGGCAATCAGTACAGCACTAGGGAAGCGTTCGGAGAGCAAATGAATGTGTGCTAAGGATCTGACACTCACACCATATGCATTTTAGGGGAAGTTTGCTTTACAGCTTTACAGACTGTGGTCTAAATATTTTAGGGGCTGGAGGAGCATGCTTTGGGAGCACATCTTCTGGTTTGGTTTCATCTGAAAGGAATTCAGGCTGAGCAGAGAGCCTGCTCGCGGTGTGAATCTGACTGGTAAGTGGGGCTGATCAGAAGATTTGTCTCAGGACTACACTCCCGAACTGAAATAAGACATTAATTCAGGGCACCCGGAGCTAGTCAAGCATCCAATTGCTCTCTTCAGTATACTTGTCGTACCCAATTCAGGAACATAATTATTCACAAAAGCAAAATATTCCAATGTTGATTTGCTTTTCTTTGCCATATGTAGGGATTGGGTTTTTTTGTGTTTTGGTGGTTTTGTTTGTTTGGTTGGTTGGTTTGGTTTGTTTTTTTAAATTAAATATTCTCTAGTGTCTTTTGTTTTCTAGAAGAAAAGGGATGTGTCCGAAGGGACCTAGAGTACCATTGTGATTGGGCCTCTCTCAGCCAAGTTTCTGGATGAGTGCTTTGAAAAATAGCTCTTCCTTTCCTAAAACAATGGATATACTCCTGAGCAAAATTGTGCAATCCATCAATTCTGCATAGGTTTACGGATTGCAAGGAAGGTTAGAGAGAGGGAACAAACCGAAAAGGAGGGCTCTAAATAGGCGATAAACACTCTTAAATCCCCTTAGTTCTCACAGTTTGAAATTTGCAAAGTGTAAGATGTATCATTTAGTCACATATGCGCTGTCAGAGTGCTCTCAGGGAGCATTAGCCTGGCATTGAAAGTTACCTTAGTGATTCTGCTCTGAGATAGGAAAAAAAGGCTGAACCAGATGGGGAACTAAGGGCATTGCCAAATCATCACCGACCCCAAAGGATTTTTTCTGGTAGTTTTTAAAGAACTCCTAACTGAAACATTGTATTTGGAAGCAAAAAGGAGAGGAAAGCAAGGGACAAAAAGATACTCACAGATGTTTCTCTTCGTACATTTTAGGATAGATTATGTAGTGTAAATTAAGTTTATATTTTCATGTACGGTTTATATGGATTAGGAAAGCCTAGCTTCTACCTGGTTTTTACTCCGTTCAGCTAAAGGAAAAGAAAATAATTTTCATAGCGCAGTTCTTGAATTAAAAAAAAAAAGCAGACTACACTTGTCCTCAAATTTAATGAAGTGCCAATCAGCAAAGCTTTCAAGCTTTGTCCTAGTGAGTATGTGCTTCAATCTCATCCTGAATCAAGGCCAATAAATTGTGTGTTCAGAACTGCTGCATATCATTGCATGTGCTTTTTTGTAATAATAATAGACCTCTCCAATGACACAGTATCTTTTCTATCATAGCACTGAATATTATGTGGGAAGTTCCTAATATTATAATTTAATGTTAATATTAACAGCATAAAACATTTTAAATTCCCTAGTATTTTTTTAAACCCAGACACCTATCTGTTGCATACAGAGTTATTATTATTATTTTTTCTTATCTTCAGAACTTCTTAGAAGTACAAGAAAATCCAGCCAAAAAAGCCCTAAAAAAAAAAAAGAAAGTGTTGCTGAAGAGATAACAAATTTGAGCTCGTTCATGAGCTGTCTTTTTGAATGCTCACCTTTGCAAAGAGCAGACACTGTCCAAAGGAATCATTGTTGAGTTTCTCATCTTTTCTGTGGTTGGTCCCCATAGCAGAAACAGAATTTTCTGAAAATGTCCTGATTTTTTTTCCCTATGAATATCAGAGTATAAAATAGAAAGTTGGGTTTATGGAGATATGTATCTGAGCCTGTGTATTCTGAATGTTTGGCAGATAATACTTGAAATTCAAAGTCTGCAGTGATTTGGCAACTAGAAAAGGAAGGAATCTGTTTTTTACTAAAGGAAATGTAACAAAATCCATAAAGCCTCACTGCCTTTGTAATTGCCTTCTGTGATACAACCTGCTGATCAGGCATTACTAGGTTAAGAAATAAAGAGTGTATTCTGCTTTCCCTGTGGCCTATCTCCTCTGAAGAACTACTTTTCTCTCAGTTCTGTGTCATTTGTGTTTCATATCTGTTTTGCTAGCTAGCATTTAGTGCAGTTATAACACCCCTACTGAGTCCTCCAAACACTGAGAAGTGGTCTTATGCCCAGAAAAAAAATGCAGATTATAGAAGATGGATAGAATTGTTCCTGGGGCTAGATGTACAGAGGATGTGAGGCACTGAGATTTCACCTGAAGTCCCTTTTAGGGCTATGCAACCCTTGATGGCCTTCTACGATACAGTTTGACTTTAAGGTACTGCTAGATCTTGATCCAGCTGTGTCATGCCTTGAACATAGACTCACTGTGTCTCTCTCAAACTTGCAACAGTAAATTGTACAGCAAACAAACATACATAAAACTAAACCAACTCTACTGTCTCATCTCTCCAGAATGACAGGGGATATAAGTTGGATTGTTCATATTTTGCATGAAGTCAATGGTGTCTAGAAACCTATTATCTGGAACTCCGCTAATGTTTGTCTTTCATCATTCACATTAAGAATGTAATACAGGATTCAGATTTCTTAGTGTATATTCCACAGTTCTTCTTGAGAAGCTAATTTTAGTTCTACAATTCTCTTACCATTTTCAATAACATTTCTAGAAATCATCTTACATAAACTGTGAAAATTATAATCTTGACATTTTATGTCATTGCAATGCATGAACCTGCATGTTCAGTAAGATCAGAATCAGGACCTTTTCTTTTTCAGAAGCAAGTAAAATCTTGATGGAAATAACACAAAGACATAAAAATAAAAGATATATAAAAATATATATACTGCCCTAGTGTCTTTCTTTTGCCAGTCCTATCTAAATCATGAAGGCTTCTTGCTTTCAGGTTCAGCTACCATCAGGAATAAAGTCAGTTTCTGTGACAACTTCTTCATAATTGTTACAAATGTTAGGAGTGAAGATGCATCTTACTCTAATATAGGTAATTATCTTTGCTAGGTTGTGACTTGTAAATAAACTACAATTTTGAATCCAACACAAGTCACTGAAAATGTTTTGTGGAGGAAATGTTGTACACATCCCTGCAGAGAAATATGATGTAGGTCAGAAACTGTTCGCCAAGGGTGATCTCTGGTTTGGGCTATGCTCATGCTCAGGACAGGAAAGGGAACCGAATTTAGACTCTGGGGCTACCTGTCTATCAGCACACTTAGCATGGCCCATGCTTGGGCTTATGCGCTACCCAGAATCATTTATTCTCTTAAATTGCTAACATGCTCCAAGGAACAGTTTTAGTCCATATCCATGCCAAAAAGCTCTCTGCTCCGGCATGGAAAGGAATAGCACAGGGTATGGGATGGAAAAAAGAATTCATGGATGTAAGCCATGGTTTGCTTGCACTTCATTTTATTTACTGGTGTAGGTGTAGCCTCAGACTTTACATGCAGCCCTCTGAGTATTGTGTGCTACTGAGGAGGAGTCAGATATGATAAGGGGTTGACAGATATGATTGCTTTTAATCATAGATTTGATTGGGAAGGAGCTACAAGAAACAAGATATCAAGGTTCATAAATAGCAATTTGTAAAATCCATTAATTGCTGCTAATTGCACTAAGGAAATATATAGCACAGCCTTCTGGGGAATGGAAATGCCTTCAATTTTGAACACGAGACCAGAGGACAAGTATATCGAACTTTTTTCGTATTTGTACTATACTTTTAGGTAAGCAACTATGCTAGCTCCGCCAGGGTAGAGCTTGACTACCTTTTTCTTTAGACAAATTGATTTGTCCACATTTTCCAATAAGTTTGTGAATATGGAATTGCTTCTGTGGAAAAGACAAAAAGAAAGATTGTTCATTTTATATTACAAGACTGTGGGTTAGCTTGATCTTGTTAACATACATTGTAGTCACTAACATACAAATCACTAATATACCAGCTCCAACAATATGCTTTGGATCCTCCTGATTTTTGATAATTAGCAAGGTGTATGTACTTCTTTTGTCAATAACCAGAAGATACATGACTTATTTTCCCCAGTTAAATTCTCTAACAGTAATAATAGATATTGAACAAACAAATTCGAAGAATATTCATAATGCACCTAAGTTTCATCAAAATATTTCTAAATATTTCTTAGCAGAACTGTCTTTGATTTGTGTTTTTAATCATGTAAAGAGCATGCTCCCAAACTGAAAAACCCTGAATAGTATTAAAATATTTTCATATGAGACTAAACAGCAGGGTTTTTTTTCTCCCAAACTCATTCTCAGAAACAGTTGAAATATTCAGATAGAAATGTTAGGGGAAAAAAAGGTACAATTCAGTTAATAGGTAGAATAGAAAACTTTCATTTAAAACTGTTAATGTTTAGAAAAGCTCTAAGCAATTGGAAATAAAGCCTTTTCACACAAAACAGAGTTCTGTTTAAGTTTGCCATGGACAGCTTTACCTATAGCTAGCGAGACATAAGGCCTTTTTACTTTTGTCAAATATTTCATACTGAATGCTTGCTGAATCATTTGTATGAATAATTTCTACCTGAAAGCTGTTTAGAAACTGCCTAGTGATATGTGTTCTCTTGGGTTATGTGACTAATTTTATCACACATTACTCACAATAAAAACAATTAAGCCCCAAGCCAGGATCAGGGTGCTGTAGGTATGGCCAAGTACACACACACTTTGCTCATAGGAACCACATTCTAATACCAAGCAGGTCCCAACAAACCATGGGAGCAATAGTAAACAGCAGAGAACACACTGCGTGTGTCAATGAGCATAACAGCGCTAGGAATATGCTTTCATGCCGGCCTGATTCTGTCCCTCTGCCAGTAGTTGATTTCAGTGACGCAAGTCCAGGATAAGCGTATGTAACTTGGAAGTACTAAATCATTAAAGATTGTTTTAGAGGCAAATAAATCCAATGTGTGTGTTTACCAATAGATACACACGCATACGAGTATCTCAGTCCCTTTCTCACTCTCCCATTTGGCGTTGCGGTCTGGGTCTCGTTTTGCTCTCCTGGCCGTGGCAGTGCTGGCAAGAGGCAAGGCAGCAGCCCTAGCTCCTTGGCTGCAAGCAGAGGAGGGCGAGGCTGCAAATACTCTGCTATCAGCAGTTCCTGGGGTTTGGACATAACTCAGTAACAGAGACTTGTTTGTAGTTAAGGATTAAGAGCATTTTTACTGGCTGTCTGAAGTTGCTGAGGATTCACAAACTGTCCTGCAAATAGCTGTTGTCACAACGACTGCAAGTAAAAAGCATCTAACAGGTAGTAGCCAGGCCCTTGTTCCTGAAAATGTTTGAATCGATGTATTCAGCTACCCTAAAATAGCTTGTGCAATGAGTAAGCTATTAACTTTTATATGGAGAAATTAATCAGCCATATGTGTTCCTTTAGCGATGTCGCAATCTACTTGCCCTGTAATTAAGATTCAGCACAATGGTGATAACTATGAAGGGAAATCAGTTTGCTGAGGAGTAGAGGCAAGAACAAAATTGTTCTTTTGGCTTGTGGCTCTGATGTTACACATGAACTTCGTCGTCTTGGAAGGCTTACTCTCTTTCTGACAATACCCATGCTGCTTGATGAAAGGTGGCATTTGAATCCAGTGAAGAACGTCTGCTGTGCTGGCTCATGATTTGTCACGTTGGGCATGGTCTTACTCAGATAGGATCAGAAGAGATTTGAAACGAGATTTGAAACAAGATTTGTCAAATCCTCCAAATGAAGCAAGCTTGGGGTGGACCAGCATACTGAAGAGAGTATCTTCAAAGCTTACTTAAGTAGTTCCTGTAGTGGAAGGCAGTAGTCATCCCTGCATGGTCTTGTTTACCCTGACTCCTAGGTACTTGTGATTGTAAGCAACTGACAAGCAGTCCCATTGACTGACATAAGTAAGTCATTTTAGTATCAGAACTAAAGTTAGTGTAGATTAGTTCAGCACAATGCTAAGGGAAATGTTGCTGCTGGAGATTCTTTGCTAAATGAGAGGTAAAAAAAAGCCACTTCCGCTCATTGCCAGTATCGTAAACCAGAGAGCCCCAACCTACAGCTTCTGAAACTGTGGTATTTCGCATTCTGCAGATGCGTTTTCTTCCCCAGGTCTATAAGGAAAGCAAAGTAGTGCTTTACTTATTTGTTTTTGTTGCCTGAGGACCAGCAAGTTTGGGGAGAACCATCGTAGGCAGAGAGTATGTTTTAGGGCCGGTTATAGCTATAGAGTAGGTTTTATTGGGGTAGGTATACTGAACACTAGTGATTGCCAAATGCTAAATCAGGCAGTAACATCATTTTGCCTTATTTCTGTGTGATGCCTCAATTAGTTATCACATTCCCCGTGTTCCACCCCAAAATATCATTCATTATTATCATATGTAATTTACCCTTATATATATATACACACACATCCCCATTTATATATGTATATATATACACACACACATATATACAATTCACATGTTAATTTGGGTTTGCGAAGCATGAAAGGTGCTACAAATTGTCATGGTAGCAGGTGGCCCTGGGTCTGCCAGATCTGTTGAGACACTGTGCTTCATTTGATGAAATATTAGGAAGGTTAACTGACCCACAGAAGGAGATGAGAGGGCAATGAGGAGAACTGACAAGCAAGTAATGGTAGAACAACGCTTAACCAAAATGTGCAAGGAGAGCAGGAATGAGTGATAGAGGCAGAGGAAGATAAAAGGCTCTGCTTGCTTACAGGCAAGAAAATCAAGTTCATAATCTAGAAACTAGAAGCAGTGCATGGACTCTAGAAATTTTAATAGCACCTATTCAGTGATTCTGTAAAACATCTGAAACTCTCCATGGCTGCAGGTGGCTATGCCTGAAAATCATCGGGCTAGACTTTCAGTCAGCTTAAAAGGGAGTACGAATGGCTTTAGAAGTCCCTGTGATCTTTCATAAACTTGCCTAGGTTTGGGAAATCATCTCCCCCACCCTGCCATTCCTCCATTCCTTTTCTGGAGATGATGGAGGAGATATGCATCCCTAATAAATATCCCTAAAACGTTACTGGCAAGAGGTACTGAGCCAGAAGATGGGATAGTAAGTCACCCCTGGTGATTTTGTTAGAAGGATTTTGCTCAAAGAAGCAAAAGAGATATTGTGAACAAACTAACTGATTCAGGAGGCATCATCTCTGAGCTGCATCATAGTCTGGGACTAAACTGTTGCAGTTTTCATACAAATACCCTATCTGCATTCTTGGACCTCTCTATAAATAAGCTGTAGGTATAAGAAAGTAGACCTCAGGAAGGTGTAAAACCGTGTCTGCATTTGTATTCCGCTTTTGAAAAGAAACAATATTGTCTCAAAAGGTGTTCAAAATCTTATGATGGTGATTTTTCTCCAGCAAGAGAAATGATTTATAAGAGCATCTGATTTTTACCGATCCGTGAATAAATCAGTCTCTGCTTTGGCCCTGATTTAAAGATGTGATAGATTACTATGAAACTGAGCAAGAGAATAATATTTTTTCTTTTTCTAAAAAAAAAAAAACTTTAATATTTCATATAACACTTTTAAAAAGAGTAAACTGAGATTTCCCATTCAACCTCTGTGATTTTTTTTTTTTTACAAAAAACCCTATGATAATTTGATGAACACATAATACACCAGTTTTTCTGCTGCCCTGTGTTAACAGAAGCACTTACCTTGTACCTGGACAATCCATCAATCTGGAATATGCTGTTGGCTGTGATCTCCCCAGGCACATGATGAATGAAGGTATCATTGCCCTGCCACTCTGAAAGGAATGTGGTTCGTGTGTTTTGGCAGTGACCACTTTGCTTTCTCTGTCTGATTTACTGAGGAACAGTCTCAAACTTTTTTTTTTTATGAGATGAGAGCATTTCTTCCCTCTCATATTTCTTTTCCTCTCCATCCCCTTTTGCTATACTAGTTCACTGGAGAGAGCAAGCAGACAAGCCTGTCCGTGAGAGTATTTCTGTAACTCATGCTGCAAGGTACCTTTCATCAGCATTTATATGCAGGGAAAGCATCCATAGCAGTGCTTGACTTTCCTGAAGAAATAAATAGAGGTTTGGGCATCATGAGCAGTTCACCCCATCTTCTCAGTATATACCAGTGCTATTAGAAGAAAACAATACTCAGGATGTAAGTGTCTAGTTGCCTTAAAGAGGTTTGCGCTGGGGTGAAAGACCCTCAGGAACAGGCAGATAGAGGCTGTCTGTAGTGGGAGAGAGAATTAATACTTTGCCAGAGCCAGGCATGTATTTCGTTCCCTTTCTCATGACCTTTTCTAGCTGTTGTTTTGTTATTCATCACAGCTCCCAGTTATGACTCAGACATCTTGTTGAAACACATCGAAGAATATTGTATCACAGCCGTGAGCCACACATCTTGTTCATGTGGTGTGTTTTAACCTATTCCACAACCTCTTCCTGTAAAGGGATTTGTTCCTTTGTCGCAGAAGTTGTTCATTTCCCTAGCTCTCAGGACAGCAAAAAACTCTAAAAATGGAGTTACCTGTCTCCAGCCCCTGTTCTGGCTGGAGATATGGATATATCAGTTTTCTGCTTGAGAAGGAGACGACATTTTCTGAAGGGATTCCTTCTCAGCTCAATAAGGGTTGAAAATTGGACAACCTTGCATCTGTCGTCTTCTTCTCAAAGTGTGTAGTGGAAAAAGGCATTCGAACTCTGAGCAGATGACTTGCTTCGTTTGGCTGCTCAGTGTTGCTCATGACATATCTGTTAGCCAAACAAGGCAAGCATGGTTAGGTGTTGCAATCGTCTACAAAAACCTCTACAAATATCGAATAGCCAAACTCACAGGACTGCCATAAGGAAGTAGTATTATTGGATCTAGATGAGAAAGTCTGGAAGATTTATATGCAAGTGCGTCCAACTGTCACTCGGTCAAAATCATCAAGACAGGTAGTGATGAAATCACAGTCAAAACACAAGTGGGTCTGGACTTTATTTCATCTGCAAGTCTCTATGTTCCTGTGACTTTTTTCTTATTATCAACGTAAGACAAAAATTCCAAGAAACAAATAAGGAATTAATTAATTTTTTCCATGTTTTTCTAGTGAACTTTTGTTATGATTCAAAATGTGTCTTTGTAACCTTTAATGATCTCTGCATTGATCTGTTTTACATCTAATCACAAATACTAAATATTTACTCTTCTCAGGTTAAAAAGAAGCCTCCTGTGGGTAACAGCCTAGATGAACAATAGAGGAATTATAGGTCCCTGTAGGGGAAAATATTACAATGAGAAACTGAAAATAGATTGCCAGTATTATTCAGCCCGGAGCACAGAAGAATTAGAGAGCACTTGACTGAGACACTGCAAGTGATGGAGGGCTCAGAATTTTTTTTTTCTTTTTACTTTGCCATATTTTAGTGAAACTCAGTAATATATTAAACTAAAGGGCACTAAATTGAAGGTCAATTAGAGGAGTTTTATAAACCATGCATGGGTGTGGCTGTGGTTGGGTGTTTGTTTGCACATAGAAAGAGATGTAAACAGCTGCAACATTTTCTACCACACAAAGGTAGGATTAAGGAATTTAGGATTAAGGAAAGGATTAAGGAACAAATATTGTCTGAATGTGTACAATTTTCTGATGCATTTTTCCTTTTCTCTGCCATATGTTTTCTAACAATCTTAGAGTATCAAATTACATGGTATTACAGAGCCCCTCTTTCCATGAAGTACAGAAATGCAGGATATCTTCAGAGTCCCTCCTTAATAAACCCTAATGCTCATCATTAGTTTATAATGTAAGTCAGGTCACTTCAACACATCGGAGTGATTGAAGGAAGGAACAATAGACCTCACTTTAATCCACATTACTAATCTATTTTACCACAATTACAAATCACGTAACTGCTAATTTGGCATCTAGCCATATAGAAGGAAAAGTTTTGACAGACAAATATTTTTCTTTGTTTTTCTTTTGCAAACAGAAGATGAAAAGAAACACTTGGACTGCTAAAAGAAACTACTCATTGTTGAGCTATTCATTACCTAAGAATTTGGGCTCAGATCTTCAAAGAACTAATGCATCATTTTGGTTTTTGTTGCAATATCTACCCCTTAACAATGGGTTTAGTCATTGTTTTTTACCACTAAAGTGTTTCCTGCCTGTGCAAATTATGTTAATATTGACACAAAGACACTTTGATTTGGAAAAGATGTTTCAATCATTGTTAGGTAGCAGCTGTCTTAAAGATTCTAATAGGTTTTTTTTTAAAAACAACAAAAGCATGGAGTATTTTAACAATTTTTACTGTCTTCATTAAAAAGTCTGCAATAGCATTAGGTGCTTAATACACATAAGAGAGGCATGCTGTCAAATAATGGAAAAATAATACAAAAAGTCAAAATGAATGTTCAGAGCTCTATAATGAATCTCTTCTTCCCCAGTATTTTTTGGATGTTCATTTCAGAGGGAAAACTGAAGATAATTTCTTTCATTCCGCATCGGCACAAGACTGTGTTTTGCAATGGCCTTTCCCCCTGTGGAAAAGAGAAGTTTTAACTCATTCTACCTAGGGTGAGAATTCAGAGCAGGCAGTGAGCTGTGAGACAGCAGGAGGACCTCCCTCAGTTTGGCACTGCCGACCACAGAAAGGCAGTTCTGAGAGCATCAGCAATGCTCAGATGATGACAGTGGGTATCTTAGGACTTTTGAAGCTCTTACCTTTCCTAGGAACAGAGTATAGTTTGTAAGAAGTCCCTACTTCCCTAATTAGGTTTGCTATTTTCCAGTTCTCATCCTACTGTTGTTTTTGCTCGTCTCACACTGAGCATTTGGTATTTATTACCTATGAATGTGTTGAGGACTGAAATGCTGGATGGAGTCAGTAAACTGCCAGACCAGTTCAGTGATTCAGCTAAAAATCCTCTGTTGAAACCTAAGGCCAAATAGCCTTGCTAACCTACTCAGTAATTTCAAATGTTTGATAAAACTGCTATTCACAGAACAGTTACAGCCACAGATGGCTTGCAGACAGAAATAGTTTTGTTATAAAGTAGTTTAGCTTGAGGGACTCATTTCATCTTGCCCGGTGTCAGCTGGGTGCAGCAAAGAACAGTTAGTAACCCACTGCTCCGTATCCTTCTAACTACTAAATTTGGGACACTCCTGCTTTTGGTAGCAATGATGGAGAGTAAGCAGTGGTCATTTGGAATCCATCTGCATGTCCATCTTTTTATACTGGATAATAGATTGAACTAGTGCCTGCTTGTTTGCTAATGTAGCTCTTCGCACTCGCACTGCCAGTTTTGTGGTGCCTGTAGCTGAGCACTTAAAAGAGATAAGACAGCTCTAGCTTGCACTGGCCATAAATCCCACTACTCTGGTAGTTTGCAGGATTGGGCAATTCTGGAAAAGCTTGCATGACCAAATGTCTGTCCATCATCAGCAACATAACAAGGGCAGATGAAATGGATAATGCCATTCTCCCCCCCTCCGCTGTATGTGCATGCATACATTGAGAGGCAGGGATCCACATTTTCTCCTTTGTTATCTCCAATTATCAGCTAAAGATTCTGCCATGGAGAACGACAGACATGTTTGGCTTCAAGAATAAGCTGATGATTGCTTAAATCACAGCCTAGATGTACTTGCTAGACAGCTTTAGCTTACCTCCTACCGCAGCCTCTGTCCAGTATTGAGTAGTCATGCTACACAGCCATCTACACCTACATGCCTTATTTGGTGCAAGGACATCCTCCTAATTCAGGCAGGCAATATGCACTCTGTTGTCTTTAGTTGTTACTCCATGGCCTGCAAACAGGTTGGAAATACAGCTTAAAGCTTAAAGGGTGCAAAATTGCATTAGCTGTGTTCCTGGTGTTTACTGCGGGATAATGTAAGTTAGCATCAGGCTGTTACAACTGACAGTGTATAGAAAAATGTTAACTACAATTATCAGATGCATTTTATATACACTTAAAACTTTTTGAAAGTAATACAACCATAAATCATGTGATGCTTTTTCTGTTCCTTGACTCAGTGTGTATTATAGGAGATTACTGATGAGTTATCAAGTAGCTAGATTGCATATTTTTTCATTAGAACCCACAGACATAACTTGTGAATAACGAATAACAAGATTTTGGAAGCCATGGCAAATTGAAATAGAAGGTTTTATTGCAATAATGCATTTTTAACCAGAAATTGGTTAGAACTTGACCCACTTTCATTGGAAAGCAATTTTTTCTTTAGGAATATAACAAATATACAACAACTAAGAATATAAGAGATTTTTAATTAAATGCAACACTAAAAAATACAGTTGCTACAGTAAGTGTATGTTAACTCATAACAGTGTACTAATTCAAAATCTAAACAATCTTTCTGTGACAATTGGTTGTCTTTAAATATAATTTATTTGTAAATGCAAAACTACCACTACCTTAAAATTTAAAGAAAACACAATAGCTACACCTCAATCAAAGTTATCTTACTGTAGAAAGCTTGGATAATGAGCTGACCCATACAATGAAGTCCAGATAATGTAGCACCGTGTGGACTTAACAGCTCAGATCCAAGCCAGTGCAGCTGTGTTTATATTGCAGTATTTGTCTAGTCCTGCCAGTCACAACATGTGTCTGTGGGCATTTCCATCTGGTGAGCTTGAGTGCCTCTGCACTAATTCCAGTTCTGGAGTTCTCTCAGGAGGAATCAGTTTGGCCTTGGCTGTAGCTTGTTCTCGAACTGACTGGTGCTACCAACCCTTTTTTCTGAGGTCCACTCAGGCATCCTCTTGTTTACATTGTGACTCCCCTCTTTTACTGCCAGCAAATCATGCTGGGGGTAGACTAAGGCAACATTTATGACCTTAAGGACTAAAATGTAGGTCTGTGTGTGTGTGTTATAAATTAGCCTTTTCAATATAGCATAAAGAGAAGGCTAAGTAATTAGATGAACAGACCAGGGCAGAGTTTCTGGAGACCCAAAAGCTAGAAGCTGTGTTTTGCCAGTGATGTCTCATATGACTCTCAACGAATCATCTCCCTCCAATTTCCACTTACATGCTCTTTCTCTCAAGGTGATATCTCAATGGGAATGGGCTGCTTCTTGATACGGTGTATACAGGACCTATATCTCCTGATTTTGTCTATTGCACTTAACCATTACCAGAATATGAATGCTAGGCAGTGACAACATGTCAATGCTTCAAAGGAAAACACACAGAAGTTCAAATGAAAATACTATCAGGAAGTGAATACACAGAATGAATGTGCATTATATGCAAAGGTCTTGAAGAGCTCCTTTCCAACTTGTTCATGGAGATTTGAATTTGTAACTTAATAAGGGTGAAAGTAAAAATCCCAACAGGTCATATTTACAAAGTTACCCAAAGCCTAAGGTAAGACAGCTCATGGAGTATCTGAAGTGGCTGGAGTAAAGCAGGCATTTACCACTGATTTTCAATGACATTTCATTAGAAAGTCAAAGCAAATCAGACATATGACCTAACCTAGGCACTTTCTAAACGCTGTCAGGCATTTATCTGCACCTTTAAGCAATGTTTGAAAGTCTGATCACACAGCTGAGATCTATAGAAGTCCTTTGTTCATGTAATAACCACTTTAGTTGTGTAAGGTAATTTTTTAGGCACTATTGGCATCCTTAAAATGCCATACAGCTTTTGTTCAGCCCTTCATGGGCTTAAAGGCCCTTCATGTCCAAGGTAGATATGTCTAAAGTCCATGACAGATAGAGACAAATGAGGTGGTAGTGGTGGGGAAGGTAGTCAGATCAGTATATTTGGCCCGTTCTCTGCAATATTTCCTACTGTATAACTTGGTCATTGATACTCACATAAATCTCTCTGTAAATTGCATGGTGCCTGGGCACTTAACACGGGACTGATGTTTCTTTCAAGAGACAAGGCCCCTTTTAGGCTGTCAAAGTCACTAACAAACCTCTGGGTTTGGTGTCTAAACATCACCCCTCATGAACCCAGAGCTGAAAAGCTGCAGCAATTTAAGGTGTTCCAGGACCTTGCTTTCTTCCCTTTTTCCCTCTCCAACCATGTGCCTGCATTCCAACTGTCACAGCTTGGGCTGTGTATAACTGAGATGGGTTAAGTCCAGAGGGTGGATTAGGGGAAAGAGGCTGTGTGCATGCTCGTCCTTGTCCTATGGAGGTGGTTGCATCAGAAGAGGTATGGGGTAGACAGCTGAGGGTGGTAACATCTCACTTGAGTTACCGTAACAAAGGTTCCTCAAGCCTGTTTGTCGCAGTCCTAAGCCACTGAGGCTCAGTTATGCATTCTGCCACAAATACCCCAAAACTTACCAATTATTGTCAAATACTGCATATTTCTAAATTTAATTTCTAAGTTAAATTTTGTTTGTGGCTTTAAAGCTCCCCTTAGTGCAGAGCTGGGTGCTGTTGCTGGTGATAACATTTCATGCAGCCACCTTTGGGACTTATAGTGGAAGGAAGCAGAACAAAGAGCCCCCAGCTCAGCTCTAAGTCATGTACTTTCATAGAGAAAAATGGACTGAGTGAAGTCTTGTTGAGAACAAACAATGTGCCTGATAATGGCTGCTGGCAGTTTTTAGGTGCTCTTTGCCCCCTTTTTGTACCTGAATAGCAGACCTATTGAAAATTTAAATTGAGAGAACCTTGCCCTTTTAAAAACTCTTGAATACTTTTCTGAACCTGGACTTGGACAGTCTTTATGCTGAATATCAGAGGTGCCAGTTTGCCTTTTATTTCACACCTTTAAATATTGTAAAGATATTTTTGTGAGAGCTCTGTCTTTGCTGTGAAATGTTGTGCAGTGCAGGATTCTTCATTGGACATGTAATGTCCTTCTGTCTTGGACTATCTGTAAAGTCCCCTGACAACTAAGGATGAGAAGGAAATCACAAGTTTCAGATATTAGTAGCTGTCTTTTTGTGTGTGTGAATGCTAATACCTTTCTACCCCAGGGGGATAGATGAATCTGTCTTTGGCAAAGGTTTTCAAACACCAAACACAGAAACAGAACATTCTTTTTTTTCCCCCTCTTCACAAGGGTGATTGTTCATGCGGATTATCTGTGTATTATTTTCTCCAAGACACTGTTAGGATATTTTGATCTTTAAGTATCTTTTTTACATATCCAGTTTTTCCAGTAAGATTTTCTTTGCTTATTCATATTCTGTGAAGGGGTTGGTTCTCATTACTCATGGATTAGTGTGCATTCCAGCTCGAGGTGGAATAGCTGGGTGGAGAGAACAGCTGTTGATACTTCCATAATAATTTAGAAAGCCAGTGGGTTGTAGCTACAAAACAAATGAGCCATATTGTACACCTTAACCACGTTGTGTTTGAATTTACATGGAACCAGTTTTGTTCCATTACACAAAGAACATTACTGCATGAATAGTCCCGTTGATCAATAAAAGTAATTACGGAGTACAGTGCTGTCGATAGGAAGCTGGCAGAACTTGATTCTTTTCTCTGAAACTTCCACCTGCCTCTACTGAACTAGTTTTTCTCCTTTAAGGAAAACTATTCTGAACTATTAGAGCTGTGCTTCAGTTCAGCTGATAACAGTAGGCAGTTTTTTTGCAAGTGGTGTGCTATATGGCAGAGATTACCACTCTGGGTCAGTAGGCAGCTATGTTAATCAATAGCATTGGCCTCACTCAGTAAATCAGTCATGCAAGGCCAATTATTTAAGGAAAGATACATTAAATTTATGAGTTACTGTGCTCGTCACTGGAACTGCTAATAACTGCAGTAGTGTGTAGGTGGAATTCTTGCCATTACCCGCCCTGACATTTTAAAAAGTTAATATTGTTGCTTGTCTGCCTGTGCCCCATGCCTGATCAGTGCAGTCTGTTCTATCTTCTTATTAAATTCCTTTTGAACTCTTTCCTGGGCATTTCTATTCTGAGTGCATGTGTGTATGAGGGTCTGAGTGCAGCAACAGGAACCAGACCATGAGTCGGAGGGCCCGTGTGTTCATGGGGCAGCCACGGCAGCATGTGCGGCTGTACGAGTGAGCGAGTGATCACCAGTGAAGATGGAGCTAGTGAGTGGGTGAAGTGGCCTTGGGAGCCAAGGGAGTGAGTGGGTCTGTAAGGGCCAGCTCTGGGAGTGAGAGCGTGTGTGTGAGTAGCTTCCCCCAGCTACTGGGCAGACTGAGTGAGGCCAGTTGCTGCAGGGATGCACCTTTTACATATGCGTATGTATATTCTCCCTAGTAGACCTCCATCCTGGTGAGCCAGAGAGGTGAGCAGGGTGAGGCTGTTGGTGCTGCCTGTGTTCATGTGGGTGCTCTGAGTGTCTCTCTGTGATCTGTGGGGCCAACTGTGTATATATGTGGTGTGTATGTGTGCTCTTTGTGCATGCGCTTGCTGGGAATACATCTTCAGTCTTGCTACTGGTTGGGCCTGGGGACATGGAGCTGCAGTAGCCTCACCTCTCTTGAGCTGTTGGATGTGGCATGATATATTTTCCTCTAAAAAAATATCATTTATATCCACTATTTTCTCCTGCCTGCTTAATCTGTGGGTGAATTTTTGTGACAGATCTGTACATATTCCTTTACCCCCATAAACTCCTTCATATCACATGCTGATTCATAATGCTAGAGGTAATTTATGCTTTATTTTGAATACCACAACACTGACATTTGAGCGGGGGGGCAATAGTTTGTCTTCTGAATGCCTGTAGGAAATCAGTGGGAATGGCTGCTGCTCATGGAGCCAGAGATGGCCTCTCCAGGGGAAAAGGGGATCCAACCTCCACCGAGTTCCCATGGGCGTTGCAGAGGAGACTGGTGTGAGCCAGCACCTTGGGCAGGGGCAGGACCAGGGCACCGCTCCGTGCCTACTCGGTGGTAACCTTCAACAGGACGAGAGGGGTTGTGCCATGGTGCCCACAGGAACTCACCTGGAGTCCAGAGCCGTCACTCTGCCCAGAGAAGACCATCAGAGATAGCCTGTTATGGTGTGAGGCAGTGGCTCCCAAGGCCCAGTTGAGTTTAGAATTGCACACTACCTCCTTCTCCTTCCCCATTGCCAGTACTAGATACAACAGCGAACTCCTGATGCCCTAAGAGCATGATTAACAGAGCACATGTGTCTTTTGTATACATGTTCACTTTTTCCCTCTGTTAAAGGTGACTGCATTTCTCCCTGAGCCCTAATGAAACATAACTTCTACTTTGAAGAGCTAAGCACAGGTTTCGCCAAATACCTACATTTACTGATCCATGGAAGCACAGAAATTAAAAACAGAGGGGCAGCATTATGGAATCATAGAATCACAGAATCATTTAGGTTGGAATAGACCTCTCGAATCATCTAGTCCAACCGTCAACCCAACACCTCCATGCCTACTAACCCATGTCCCAAAGTGCCACATCTACAGGTTTTTTTGAACTCCTTCAGGGATGGTGACTCCACCACCTCTCTGGGCAGCCTGTTCCAATGCTTGACCACCCTTTCAGTAAAGAAATTTTTCCTAATATCCAATCTAAACCTCTCCTGATGCAACTTGAGGCCATTTCCTCTTGTCCTATCACTTGTTACCTAGGAGAAGAGACCAACACCCACCTGGCTACAGCCTCCTTTCAGGTAGTTGTAGACAGCGATAAGGTCTCCCCTGAGCCTCTGCTTCTCCAGACTAAACAATCCCAGTTCCCTCAGCTGCTCCTCATAAGACTTGTTCTCCAGACCCTTCACCAGCTTCATTGCCCTTCTCTGGACATGCTCCAGCACCTCAATGTCTCTCTTGTACTGAGGGACCCAAAACTGAACACAGCATTCGAGGTGCAGCCTCACCAGTGCTGAGTAGAGGGGCACGATCACTCCTGCTGGCCACACTATTTCTGATACAAGCCAGGATGCCATTGGCCTTCTTGGCCACCTGGGCACACTGCTGGCTCATATTCAGGCGGCTGTCAACCAACACCCCCAGGTCCTTTTCCGCCGGGCAGCTTTCCAGCCACTCTTCCCCAAGCCTGTAGCGTTGCATGGGGTTGTTGTGACCCAAGTGCAGGACCCAGCACTTGGCCTTGTCGAACCCCATACAATTGGCCTCGGCCCATCAATCCAGCTTGTCCAGATCCCTCTGTAGAGCCTTCCTACCCTCAAGCAGATCGACCCTCCCACCCAATTTGGTGTCATCTTCAAACTTACTGAGGGTGCACTCAGTCCCCTCATCCAGGTCATTGATAAATATATTAAACAAGACTGTCCCCAAAACTGAGCCCTGGGGAACACCGCTTGTGACTGGCCGCCAATTGGATTTAACTCCATTCACCACAACTCTTTGGGCTCAGCCATCCAGCCAGTTTTTACCCAGCGAAGAGTACACCTGCCTAAGCCATGAGCAGCCAGCTTTTCCAGGAGAATGCTGTGGGAGACAGTGTCAAAGGCTTTACTAAAGTCCAGGTAGATAATATCTACAGCCTTTCCCTCATCCACTAGGTGGGTCACCTGGTCATAGAAGGAGATCAAGTTGGTCAAGCAGGACCTGCCTTTCATGAACCCATGCTGGCTGGGCCTGAGCCGCTGGTTGGCCTGCACATGCCTGTTAAGCGCACTCAAGATGAACCGCTCCATAATTTTTACTGGTACCGAGGTCAGACTGACAGGCCTGTAGTTCCCCAGATCCTGCTTCCAGCCCTTCTTGTAGACGGGCATCACATTGACAAGCCTCCAGTCATCTGGGACTTCCCCTGTGAACCAGGACTGCTGATAAATGATGGAGAGTGGCTTGGCAAGCTCCTCTGCCAGCTCCTGCAGTACTCTCAGGTGGATCCCATCCGGCCCCATAGTGAGTGTCCAGGTGGCGTAGCAGGTCGTTAACTGCTTCCTCCTCGATTATGGGGGGTTTATTCTGCTCTCCATCCCTGTCTTCCTGCTCGGGCGGCTGAATACCCTGGGGATAACTGGTCTGACTATTAAAGACTGAGGCAAAGATGCCATTAAGTACCTCAGCCTTTTCCTCATCCTTGGTGGCAGTGTTCCCCCTGCATCCAATAAAGGAGGGAGATTCTCCTTGGCTCTCTTTTTGTTGTTAATGGATTTGTAAAAACATGTTTTTATTATCTCTTACAACAGTGGCCAGGTTGAGTTCTAGCTGGGCTTTTGCCTTTCTAATCGTCTCTCTGCATGACTTGACGAGATCCCGGTACTCTTCTTGAGTTGCCTTCCCCTTCTTCCAAAAGTCATAAACTCTCCTTTTTTTCCCAAGTTCCAGCAAAAGCTCCCTGTTCAGCCGGGCCAGTCGTCTTCCCTGCCAGTTCGTCTTTGGCACATGGGGACAGCCTGTTCCTGTGCCTTTAAGACTTCCTTCTTAAAAAATGCCCAGCCTTCCTGGACCCCTTTGCCCTTCAGGACTGTCTCCCAAGGGACTCTCTCAACCAGTGTCCTGAACAGGCAAAAGTCTGCCCTCCGGAAGTCCATGGTAGTGGTTTTCCTCATCCCCTCCTTACTTCACCCCAAATCGAGAACTCTATCATACCATGGTCGCTAAGCCCAAGACGGCCTCCAGCCACCACATCTTCCACCAGTCCTTCTCTGTTTGTAAACAGCAAGTCAAGCGAGGCACCTCCCCTGGTAGGCTCACTCACCAGCTGTGTCAGGAAGTTATCTTCCACACATTCTAGGAAGCTCCTAGACTGTTTCTTCTCTGCTGTGTTGTATTTCCAGCAGGCATCTGGTAAGTTGAAGTCCCCCACAAGAACAAGGGCTAGCGATTGTGAGACTCCTGCCAGCTGCTTACAGAATGCTTCATCTGCCTCTTCATCCTGGTTGGGTGGTCTGTAACAGACACCCAGCAGGATATCTGCCTTGTTGCCTTCCCCCTCATCCTGACCCATAAGCACTCGACCTTATCATCATAATCACTGAGTTCTACACAGTCAAAACACTCCCTAACATACAGAGCCACCCCACCATCTCTCCTTCCTTGCCTGTCCCTTCTGAAGAGCTTATAGCCATCCATGGCAGCACTCCAGTCATGAGGGTCATCCCACCACGTTTCTGTGATGGTGACTAAGTCATAGTTATCCTGCTGTACAATAGCTTCCAGCTCCTCCTGTTTGTTGCCTATGCTGCGTGCATTGGTGTAGATGCACTTGAGCTGGGCTACCTATTTCACTCCCAACATTGGCATGCCACCCTTAGGCTCCTCTCTAGTGAGCCTGGTTACATCCCCTTCCCCCTTTGAACCCAGTTTAAAGCCCATTCGATGAGCCCTGCCAACTCATGGGCAAGAATCCTTCCCCTTTAAGATAGCTGAACTCTATCCGTCACCAGCAGGCCTGGTGCCCTGTAAACATCCCCATGATAAAAAAAACCAAAATTCCGCTGATGGCACCAGCCTCTGAGCCACATGTTGAGCAGATGAGTTTCCCTGTTATGGAATCCTGTTCATCAGCAGAGGTAAAAATTTTTTTTTTAACCTGAGCTTTCTTTTTTTTTTATTTTATTTTTTTCCCCCCCTGTATAAGAAGAAACATCTTGTGGGGTTTTAATGAGTTCTTGGACAGTGCATCCCACAGTGCAACCCTCCTCAGTGTTCATGACAAGTGGTCTTCATTGCCTTGCAACATTTCATGCCATTGGTTAACGTGCCTGCAGCCCACTTGATCTCTATTAAATTTTCCCTTCTTACCTCTCTACACATTCCCATATTTCTGAAGAGCATGAAAGGAAGAAATGAAAGCTTGTGAGAATCAGAATAAAATACATAAAATATGCTGTAGCTAACCATATTCCTTATATTACAAGGTATGTGGCTTTTCAGCCTCTTAAGTGGTTTATCTATTTGTTAGCAGACTCTATCTGGACTAAAATACACGTGACTTGTAGTAATGTAAACTCACATTCCAGAAATAACATGGAACCAAATAAACAAAATAAAGTTTTAACAGCAACACAAGATTTCTGGGCTAGTGTTGCTAATCTGAATTGATCAATTTCTTTGAAATTATATTTTGGTAAGAATCTTGGTTTTATAGAAACAGGTTTACTAGAATAGGGATTAACAGTATTTAAGAACGTTTCCCAATCTGGCAGCTACTGGAGTAGCAGAAATTCCCACAATGGCATGTATTTACAGGCCCCAATGCCTCAGAACAACGTCTTCCTCCTGATGAAATGTCATGACTTTTCCACATACCTACTCCACATCAGTTTGTCATTGCTAACTTTCTGAAAAACTGACTAGTCCTTAAGAACAAGAGGTCACAGTGCCTTGTAGTTTTAAAGCTTTTAGTCTTGCCTACAAAAGATAAAATGATCATAAGGATACCTTGATTACAAAGATAAACAAAAAATCTTAAGGCAAGAATCTCTGCTCTGTAATTACAAAACCTTGTCTAAAAAGAAGTAGAAAAGATCAACAATAAAACTTTCAGAAATTTTCCTTTACTGCCCTCAACTCCTGGTCACTGTTTTATCTAGAGTTACCTCTGTCAAAAATTCCCTTTGTGTCAGATCTTGCTCATTAGCCTGAGATGATTTATGATACTATTCAAACTTGACACCTGAATGGTAGTGGCGGTGGAAATTATAATATGTTAACTTTATTCCATTACTTTCATTGCTATCGATTCAGTTAGTTTTTCTGCTGTGTTGGCATAAAGATGGTCTGTTTCAATATGTGACAACCATGTACCCATAGGAATTTACTTCATGCATTTTTGTTTTGATGAAAGCTTTCTAACATTTTCAGAAGCAATATCCTTTAATAAAACAAAAAGCTTCCTAACTAGTTTTACAGGGAAATACAATTCAGACTAGCTCAATCTTTTATGAGGTGGTGTATGACCACTTTTTAAAAGTAAGTTTCTGCAGTTTTTATCATGTTTGATTCGTAAGTGTATTACTTCACACTAGGCTACAGTGAGTTACCATCAGTACATTTTACTTGTCTAGAAAGTATAGCCTCTTAAACATCATTTATGTACCTGATAACAGAGGTGAGGATTTCTAGAACCCTGAAGCATTCCCCCTTAATCCAGCTTTCTGTTGTCCTTGTTGAACCTGTTCCTTAATTCATGCATGTTTGCTTTTTTTTTTAAATATATTAAAAAAAAAAAAGTCCCAGTATGTATTTCATTTGGTTCTGGTGCTGCATCTGCTTTATGCATTACTTCTAACTAGCTTTCCAGGTAGGCATATACCAGCAGTATGAGACGAGAACTGGCAGAAACTTTGGTTTCCCTTGAGCCACATGAAACCTAACCATTTTCTAAAAGTAATAATTAGCTCAAAGCTTATGTAAAAATCTTCCATCAGTGCTCAATAATAATGACAGACAGAAGAATCAGGCCATGAGTACGTATATGTAGGACTAGAAAACTTGGGATGACCCTAGAAAACTTGTGAAGGCTCTAGAACTTTGAGACTAAGATACTGTGAAAATTGCACTTCTCTTGATCTGTCTAAATATTGTTTGGTCTATGTGAAAATTTAAGTTATATTTTAAAAACCCACTTGGTTGAGATTCTGCTTTACTTTGGCAACTTTGCTGTTTCCTTTTCCCTTCTTTATAGTGAGATTTAGGAAAGAAAAAAAAAAAAGAAAAAAAACCTCCACAAAATGTGAGTTGAACTTTGTAGACCTCTTAGGGTTTGCTTCTAACCCTGATAATCTATATTCCTCATTTCTTCCCCTGTGAAGCTTTTCTCCTCTTAGCGATCAAAAGCAAGTAATCATGATTAAAATTATCCTACAGTGTACTTCTTGAGAAAATGGATAGAAAAGGTGTAAAAAACCTTTTCAAGTGGATGAAAACTAAATTTTGGGATGTGGATCTGTCCTTCAGAACTTCACAGTAGAAGTTTGATTTTATTTTGAGAAGAAGAGTTAGAACAAAACTTGAAAATAACTCATGTGGACTCTCGCCTGTGATGCATGATATTTTAATTTCAGGGCAGCTAATAAGAGTTGCCAATATGTAGAACTTTAGAAACTGGTTATCTATGGATGCAGTGCCTTTGATTTTTCTCCCTTCCTGTGTCTAAACCTGTAGAACTTATAGTTGTAATTACATTGTGTTAGGTGAAAACAGCTAAAAGTGGCTTTGATTCACCACTTAGTTGGTAATCAGGTGGGAATAGTAATCAGGAAGTAACATTTCAACATTAACTGATCAAAAGGCTGCAGCCATTTCTTCATATTGCTTCTGTTATTCATATCTATCTGACCTTGAACTTAAATTATGCAAGATCCAAAAGATATATAGACTGAGGAGCTCAAATCTATTCAGAAGCTGAAGTGGATCAAAACCTGGCAGATTGTTAATTGTCACTAAAACAGCTCTAAAAGTTGTTTAAGCACAGTAGTTGTCATAACTGAGAATTAATTTTTCCTCCTAGTGCACCGTGTATTAGCAGCAGTGGTGGTATGTTCATATCTTTGTATGTAGATATCTTTGTTCCTTTAGAAATGAAGGTGTTGGAGATGAATGCAAAACAAAGCACTTGTTAACATAATATGTTATCAAGAGCAAAGTAAAAAAAAAGATGGACAGAGAGGCAAACTCTTCCAGTAGCAGGAGGATATTGCCTAGGCACGCTCTGATGAGAACATCATCTGCGACATGATACGGGAATGGTCGGGAGAAATTCTCTGCTAGGGAACACTGGCATGGAGCCATGACTTCAACAGGGTCATAGAAGGAGCTTTGCTCTGTGTGGATGTCAAGGAATCTTGGGCATAGCGCTAAGTGCTTATAGGCAGAAATGGTGTTTGCTGAAGTTAAATGATGTTAGGATTTAGAAGAAGAATATAAAAGATGCCAAAACCAAACGGCAACAAAGAAATTACGTCCTTTGCAAAATCTTGTGTCTTATTTGTGTGGACAGAGCACCGTATTTCTCCCTCCCCCCCAAAAAACAGTATCACTGATAATTTTGTATGGCTACAAACACACAGACTTTTGCAATAGAAATGGTAACTAGAATACATTTAACAACAACAACAAAAAAAAAAACCAGAAAAGGAACTATCCTAGGGAAAAAGAGTGGTATATGCAAATTACAGTTGATACATCTAATAAAGATCAAAAGAAGGTGATTTACTTTGCATTCCATAATCAATGCTAATAATTCTTACTTCTGCTGTCATTTATCATAGATATTTGCTGTTACGTAGATTTCTGTTGCACTGGAAAGTGAAGTGAATTAAACCCAAAATCTGTTTCTTTTAGCTTCCCCAAATCTACCTTTCAAGCATAAGGATATTTTATATCATTTGACATGGGTCTTATGGCAATGTTTTATTTAATGCTGAGAGGTTGTAAAGATCATTAAAACCCACAGGGTACCCTCAGTGAAAATGCAATGATAAAGTCTGTGCCTTTTTGTTTTCCTTGTTTGGGAGCATTATTATATTCTGAGTGATAAACTCACAACTGTATCTCATCTGTTGTTTACAATGTAAATGACACTGAAATTCAGGCAATTAATACAAACTCTTTGCAGAGCCAGAAATACAAACAGCAAGATGAAATTTTGATCAAGCAGCATAAAATCCATCAGTGCTGCCTGACTTTTTTTGCTGCCTTTCTGAGCGAAAGTGATTCTCACTTTCCGACAGGCTGTGAAAATATTCCAATAAAATGTTTTTAAAAAATGTGAAGCCTTCAGGAGTATAGCACTGAAAGGTGCCATCTGAATCTTTGTGTTCAGTTCCCCACAGTCACAAGCACTTGTGCAGTAGACCTTGAGAACAGATGGTGTGTGAGAAGCCACCGGACACTTCTCTGGATCTTCTAGGAAATGTCTGATCTCCAGCATACAAGGCTTTAAAATGGTGCACTATGGGTCAAACTCTGAACTACAGATAGAAATAAAATTCCTTTTAGTCCTCTTAGGACTCTGCTTTATAAGACAGATGCATCGTTTTTCTTATGTCAGGTGGAAACTGTAGGGAAAAATAGTACTTTGGTTGGTTCTTCTTTTTTTCTAAGTTTGTAATAAGAATGGTAAGCATTGTAGAAAGTAATGGGATCCTGTATTGTGGAGCTGTGGGAAGCTGTGTCCTTCAGTTTTTATGTTTTACAGCAGTATCATGAGTCAGAAACATTGAGCCAAAAATATGGAAGGCCAAGAATTTTGCAGCCTGATAGCTAGCCAGTTGTATATATGACTCATGATCCTTGCCTTGTCCCAGTGGAAATTTGCAGTAAATAGATGAGCTTTAACAAGAGCAACTGAGGGTAGTCCAGAACAGGACACCTCCCTACCCCAGAGCTTAATGGCCTATTCTGACAAATAGGAGATTTTGGCTTGGTTTGCTGGTATCTTAGCAAATGCAGGAGAAAATTTGGATTTCTCTACTTGTGAGTGAACATTTGAGTTGCTGAACTGTTGGTATAAAGACTGGTATCTTTCTTTCTTTTGAGCTTTGGGCAAAAAGGAGGAAGTGATTATCTCAATGAGGAGGTCCGTGCCTTCAAATCCTCAGCAGGAGAAGGTCTTTCCTTCCTGTGAGGAGCTTTGCATTCAAAACCTGGAGAAAAGCGAGGTTCTTCAAATCCCCCCTCTCCTACAAGGAGCGTGCATGTGAAGTGTGCTAACTTTTGTGGTTCCCATGCTCAGGCTCCAGTTTAATGTTAACATTTTCCAAGTGGTAATGCCAGTTAAAAAAAAGTTCATCTTTGCTTACTTCCAACTAGTAATTCTTCTTCACTTTACTCATTCATTTTGCAGTCCTCTTCAGTTATGCTTATGCCACTCTCTGTATGCAAGAGTAAATGGTTAAAAGAACGGGAAACGCTTAGATGGGTTTTGCCTCTCATGAAATCACCACAAAGAACAGGACCCATAGGCATCTTCTTCTTCCTCTGTCACAGAGAAAGCCATGCATGATGTGAGAAGGCAGGGCTGGCATCATGAAGCTGAGCCTACATCTGCGTTGTGATTCCTGCACGAAGAACAAGAATCAACAGTAACAGTAACTGTCCTGGGAGAGGGAATTTCTACTGCTGTACTCACTTTTGTAGCAGTGGCATGGCCTAGCTTAGCACATTCTGTAGTGAATATGTAAAGAAGCCTGGAATATCTTCTGTTGTACAAAAAGCAAAAATATTCAATATAAAGAGCTTGCTTTTGCACTCAGTTCCATACAAACTGAAATCTCTACTGCATCCCATTTAGCTTCAGGTGACGTGAATCATGTAAGTAGGACTCTCATGTGACTTCTTTTCTGAGTACATAGGTTACCGTCTAAGGTCTTGTACTATACCATTATGTTAATTTACATAGGAGAAATGAATGATGTTATTCAAGCCAACTAAAAACATTTTCTTTTTAATCTGTATAGAACCATAAATAACCTAAATGAAGTTACATCTCTTATGTAGTATCTTGTTGATGTAGAATCCATGTAGCTTTAATGATTCTAATCAGAGCAAAAGGAAGTATGCTGTTGCACATCTTATGACTCATGTTTTAAACAGTTATATTTTCTAACTGATTTTGGAACTTAACATCTAAACACTGGGATTTAGCAATCCCAATTTGGTCCCCCAGTCTTTTCAGTTCTTACTAATTGGAGCAAGCAAAGAAAGTTGTTTTATTTTGTTTTTAATTTTATTTTCTTTACAAGTTATGTGTTTTATAGAGTAAACTTTTAAAAGTTTCAGTTATTTCATTATTTTACATTTCAAGTTCTAAATGCTGACAGGTATGACATAATTATACTAGAACCTGACTGTAGTAAAAAATATGTAGGGGGACACTCCCATATGATAAATGGCTATTTTGGTTTCGTCTTTTAATTCTCAGTAGGGAAAAGGTGCTGCATTAAATGTCTGATGCTCTGACTGCCAATCGGCAGTATTTCGTGTACCTCTCAAGTTATGCTGCATGGATAAACTCTGAGGATTAGAGACACAAAAGGGCTTTTTTACAGATTACATTTCGCAATCCCTAATCCAAACCATTTGATCTCCTCTCCTACTGTTTGTGCTCTTCTTTAAAGCTATCAGAATATGTATTTGCATTACCTTTTCATTGGAAAATGACCTACAATATGTAATCAAGGCATTCATCCTTTGTGAGAGGTATAATGCTTCCACATGTATTATATAGGCATTAGTAAGTTTAACAATATTCTGTACTAGTAAGGACTTGAATTAAGCCTTCCAAAATAGGACAAAGTTCTACCCAGGCTGTTTGTTTACAGTTGCTGTCAGAGTAATTCATAAATCACCATTTCCTTCTGTAATGACATCTTTATCCTTTATTTATGCTGTGCTTTTTATTTGTTTTCTCTGTATTTCCTCTCCAGTCATATTACTAGCAAAAAAGGAGGAGGAAGGAGTGAGACAGACAACAGTTGTTTGCCCTTGTTATTAAAAATGTGGGAGCATGGTTACAGGAGAGTAATATATCATTGTGGAAATTGGTTAAACACTAAACTGGTTAAACAGTGAGGTGAACAACAAAGTTTCCAGTTGAAAATAATTCAGGCTTTTTTTCTTGATTTCTAAAATGAAGACAGAAAAATATTAAAAAACCAACCTTCCATACCGCTGTTGTTATGTCTGGTCTTGATGGCTTACTTTGCAAAGATGCTGAAGACTAGGATGACTTGCCAGAAGGCTCTGCCAAGTGAAATTCATGGCAGACTCCTGGCATGGGATCCAGGATGAGTCCATTTGTGCATAGCAGGAACACGTGATTCTACAGCCTTTCCTGCCTAAGCTGTAACCGTGCTTCACAGTATCTGAGCAGCAGACTGTTGTGAAGAGTATTTACCATCCATGGGGAAAAAAGATAACCCTGTGTCCATAAACTTTGTGAGATCTAGCTTGCGCTGTGTCCTCACAACATACACTTCCACTGTCAAAAAGGGCTGAAGGAACCCTTCTAATAAGCAGTCAGCACCAGTCCAACTACTTATGCTTAGAGCAGATGTTTGTGTAACCAGATAGCCGTATGTTCAATGACCACTGTTCTGATATGTTTTTTTTAATGGGACATTAAAAAATCTCAAGAGAGAAATACTGCTGTCATTCAGGAAGTGTGGAAGTAAAGAAAAAGTTGGATCAGGCTATAAAATTCTGGGTTTACTCTGAGAAACAGGTGTAAATGAACATATAAAGGGAACGCATTCTTGAAGATTTATTTACTTTTTCAATTTTTACGTAGGCAAATCAAAACCTGAAAATAAAGCCAAAGCAAGAGCAGAATGGTAGCTGAGGATTATTCAGCCAAATCTGTATTAAAAAACTCATTCTTGCCAGCCTTGCTATTTGATATTCTTTTCTTCCCTGGGGTTTTCTTTTCTAAAAAAATCCTGCAAAAATCTGAAGAAATAGTAAGAAGCAGAAGCAGCAGCCAACAACGTCCCCAGTGAGAATCTTTCCCTCACTCTGAGTTCGATATTGAGAAAATTCTTCTTCATTTACTATTATAATCTTTGCCTTCTGTTGTTTGCAGTCACTCATTATTCCTCGTAATAGAGACAGTTGGGTAGTTAATGTTTCTGCCCTTGATGTTACTCCATTACTAATGTTCATCACAACATTTTTGAATATTTATGTGGCTTTTTTAATATGAGAAATTGCAAACACTGAATATTATCTCTACATCTAGCTTGTCTGGAGGAAGTTTAGGCTAGTCGCTCTGTAGGATAGACTCTAACTGGACTTGTGCGGATTTGGATGGAAAAATGGCCATTGTGGGTCCAGGCTGAAATACAAATTGCATGGAACTGTCAAGTCCTTTTCCTAATTTTTATTCATAAGCTTCTACAAAAGCAGTACCAGAAATGTACAGATTTCCTGAAAGAACTTGACATCTTTCCCTCACCCTGAAACTTCTGCTGGCAGTGGACTAAGTGCAACAGAAACAAGCGTCGGAATGTTCATCCAAGAGTCTGCACGCATGACAGTGAAATTGGAGTGCTTGTGAGAGGAAGAACAATGATAACATTTGTTATTTGTAAAAATGAATAGAATTTTAGTCCAAGAAAGAGACATCAAATGTTATTTTTTAAAGCATATAAGTTGGGAATGGTTATTTGGAAAAACCACCCAGCTTTGTCAAAGACTTATATTTCCAAGGAAAACACTCTGACTCTGAAAGCATCCAGAAGATAAGGACATATATTCCCAGCTAAGCTCTATTTCAAACAATAATCAGAACTATCAACCAAAACAAATTTTTAATATGAAGGTCCTAGAATGGCTTTGAGAGCTAAGATGTAGCCAGAAGAGAATCACTAGATGCACTATTATTAAAGGCAGAGTTACAACAAAGGACAACCGTATAAACCAAGAGTATGCTGTTTTAAACAAGTCAGTGCAGGACTAGGTGATCTAATAGCATAGCAGATGTTGAGATGTCATATTTGTTTACAGAGAAAACATTGGATTTGTCAATAATCATTCCTAATTTAGAATGGGCAATAAAAGTAGTATTACTAAAAGTTGCATTTGTTTAGCAAAGAACAAAATGTGTCTCCCGAAAGACTCAGGAGCTGCTTTCACAAAGGCTTGACTTTCTCAGGAGCTGCGTCATTCAGCTTTGAAAATTAGCCTCCGAGTTATCCATTTAAAGTGAAAGGGGAGAAATGTACTGCCAGGTGTTTTTAGGTTTGTGATAATACCCTGTTCTTGAACTTTTGAGACATGCCATATTCTGAAAGCAAAATCTCTACATTAGAAAGAATTCCTCTCTAACAGAATTTAGACCACAGCTAGAGATAAAGTGAATTTGGTGTACTCATAAAGAGCGTGAAGAAGGAATCAAGAGGAAATCTTAAGGGAGGTATCTGTCACTATATCAGTGTGATTCCCTTTGCTGTTGCCATTCTATCCCAATTTTTAGACTTAATTTAAAACATGAGTGGCTGATTGAATTCTAGATATATTAGAGCATAATCCGTAGGAGTGAAAACACCAAAATCCTTTTGCTGTTACTACCAACAAAACTTAGAGTGCTTGTCTAGCTCGTACAGTTAAAATCCTGAGAGATCAAGATATTTATAAGCTGTCTTCAATGTTAATATGAATAAAAACAGGGCACGATTATAATAAATATTTCTCGCTGAGATATATAGAAAAAAAGGAATAGGTAAACTGTGGTTAGTGTTGGCTACTTTGAACTATTATGTATAGCAAATACATTTTTGGTTTATCTAGTTTGTCCCTATTCAGGAAACATTTCCTGAAAAAAACCTGCTTGGTTTCTGCTTCTTATTTCTAAAGCTTAAAGAAAATGAACAAGCATCAATCTTGGCTTCTAGCTTTAATTAACAATTGAACATATGATAAATGTAACCCTAGGTGACAGAATGTATTTAGGTATTCCAGAAACACATATGCAGTCAAGTTTCAATAGTTTGAGATAATACATGAAAGAAGTTGACTGAATAAACACAGACTGTATTTAAACTGAGATATGTATTCCATCAATGAGGCTGCCATAGAGAAAGGAAAAAAAAAGGGGAGCCAACATTAGCTTCAATAGCTGCGAGTACTGACCTGCAAAGATGGTTGCACTTCTTTCTGGTACAGCTGACTCATCTGAAGTCAATGCAAATGCTTCTTTATAGGCAGTGCAATAAAACCATGATTTGCCTCTGGGCAACTGCCTTACCTTATGGGCAGGCTGCTTTGGTAGGATTTTAAAGAACTGAAGGAATATTCTTCAGAACAAGCATCATTGTCGTGGTTTAGCCCCAGCCGGGAACTAAGCACCACCCAGCCGCTCACTCAATCCCCCCCGGTGGGATGGGGGAGAGAATCGGAAGAGCAAAAGTAAGAAAACTCGAGGGCTGAGATAAAGACAGTTTCATAGGTAAAGCAAAAGCCGTGCACACAAGCAAAGCAAACAAGGAATTCCTTCACTCCTTCCCATGGGCAGGCAGGTGTTCAGCCATCTCCAGGAAAGCAGGGCTCCATCACGCGTAATGGTTACTTGGGAAGACAAACACCATCACTCCGAATGTCCGCCTCTCCCTTCTTCTTCCCCAGCTTTATATACTGAGCATGACGTCATATGGTATGGAATAGCCCTGTGGTCAGTCTGGATCAGCTGTCCTGGCTGTGTCCCCTCCCAGCTTTTTCTGCACCTGGCAGAGCACGGGAAGCTGAAAAGTCCTTGACTGGTGCAGCAACAACTAAAACACCTCTGTATTATCAACACTGTCTTCAGCACAAACCCAAAACATAGCCCCATACCAGCCACTATAAAGAAAATTAACTCTATCTTAGCTGAAACCAGGACAATCATCTCCGGCCAAAGTCCAACAAAATTCTGTGAGGACTCTGCGTATAAAAATAGCTTCTACCTCCCATTGCACTTGGTGCAAATGAAGCCAGAAGCTTCCCTCATCAAAGATGGTCACTGCTGCCATCCAGCACCTTCACACTAGACAGGTCATCACCTAAAGGGGTGTCAGCTTTTGCTGTCAAACAGCTACTTTGAAAACAGAAGCAAAAGTGACTTTAGAGCACTTAAATATTTATTTTCCAATTGTGCAGGTATAATTTACATGCATGTTTAAACAGATATACTTGTGGGCAATAGTAAGTGTATAACAGGAAGGCAAAGAAAGAGAATGTACACAGGGCAATCCTTGTTGCAGAAAATAAAAGTGATGCATGACTTAGCTGCTTGGTGAACCCTAGCATTGCTTGCTAGCCTGCTCTGGTTGCATTTAACTACTCCTAAGTGATTATGAATTGCGCAATTCAAAAATAAAATTAAAATAATGTGGGAACATTGTCCTTAGATTTCTTAATAGTTTTATTATTATGACAAAATTTTAATAGAAAGAGAAAGAAATTCCTAGACAACTCAAAGGTTAAAATGGAATTAAGAGAGATGGTACCTTTCTCCAGGTCAGAGTAAATGTCATTGTCAGCATGAAAATATTTAGAAGTGTGGAAGTGCATCGTTAGATAAATTCTGCCCTGTAGGGATAGCACAAGAGAGATAAATTCAAATGTAGCTTCAAAAGCCTGGGCTTAAAAGTTTAAAATGCCTTAACCTTCTGGTCTTAATTGTGTGGTTCTTCATAGTACAATGATCTGGGTATTCCACTTACAGTCGTTGTGCAAGTTGTGATAAAAATGATTCATTGAAGAAAGCTTATTCATTCAGCAGAGAATATTTCAATGAAAACATCTTGTAGTGAGCAGACTTTTGCCGAAGCTACGGTATGCCCTGGGGGAGCTTTCTGTGGTTTCCTTCCCCAGGGCAGAGGCCCTTCTGCTCCTGGGGCAGGCAGCTCTGTAAAGGGGTGTCTCTGGATGATGTCCTCATGGCTGTGAAGATGAAAACATCTCGATTTCCAGTTGATGGGGAAATGTGAATTGTTTGGCTTCAATTACATAGCTCCAAAGGACTCCTGTTTCTTCTCCCCTGTGCGAAAGGGCAAAGAAGGAGAGTTGGTGAGTGGAGCACATTACAGTTGTCCTGGAAAGGAAAGAAATGCAAGCCAGCACAGGGCTACTGCAGAATAAGTGGAAAGCTGTGAATTTCACTATGAATTTCTGAATCAAAATGTATATTTCTTGGCCCATGATTTTACTGAAGTTGTAAAATCATGTGCTTCCTCTTTCCAGGACTACCTGCAAAATACAGCTGATTTAAAAAGTAGATTACAATTTCTTTTGTGAAGGAAAACAGCTAAAAATTAAGCAAATTACCTGGGTATTCCTGTCGGGTAGAAGTAGAAATATTTAGTGGCAGCTAGAGATATTTTAGGGAAAACAGAGGGTTTCAAACCCAAGTTTCTATTTGTATGTACATACTGGCGTTTGTGTAACTAAAAGCCTGATTCTGCTGCCAGCAATTTATTTGCTGGCACACAGACAGAATGAATTGTTGCACTCATACTGTACATGCCTAGTTTTGAAAATCAACTCTTCTGCTGGATTGCAGAACTGCAAAAGTTTCTAGGTCTTGGACCGATTTTAGAAAAATTGCCCTGAAGTTCACTCCCTCATCTCGCTTCCCCGAATCAGTAACAGATTTTCAGTTTTCAATGTCTAGAAAGTAAATGATGTGAAGTCTTCTTACATCCACACTCTGATGCCTTTTAAGACTCAAATCCCGTAAGAGAATTCTGCCTCTCCTAAGTCAAAATTTATATGATTGACTCAATTGCTGAGCCAAGTGATTGGCTCCATGCTTACCATCTCCTATATACACAAGGTGACAAAACCAGAAAGATTACTAGAGTATGATGGTTGCACATTTTTTTAGGAAGGTGTGTACTACATCACTCTAATTTTTGTCATTCAGGAAAGTATTGTCCCTTGTATTCCATCACACTTAACTCAATAATATAAAACACTGACCAGACTTTCTCATGATCAAAGAATTCAATACAGTAAAAAGCAGGTAGGATTTAAATTGCCCTGTGGATTTGAGAGACATTTAAAATTTAGCATACTGCATCAGCTTTTAAGACTTGGGTAATCTTGCTTTAGCATTTATTTATATTACAGTTCTTAACTTTTACTTCTCTCGTTGGCTCTGAAAATGGAAGGCCAGTGCTAACAGACCATTAAAATACTTTGACAGAGATGCTGGAAACTTAATCTCAACTGATGCATAAGGACAGAGAGTTAAAAGATATTTTTCATGATTTACTCTTGTAAATAACATTTGTCCAAACTCTTAAAGTAAAATATACAAATATTTGACAGTGGCCCAAAACTATCTTAGTTAAAAGAACACTATTCCTAGGATAGGCTGAAATACAGTTATATCTTTGGCTTCAGAAACTTGGACTGCTCTCTTAGTAACCTTTCTGTTGCTGTGCCACTAGAGCATGTAATAAAAAAGAAAGATAGCTTTATATAGCATGGCTCTTGCTCATCTTCTGAGACAATAAAAATGGAGGTCATAGGTGATAGTTCTGTTAGTGTTTCCTTGTTTAGGTCACAAATCTATTTTTTCTATTGTTTTAATGTAAAACCACTGATTAAAAACATAAAACCCAAGCGATTTAGCTTACAAAGTGATTGTAATAAAACCCACAGTCTTCTGCTTTCTCTAGGATCGGTCCACTCTAACCTGAACCAAGCAAAACATTTCAATACCTGCTTCTTATAAGATCAAGAAACTCTAAAGTATCCATTTGCTCAATTCCTTTGGTTGCACAGATGGAAAGAAACTTAGGTATGTATGAAGGTACACGGGCAAGCTGTTCTACTGGAGAAGGTTTTGTATGCCTTTGAGTCTTTGAGAACCCTTTGTCCTGTTCTCGAGGGAAACCGCTGTAATAGCTGTCGGAGCACTCCAACTGTGCTCAAATTTGCCAGTCTTTTTTTACTTCAGCAGGGGAGAGAAAATACTGACTCCTAAAGCAATGAGATCTTACTTTTCCAGAATAAGGGGACAATGTGGATATGTATGAGATGATTTCTTAACAGTTCCAATAGTTCAAATGCCTTCTCTGAGGTGGAAGTTTTAACACTCTGGTCTAGAAAATTAAATACACCAGAGAGTAAAATGCCAATTTATTTGAGAATTTTACTAGGAAATTGCTGTCTTTTTTTAATAAAAATTGATACCTGCCTGTAGTGTAGTTGTTTGCCTATAAATATACATGTTATACACTACAGTAAAAGATTTGATGAGAAACATGGTTAGATGAAGGCAGTTCTCCAATATAATCTTATATCCTGCATAGCCAGGACAAGCCAGATATTCTCAAACAATACCTGGATGACTGCCAGATCCAGAGGAGATATACTGTTATCTGTGATCCTGAGACATCATCCCATGAGTTATGACTTATTTTATATTAACCTGTTCCCTCATCCTCGGATATAACATAAATAAAAACTTTAATAAAGCCAACTGAACAATCAGAGGCTGCTTTTGCTGGAGGTGACAATATTCTCCTGTAACATCTGCATGACCTCCCTTCCTTGCTATGCTCTCCTGGTACAAGAGTAATGCTCACATTGAGATCAAGTGCCACACTCAGCTTCTGGAAAGCAACGAGAACCCTTTTCTTTTCCTGGCAGACAAGTAAAAATGCCAACTGACACAGAACCAGAGAGAAAGTTGGTTTCTTTCAAAAAGAGAGATATTTCTGACACTTTTTACGCTGGATGCCTGCTCTGCTCTTTTAAGTAGCATGTACATTTGCCAAAAAAACAACTTATATGTCAGAGGCAATGGAGAAGAAAAATGAGGTAACCTAAAACCCTACGGAAGTGATCCACTGCTTGGCCTAAACTGGTAACACTGGAGTCCTCTCCATTTTTCACAGTGGACTGATGAGACCTCTGTAACATGACAGAAAATGCTGCATAGGATCACAGTAACAATTTTGGCATAACAGGATTTAAACAGAGGGGCTATGGGAAAACTGGACTCCTCAGAACAAACCTGCTACAGAGAAGTACTTCTCAGCATGGTGCAGTACAGCTCACCACTGCCTTCTTGCTTTGAGTGCCTTTCTCATCTTGTTTCCTGAGCCCTTTTTCCATTCAGTATATGGTCACATCCTTGTATGATCCTTGATGAGAGTTTCAATTCACATTTTGTGTCAAGCAGAATTATTAAATCTGGAAAGTGCCTCCAAAGCAGCATACATATCAGCTCTTCCTTATCTCACAGGTGGCTGTTTGAACCCCTTCATTCCAGTTTTACCTTTTTCTGAAGTTTTTGGTGAATTTTTGATTCTTCCTGCAGTAGCGCTAAATTCTCCTTCTCTCAAATATTAGTCCCAAAACTTGTCTTGCAGATTACTTTGCTAGTTCACAGCAAAATTACATTTGATTCAAATAAACATGAAGCTTGATTCAAATAAATATGAAGCAAGACTAAAGTTCAGTGCTTTCCTACAGCAAAAAGACTAGTTCATATCATTGTTTTCACATCCCAATGTCACTTTGTTTAAAAATGAGTGATATGTTTCTTTCTACAGTGTATCAATAAGATAAGATTGGATTACTCCTTTTAATGGGTGAAACGATTTAGTTTATTTTCTTTTCAGGGATTTATTTATTGAGACAGTTACTTTCTTTATGCCAGTTAATGAGATAGGCATCTTTTAACCTGTTAATATCTCCCCACTCTAATTAATAATATATTATCACTGCTTGAGCTAAATAGTCATGATATCCGACTAACCACTCCACCAGTCTCTGCAGACAGATTATTCAGGTGACTGCAGTAAAGGGCAAACATGCACCACTCGCTGGACTATTCTTCGAAAGGTAAAACTACAACGCCCTAAGAGATTGCCATAGTTATTTCTACCATATCTTCATGTTAATGTAGAAACTTACTAAAAATAGTCAAAAAATAGAGGAGAAATCTACTCCTTGTTTTCCCTGGAGCTTACTACAGTTTAACATCATTTGTATGGTTATTTCTTGTAACTCCTTCACAGTCCCTAGAGGCACCTCAGCCATGAACCAGAACACACTAGCTAACGGTGCAGAGGGAACAGGCTAATCATTTTCTAGTTTTCTGTGAAATGTGACTTCCAGCTTTGGGCCAAAGGAGGAAGAAGTTAGAGAAATCACCTCAGGCAACACTCTGAATTATACTGATGCTGATTTGGCTCAAAATGCCAGAAGAGAAAGGAGAAATAATGGGTCAGAGGGCTTGCGGCCAAACACCCATTTAGTCTAAAGGGAAAGAGAAGCGGCTGTATAGTGAAAAATGTTAGCATCTAATAAGATACCATTTTCCACTGAAAGACCCCAAACAAAATCAGTTTATACATCTTTTACAATGGTGAGTTCAAGCATAAGGGGAACCAACTTCTCCCTCACCTTTGCTGTAGGCCACTAGAGCTGCCACACGGCTGTTATCTTCTCATTACACTGAAGTCCAAAGTGGGAGGTGGAAAGGCAGAGGAGGATTTTTCCAAATGTTTTTCAGATTAGGACGTATCACATACTGGTGGCCCGGAATATGGAAGGGAATTTCCAAGATGGGAGCAGTGAAAAGCCACTAAGCCCTATGGATCCTGTACAGGCCTTATTTGCCCTCTGCCTGTTTTTGATACTGTGCTGCCAGGTTTTTGGGAGATATTTCACACAGCAACAATACAAAAAAAAACCCAACAAACCCCAAACCATAAACTACAGACTCTCCTGTATAAGGACAAAGTCACCTTATATAATGCTACCTGTTGACAGTGAGCCAGGGGGATTGGATTTTTTTTTTCATTTGAATTTAAAGAGCTGTAAACCAGACATAAAATATAAAGTATTACAGTCATTTTTATGTTCTAAAGTGCCCTTCACTCATGGTATCTCAAATGCTTCAAAGAAATAAATTCAGATGTAAACGAAAAAAAAAAAAAAATCTTAAGGTCACATTTGAAAAGAGAAATAAATCATTTTCTTCCAGCAGAGAGTTCTGGAGAGCTAGATTTTCCCTGTAAAACAGTGATCCTGATAGTGGTACAAATTCTTCAGTTGCTCAACTGCCTTCAGCAAACAGAGATGAATCCTCCCTTGCAGCACTCAGAACAACACCGGGCCATCCTCCGGCCAGGCCACCGCTGTAGTTTCCAGTTTCTGGAAATCTTTGTAATATTGTCATTTTCATGGTAGGGAATGGTCTATGGGAGGTAGGTGTGAGCACATCCTTACAAAACCTGTGCCTTTGGCAAGCACTCTTGCTACTGTGCAAATAAAATTGATGCATTTAGATGTAAGGTCTAATTTGGTGTTGTTTTGTGAGGGGCTTTTCTTTTGTATGGCTCATTCTACATGTGTTTGGCTGGAATGAATAACATATCTGTCCTTTCTACTTTCAACTGCAAACGAAAATCCATTTGCTGTGTTTCCATTGCATTTCATTTGCAATTTCTGATGAAATTCTGTGAGACCCTGGCCTGCAGAAATCAGCATCTGAGTCACTGAGCCCTAACACTGAAGTTTCAACAGCTGTGGCAAGGAGAGCTTTCAAAATATCTCCTTTGTGCCCCCTTCCCACCCCTACAGCCCTTCAAACATCAGAAGGTAACCCACAGAAACGGCTTCAGCAAAAGATACAGATAGAGATTAAATGTTGGACTGGATTTTATGTGCAGAATATCTGGGTTTTATCTGTTTTATGCAACGAAAGATTGTGAATGGGCCTCAAAATGGATGCAAAAGTAACTCATTTCTACTTCAAATACCTATATATTGCTGCAGCAGGGTAAAAAGGTCTCATATAAACAAGAATGAGACCTACCAGGGCAAAAGTCACTTTTACAGCGGAATCAAATGTCTGGTAAATGTGTTCAGACGGTAAACATATTGTGTGGACAAAGATAACATAAATTTGCATCAAAGCAGCTCAGTCACAAGCTGTGTGTAAAACCAGATAGTCTAAAACCAACCTTTTTGCAAATTTTTGGTTTCTGGACAATGTTGCTTACAACTTTTAACAGCTGGTCTTTGTTTTTTTTAAATTCTGAAATTTATCACACTACATGCTGTAAAACACCATAATCACATTCTTCTGAGTTTTCTTATGGGTCACCTTCAGCATCTCATATAAATTAACATCTTTCAAGTCTTCTTCCTCTGAACAATCCTATTTAATACATGTGTTTATTGATGCATTTCTGTCTTTGGAAGAGTAATGGGATATAACAATAATTGTGCACCATCTGGGAAGTGTACAGCCCGGGTAAACTGGCAATGGGTTTCTTTTGCTCGCAGCTGCACAACCTAGTGAAATTTAGGCTCCCTCCTTGCAGCCCAGCTCCTCCAAGTGTTTGCCCGAGACTGGACATCCTCAGAAGTGACAAAAGACAGGCAAGAGAGGCAGCCTGCCTGCAGAGACATGGGCATGTCTGATGTCTGATTTCAGAAAGCCTTCAGGGTGCCCATGTGGGTCTCTCTGTGTGTGAAAATTTAGGAATGGGGCAGTGGCCTGGTAAAATACAGGTGTGCCAAATACTTCTCATAGCAGATAATGTGCAGAAAACTTTGGATCTCCAAAGATTTATAAATATGAATCAGGGCCCTGAACACAGAGTCATAAGAAACCAAAATACAATAGCTTCTTTTTAAGGCAGCTGTGAAGCAGAAGGTCATATCCAGGGGATGTGAACACCAGGAGAATCAGCTTAAGGTCTAAGTCATCATTTGCACGGGACCTCGGAGGAGTGCGGAGATTGTCCAGGCAGAAGAGGGGATCGTGGGCTGCCCCACGAAGCCTGGCCAAGGGGCCCCTGAGGACTGAATGGAGGGCAGGGTGCAGCACAGCAGCACAGGGCTTGTCACTGCAGCCTCAACAGCACCTTATGCTTTTGTCTTGCCTGTTACTCTTTTTCTCAATCCACATGCATAATCTTGTCTGAACCTCTGATGCGTCACCAGCAAATGAATCTCTCCTTTGCAATATATTAAAAAGCCTGTCTATTGTCATGGATCTGTGTTATGCGGGACACAGTGGAGCAGCAGATACGCCCAGGGAAGACTTGCCTCGGGAGACTGGCATCACAGTGTGGATGGGGAAGCCAAGTACCATCTTCAGAAGTTCCCCAGGTTGCCAAAGATGTGTTTTCATCACACAGTGAACAGGCAGTGCTTTATTCCTCTGCTGAAATATCCCCAAACACATTAGCATGCCTAATGTTTCCTTTTTGACCTGAGGGTCTTCTAATTATGCCTGACTTCTGTGGAAGTAAAAGATTGTAATACCTGCATTTACAATGGTCCTGACCATGTCTTGGAGGACAAAATAGACAGCCTGTTTGCATTGCTTGCATACACATTTTTGGGCAAACAGGATGCTTGTGAGTGGCAAACCTCATCTCCAGTAATGTAGATATATGATCCAGAAAAAAGACAATTCTTGCATCATCAGCTATCCCATCTGCCCTGGAAAAAGGTAGCTGGAGCCTTGCACTTCCCAAAAAACTGTATGACATCATGTGCTGTAAAGTCAGAGTTTGTAAACAACCTTGCAAGACACCTTGGAGACAGGTCTCAGCCAGTCCTCGTCCCAGGTCCTGGCAACATCTTTGGGTTAAGGGCATTGCCACAGGAGGCAGAGCTGTAGCCTGTGAGCCTTGATCTTCATCTGCAGGTGTTACAGACTACAGTTATGGACATATAGTTCATGAGGGTGCAGAGACTCTTTTTAATACTAAGAAACCTCCAAAGAGTTGAGAAAAATGAAATAAGATTTAATCAATGAAACCAGCTGGTTACTTGTTGTGTGGTCAGGGAGGAGGTGGAAGGTGCTTGTTCTGCCTATGGGGCTGCTCCAAGAAGTACCTACAGAGCTTCTGACTCAGAAATGCTGAACCCACGGATGTATCTTGTTCTCACACTTTTAAAGAGCTGTTTATTTGTGAAATAAAACAAAGTAGTTACACCCTTCAAAACAATGACAATCCACAGTAATGCTTCGTGTGCTGCAACTCATATTAAATAGAGTGTTGCTGCCTTTTGGCTGGGAAGGACTGGACCTCATTCAGTGAACTCTGACTATAACCCTGCTCTTTTCATGTCTGGCTCTTTGCAAGAGCAGCCTGCCTGTCAGTGATGTGTGATGCCACTGAGCCTTTCACGGTAGTGCAAATAGCACACTTGCCACTGATCAGCTGAGGAGTCTACCCAGCTGTATGGGGTCAGAGAAATTTTGTAAGGCTGCTCATGAGGGTCTCAGTTGCTCCTTTTTTTCCCCTATGCCTAATGCCTCTCCCCACCGGTCTGGTCTCAGGACCTGCCCTTGGTGATGCCACTCAGCTCCATGGTGGAAGCTGCGCTGTGAAGTGCTTCAGCAATGCACGGACAGCACCCGGCCAGGCAATGCCACACCATTTTCTCTTTGGCATGTGTAGAGCCTTGCTTAACCCCACACTTTGAGCAGCTATGCCCTGCTCCAGCACTTTGAAGAAGAGAGCAAGCAGAAGTACCACTGGCTGCAGAAAAGAGGAAAGGGCATGTAGCCCACCTCCAGCCTTTCCAGGTCCTCACTGCTGGGACAGGGCCAAGAAAGCAGCAAAGGCTATGAGATGGCAGCTAATCATTTTGGTATCAGTGGGTGTTGGGGACACCTGGATAAATATACTGTTGATACTATTGGTATTAACAAGATACTGTTGGAGTAGAAATATGTTGCCCTTTACTACTTAGTCTTGAGCAAGTGACTGATGCCAGGAATGAAGGAAGGACCATGTGACTGTGGACAGTGCTGTTAAATCTTTACCCGGACTGGGAACCAGTTTCCTTTAGTGAAACACTGCACTAGCTCACATGCTTCTTGAAAATGGCACGAGGGAAGAGCCTAAAGACTGCAGTTCACTTTGTCATTTTTCATGAAGACAGACAGTACAGTTTATTTATAATTTACTGATTTGGTTTTGAGCTCACCTATGGTACCCCAGAACCCAAGTTCACAGAAGCAAAAAAGCTTGATCTCCCATCTCCTGGCCATACCTTTCTCTAGAGGCAGTAGTCCCTACAGAAACAATCCAGTTATTTTGTTCTGTTTGACAGTTTTACAGCCATCATAAATAACATGCAATGACCTTAATATGAACCATTCTGGCACCCCACCCTCTCCTTCCCTCAGGTCAGACCGAAGATGGCATGAAGTTCAGCACAGCTCAAGAAAACATTCATGTGAACATGCTCACAGCTTAAAAGCAGTCAAGATTAAGGGCACTTTGTTTGCTGGGGATTCTTTAAAAACATGTTTTCCAATACAAAAATAGGTTCTTTGTAAATTAAATCTATTTATGCAACTCAAAAAAAAAAAAAAGAGGAAGAAACATGTTTTGAAATTGCCCTATATGGACATCTTTTAAAGAACAAATTTATCTTTCCTTTTCTGGAATTACTTTTTCTTTAGAAATTTAAGCTGAATACAGTAAAACTACACCAGTGGCTGAAATCCAGTCAGAATGCAATGCTTTAATAGTGCAAAAATTTTTTTCTTTGGTTTTGTTCATTTACGGAATATTTTTAAATTATCTTCATCTTGATTGGCAGTAAGACATTTTCCCAATACTTTGGATGTTTTTTAGCTAGAGAACTGAAGCACAGAATCACAGAATAGTTGAGGTGGGAAGGCACTTCTGGAGGTCCCCACTGGTCCAAACCCTCTGCTCAAAGCAGGGTCAATCTAAGCAGGTTGCTTAGAACTTTTTTCTTATCTATGTAAATAACTTTGCTTAGAACATGTCTTTTTTTATATATAAAGGTAATTAGGAAACCAAAACCAATTAATCAAGCCAGAATAGATTCACATAACAATGAAGTAGAAAGACAGTCAAGACCCAGCTTTCATATACATGACTTCTCCTTCAAGCACAAAGTAAACAGAGCCTGGCATTTTGTCTTGTAGAGTGGTGGTGCAGTTACAGAAAGACTTCTTTTCTTTGGGGTGAAGACTTAAATACCCCGTAACAGCAGTGTTCACTGGTCAGCTCCCTTAGACATATGAGCCGCAATTTCAGTAACTTTTTTGTGCTGCTCGTGTTGCAAAAAGAATGATACTGTGCATTGCATACACGTGGCATGTTGAAGGGCTGACTCCAGTCAGACATGTAGGGAACCAGAGAGATTTCCACAATGTCTCTGGCCAATACAGCATTCTACTGGCCACCTTAAACTGTGGGTTCACACAATCCCTGTGACCTGAGGCAACCCAGATACTGCAGAACATGCCACAATGGGGTAATAGAAAGTCTGTGAAGTCTAGTTTTGATTCTGCTCTAAGTTCTGTGGTGTAACCTAGAACCAGAAGCTTCACAATATCAAAGTGCTGGATTTAAATAGATCTGCTGAAAGCTGCTATGCTTATACTCCATTTCAACGTGTCCTGAAAACACTGGAATTCTGCCACCAACTTCACTAGAAACAGAAACTGTCGCTTTAGAGGCTATATTAGAGCCTCTTTGTTTCTCTAATGCCATCATGAATATTGGGAGGGGGGGTCACTTCTATAAAATCCATTGAAAATTTCATTAAAGGGGAGACAAGGGATTGTTTGGATATCTATGAGGATTTAAATTTGTCCAAACTGTAATGCAGGGAGCATCCAGAATGTCAGCTTGCAGTGCTTGGAATCTATCCTTGAAATCCCACCTGCTGAGATCATACTTCCAATTCTGTTTATTAAGTCAACCATGCATTATAAAGTAGTATTAATTCATTGCTATGCCATATCTCATCTTGTGAGATTTTTGAACTTCCTTCAAGTGTCAGATATGTTCCAAAAATACTGAAATAAGATGAAACAAAAGGTTTCCCAACGTTACTCACTTTCATATGATTTATTTTATTCTTTATTCTACTGTCATTATTCTAAGATAGCACACTTTATATTATAAAGTTTTAAGGGAAGCTAAAATTTTTGGAATGTTGTCAACAATATTTGTCTCTGGAAATAGCTAGAAAGAAGTTAAAATTGTGAAGGTTTTGCTTCCTTTTAGCATGTAGCCTTTGCCATCTGTATCGTAGGTTTTGTATATGTTTTTCATAGCATATTTATCTTCAGGAAGACAAGAAATGGGTTTCTGACATAATCATTATACAGCAACAGACCAGATCAGGGGCACATTGATATAGCACCTTTTTGTAAATGTAAAATAAATACATTCCCTGTATTCAGAGGATGAGGAGAGAGGCCTAAAGGGAAATAAATCTGCGGAAGTCAAAAGTGTTCTTTCAATAATTATTGTAGAAGGACAGGTTTGGCAGTGCCTTAGTCCCTGAAGAAAAGGGACAACCTGAAATTCTCACAGATGGCCCCAAATCTGCCTTCAGCCCACAGAAAGGAGAAGCCCAGCCTACCTGATGCAGTGCCCTTGAACTCCACTAGGACTGTCGGTCTGAAGCATCACCTCTGGGAGGAAGTTGTATCCACTTGTTGGCTAACAAAAGATGCTCATACCAAAGAGTGATTGGGCTTGATGTTCAAGCAGGCATAAAACATGTAACAGAAAAGTATGAAGGTGAGGTGACAGGTGAGGAAACCTTTCAGGTCCCGGCCACTGATAAAAAGCCAGGAGCAGCAAGCCTGGGGCTTCTTAGATTGTTAGTACTGTTCTTGTTAGTGAGATCAGTGAAAAAATGGCATACCATCTGCAATGCAGAGATACAAATAACTCACAGAAAATAGCCTGGTCTAAGGAATAAGCTTCTGAACAGATTCTGGAAGTACAGTTTTACCAGTTGTAAACAGGATTTTGCAGGACTGAAATAGTGATCTTCCATTTAATACTGAGACGAATAATAACAGTCAGGGAGGATGGCAGTGCTGGTCCTTTCTGTGGTCTGGCTGGCTGCAAAAACACTGTTGGACAATGTTGGACAGACAGCCACATCTGTCCCCCTCATCAGGAAGAAAGCCACAGCTACGTGGATCTTTCATAGAATCATAGAATCATTTAGGTTGGAATAGACCTCTCGGATCATCTAGTCCAACCGTCAACCCAACACCTCCATGCCTACTAAACCATGTCCCAAAGTGCCACATTTAGATGTTTTTTTAACTCCTCCAGGGATGGTGACTCCACCACCTCTCTGGGCAGCCTGTTCCAATGCGTGATCACCCTTTCAGTAAAGACATTTTTCCTAATATCCAATCTAAACCTCCCCTGGTGCAACTTGAGGCCGTTTCCTCTTGTCCTGTCACTAGTTACTTGGGACAAGAGACCGACACCCACCTCGCTGCAATCTTCCTTCAGGTAGTTGTAGAGAGCGACAAGGTCTCCCCTGAGCCTCTGCTTCTCCAGACTAAACAACCCCAGTTCCCTCAGCCGCTCCTCATAAGACTTCTGCTCTAGACCCTTCACCAGTGTCGTTGCCCTTCTCTGGACACGCCAGCAACTCAATATCCTTCTTGTACTGAGGGCCCCAAAACTGAACACAGTATTCGAGGTGCTTTGTAGCATTCAGTTAGAAGTGGTAGAATTAAAAGCTTCAGGACAGATGCCTGAAATATTACAGGAAAGTCACTATTTACTACAGTTCGGGATCAAATAAAAAGTCACATTGGCAAGGGAAGAAAATGTTCTGTTGAAGCAAATGTTAAAACACAGAAATATATTTCACCTGGCAGCTTGTTGGATTTCACCGAAGTGTCTGAGGGGGCAGGTGTCGTGGTTTAACCCCAGCCAGCAACTAAGCCCCACGCAGCCGCTCGCTCGCTCCCCCCTGGTGGGATGAGGGAGAGAATCAGAAGAGTAAAAGTGAGAAAACTCATGGGTTCAGATAAAGACAGTTTCATAGGTAAAGCAAAAGCCACGCCTTCAAGCAAAGCAAAACAAGGAATTCATTCACTGCTTCCCATGGGCAGGCAGGTGTTCAGCCATCTCCAGGAATTCAGGGCTCCATCACACGTAATGGTTACTTGGGAAGACAAATGCCATCACTCCCAATGTCCCCCCTTCCTTCTTCTTCCCCAGCTTTATATACTGAGCATGACGTCATATGGTATGGAATAGCCCTTTGGTCACTTGGGGTCAGCTGTCCCAGCTGTGTCCCCTCCCAACTCCTTGTGCACCCCCAGCCTACTCGCTGGTGGGGTGGGGTGAGAAGCAGAAAAGGCCTTGACTCTGTGTAAGCACTGCTCAGCAGTAACAAAAACATCCCTGTGTTATCAACACTGTTTTCAGCACAAATCCAAAACATAGCCCCATACTAGCTACTATGAAGAACATCATTAACTCTAAGCCAGCCAAAACCAGCACAGCAGGTGAGTTCATAGCACAAGCTGAAAGGATGCCTGCTCTGATATCTGCCTTAATGGCAATGGCAGAGGCTGGATGGGGATACAGATCCTTGCAGAGAGACTGTGGACACACTTATGCCTCACCCTTTCATCCTAGAAAGAAAAAGGAGAATGACAAATTAAGAAACTGAGTGAGAGATAAAATAGATGGCATATAAAGCCTTGAGGTAGCAGATAAACCTCTGAGCAAGCATTGAACAGCTGCACACATGCTTTACATGGAGCCAAATCTAGAGTGAAGAAGAAAATGAAGGGAAATAGCCATATTTTTTTAGTGGAAGTTTGTTGGACTGCAAATAACGTTTGAGGATAATGCATAACAGATGGTAACTTAATGGGAAGGGAGGCAGGAGGCAATTTACAGTATATAAGCTGTTCTATGAAATATCAGGGCAAAAGCAAGCACTGAAGGGATTAGGGGTAACTAGCAAATGATACAGAAAGTGAGGAAGCTGTGGCCTGCTTGAGGTAACTTAGCACCTGCAGTGGTTGGATATGTTCTGGGCAAGGGATAAGAGAAGACGGTATGCACTGGAAATAATGTATATGAGAAAAGGGACAAAATGTACAGAGAGAGAGGACATTAGCACAGGTGCAAAGTCAATGCACAGATAACCAGTAAAGCCATCACAAAAGAAGTGTCTATAGGAGTGCTCCAGAGTCCTGTATCTGAATCCCAGCAAAAGAAAGGTTAGAAATCAGAAGAAGAACTATATGGGCATGCACCTGTGTTAAAGGAAAGGAATGAAATTTTATTTCCACTACTTTGAAATTGCAAATGTAAAGGAGCAAATAAGAAAAGGGCGATACTATAGTCACTGAGCCAGTAAATATACAAAAGGCAGGCAGGTACATGCTACAGTTATATATCCCTCTGAAACACCTCTAGTCCCCCTTCAGCCCCCCCTTGACACAATGATGTTTTGGCTGCTGGGCACATGCGTAACCGCATGAGGCCATGACACTATTGAGGTACTTGGAGCATTTGACCACGCTTGACTCACGATAGGATCATCAGACCAGGACCTCCACTGATCTTACCTGTAGATACAGTCTCCTGAGGGAAGGGGAAAAGGACCTCGAATCACAGTCTCATTTCCCAGCAAGGAATTCTTAGCACACAGTGATAAGGTGTGCTTAGGTAGGGAGCTTTGCTATTAGGGCTTCTCCATTTGTACAAATACATGAATCCATATTTACTGGACCAGGGAGGGCAACTCTAACCCATTTGGCAAGGCACTGAATTAGGAGTGAGCATTAGCAAATGAACACTTGAATATTAAACAAAGCCAGAAATCTTCCTGAGGTAGCCTAACTCAAGGATTAAGCTCTAATAAGAGAAAGTGTATGTAGGAGTTTTGAGCTGAAGTGAGTACCACTGTAATGCCTAATGCCAGAAGACTGCAAAGGAAACCTAAGTACCACTAAACTAGAGTGACAGTGTCCAACCATGAGCACCGCTCTGTCCTGGTTTCGGCTGGGATAGAGTTGATTTCCTTCCTAGTGGCTGGTGTAGTGCTGTGTTTAATATTGATAACACGCCGATGTTTTGGCTGTTGCTAAGCGGTATTTACACTAGTCAAGGACTTTTTTTCCCAGCTCCCCATGCTCTTCCAGGTGCCCAAGAAGCTGGGAGGGGGCACAGCCAGGATAGTTGATCCAAACTGACCAAAGGGCTATTCCATACCATATGACGTCATGCTCAGTATATAAAGCTGGGGAAGAAGAAGGAAGGGGGGGACATTCGGAGTGATGGTGTTTGTCTTCCCAAGTAACCATTACACGTGATGGAGCCCTGCTTTCCTGGAGATGGCTGAACACCTGCCTGCCCATGGGAAGGAGTGAATGAATTCCTCGCTTTGCTTTGCTCGCGCGCGCGGCTTTTGCGTTCCCTATTAAACTGTCTTTATCTCAACCCACGAGTGTTCTCACTTTTACTCTTCCGATTCTCTCCCCCATCCCACCGTGGGGGGAGTGAGCGAGCGGCTGCATGGTGCTTAGTTGCCGTCTGGGGCTAAACCACGACAGCTCTCCCCGAAATCCGTAACTGAGCAGCATCTATGCTCTATGTGCAATACATGAGGAGAATAATGTAGCATCCACAGAAACCAGCCTGTGGAGCCAACAGACAATGTAGCTGACAGAAAATACCAAGGGAAGCAGAGTTTTGTAAGTGTTGCATCTGGATGTGTATCATGCCCAGACTGAAACAGCAGCAACTTCAGTCCAGGGGTCACAGCTCTGATTCCTCCCCTGAAGCCCTATTGATATTTTTTTCAGGTCATAGGTGAAGAAGAACAAGGAACTCCCTTTTTAATTCAGAGTCCAGAGATTAGGGTAGTTAATTAAGATGTGATAGCCTGCCTCGCCTTCATTTCTTCAAGACAGCTTTTCAACAGTCTGGAGAAGAATGGATACTATGAAAAAGGAAATGGATAAGGCACAGAATTATTGTGGAAAAGAGGCCAGTTTTATTTAACTTTAAAAATTGAAATAAATATCTGGGAGGCTGTTTATTTGGCAAAGTAAAACACTACAAAATTAATTAGAATGAATTTAAAAGCAGCAAGAATCATCAAGCTGGAGTCAAGCTGAAAATACAAAAATGAAAAAGCAGCATTTCATAAAATTAGTTCCTTATGTCTGTACCTAAGAATATTTTCCTGCATCTGCTGTATTATTTTCAACAGTTATTTAGCTGAATGTAGAAGGAAAGTAGTAAGCCCCTGTGTGTGTTATCAATATGTAAGTCATACATTTTAATGGGTCTGTATTCGCTTCACTGCATCTACAAAACTCCTGCTAATAACAAGTAATTGTGGTAATGGGGGTAGTGCAAACATATTAAAGGCCATATAGACCTCCGAGCAATGAAGCCTTGAGAATGACACAATTGAGGTACTACAGCCTGAGTTTAATGGTGTTAGACTTGTCCTATAGATTGTCCTAAAATCTAGAACTAACTTGTCCCTATTAAAATGCCAAATATGATTACTAGAGCAGTTTAAGTTATAGTGCCAGTCTGAAAATAACCAAAAAGTGATCTTTATTAACAGATCTGCTTCTCAGTACCAGCTTGTAACTATTAACCTGGTTACTGAAAACTTTTTACTAATATTTTTTTCTCCTTTGGCTCTGCAATTCCTTAGCAGCCAAGCAGATTAGGTGAATCCCACTTTGTTGTGAGCATCTTCAGCAGAATTGTTGCGAGCAATGAATGCACAGTTGCCACTAATGTCCTAATCGAGCCTGCTGAAACTTTGTAAATGCTGGAGGTGAGCTGGAACAATGTATGAAAATGAAGTACAGTCTGTGATTGAGTATGACTATAAATAGCTAAGAAAAGTCTTTAAGCAGCTTGCTTCTGTATGCCAACTGCAAAACTAGCTGAACTGTTAAAATGGATTGCTTCCATAGAAAGGTTAGACTTTCTGGTGAGAAACTCATTTCAATTCACTAACAAAAATCAAGACTTACTATTAAATGCCGTCATATGCATGATCTCATTTGTTAACCTCAAGTGGGCCCTCCACATTGTAGCATGGCAATTTAGCTTGGACCCGTTGTGGAAAAGGTCTCGTGGCTTTATAATAGAAAATAAGGCGTTGTGAGGTTGTTATTAAAGTGTATACAGTGTCCAAGGTATATTAGGCCATTTATGTAACAAAACTGTGGAACTTTCCCAAAATGGATTAAAGGATAAGGAACATAATGGCTTACAGACTGTTTTATATCTGGTAGTCTTTAAAGTTAATGACTTCTAATAACAAATTAAAACTTACACACACCTCATTTGCAAATAAACATGGGCCTACTGTACATCTCCACAGAGGATGTAAGGGAACAAAAGTGCTGACGGAGGCTGTGTGTACCAAGGGGCAGCTGAAGGTTAGCCAGCCTGGCATAACCCAGCTACAGACAGGCCACTTCTCCTGGAGCGGAGCCATCACTTGCCTTTGCTCATTGTGCCACGCAGCCCTGAGAACTCAGGGACTGATATCTACCCCCATTACATGTTCCTCTTATAAGCAATTTTTCCCATTTTTCTTCAGTCACTGTGTTTTGTTTTGTTGCATTTTGTTTTATTCAATGCCAGAAAATTGCTTTAGGTTTTTGGACCTAAAACTACTTGCACAGAAAGAATGGATCATGGTTGCCTTGTATGGTCTTCTCGGACAAATAATTAGTTGGACTATCTTACCTGTGCTATCCAGAATAGCACAGTACCTGAGATAAAAATGACTTTGACACAAATATTGAATAATGAAGTATTCATATCGATCTTCTTTTATATTTTGCAGAGGCAAATAAATCAAGATCCTATAGTTCTGCATAAAAATCAGTGAATAAAACTGGTAGATAGTGAATGCAGCAAGACTTACTTCCCATTCATGCCAAAAGTGGTTTATGACAGTAATATATTATTGGTGCTCTGTCTACCTGTAAGATTCAGATACTCTCAAAAATGGGTGAGCTCCTATGTCCCATAAGTAATTTTTGTACTGCACATAATATAACACAGTGTCCTTGTCAGGCTTTCTGAAATACTGGCTGGCCGGCAAAATGGTAGAGTAAAAATATCTGTAGAGTGGAAATCTGTTTAGTCACATTCCTCCCCAATCACATGAAAGAGTTAAAATTTTCAACTTCTTAGCTATGTCATTGAATCAGTCCTTTCCAATCACTTTCTCCAGCCTGAACGTACCTTCTTCTGAATTCCTCCTATTGCTTAGATGGTCCCGTAGGCTGGTTTTACTGCACAAAACCTTCACACATCTAGTACTGTCTCTGCTGCTTTCCTTCCCTTCCGCTGGGCCCCGTCATAGCTGTTTCTAATTTCTTTGTTGCCTTGGGCTGCTGACAATTATAACTTAAAAAATGATGTCCTGGCATACATATCTAAATGCAGAGCAGATTGCTGAAGCGCTGGTGTGGGCCCGCTGTTCTCAGTTCCCTACCATCCAGGTCCCCTCGCTGCCCTGTGTCCCACAGGCAGACTTGCTGAGCCGGGGGGGCACGGCTGCATGAGGGAGAGGGATGGGAGCACTGGCGGCAGGTGGATGGGCAGAGTGGGAAGAGGTCTCCCTCCCTGCCCCGGCCCCTGCCCCTGCACAGTGCTCAGCTGCTACCCCAGCTCCCCCGTTCAGCCGCATCCCACCGGCAGCCTGCTCTGGGCGTGAGGAGCGGGCACTCTGCATCAGCTGTCTGAGGTGGCCCCACAGAAATCAGCCGTAAGGAAAGGGGAGCACTTCAGGAGATGGCTTCCCATCTCGGCATGCAAAGCATCACAGGTGAAGCTTTCTTTAGAGAACGCCTGAGGTCTCAGGTATAAGCTATAGTGTTGGCCTATCCTGTTCTTGCGTTAAAAGGCTTTCACCGCAATTGAATGGGTGTGACCAGCCCCCTTCCCTTCCCAGCTCTCCTGGCTATACCTGGCCAAAGCAGCTGGCCCGTATAAGTGGCCCGTACAGAGGAGCCCACCCTGCTCTGTCACGCCCTGTACAGGTGCATTGGGGTCTGAGATGCTTCTCTTTTCACTCAGTCATATTTAGTACCAATCCATTGCCATAATCTTAGTTATTATTTTAACTTTAATCCTGTGGTTTCTTTAGTATACATTGATAAGTATTCTCTGAAAAGAGAGAGTTCTCATTATTTCTGTTTCAAGGTGAGATATAGAAGAATGGAGAATTGCAGTGACTTGCATGTAACTAATAGACCGGGAATGATGGGATAAAGGTTTATGAAGTCATGAGCATGTGGATAAGGTGGATTATGCAACTCATTCATGATTACTTACTGACTGCTATAATTCAGGAACTAGAGGATGTCAAGTGAGATAGTCAGATGGCAAACTCAAAACCAGCAAGGTTCTTCATACAGTCCCCAGGCAAACTCTGGGGCATCACAGCAGGGTTGTTTGGTTGGTGTAAAATTTACCTGACCAAACCATGCGTTAGACAAAATTATGGAAGGAAAAATCCATTCTGGAGGATCCTGAACTTCAGATTGCTGGAGGCTACGAGAGAACATCAGAAAAGTAACGTTGCCCTTTGTTTGTTCTTAGGCATCTAATATTGACCAGACTGGAGATAAGACACTTGTCCACACCAAACCTTTGCTCTGACCCAGTACATATCCCCTAGTGTCACTACACATCCAGAAAATCTGTGCTAGAGCTGTAAATAAAACCTTAGCTGTCTAGCCTTTAGTCCAGTTCTCATGCACCAGCTGTGGTGACTCTGCCCAGTTCTGCAGGCTGTCTTCTTCCATTTTGTGTGTGTTACTAAAGTAAAGAGTATGATAAGCTGAATAAATATGCCTGACCTAAGTGACAGAAGGTAAAATAAGAAAATGAAACTATGTCAAAAAAGCCGGTAAAACTAACAATACTAACATGGTGATGTGACTGAAGGTTAGTCTGCAGTGTTGCATGCACAGTTTGGTTTCTGCTCTGCTCAGGGCTTCTTGCACATGCTAGGCACATGGCTTATCAGTTTTTGCATTGCATTATTAACTGTGAAAGCCCCTTTCCCTTGTTATAAAGGATGATAGCATGGTACACATTTGAAAGGTAAGTTTTTCAGAGTTCTCAAGAAAGAAGAGAGGCCTTCAAACCCCAAGGACAAAACCATTAAAATAAAAATATTCAAATGAAATAAGTAAGTATGAATAAAAAAAAAGAGACAGGAACTGGGCCTTTAGAAGTGTTAGCTTTAATAAAAAAAAGCAATTTCAGAAGCAGTCTCTGTCTAGGTATTATTTCTCCATGGTATATACCCAAGATTATTGTTGAAAAACATCTTTCACTCTTCCAGTACATTAAGATAAAGTGCTACAGCTTACATTTCCTATTGGTATTTTTTCATTTTAAAAGCATCAGAGCACCAAGAAGGTATTTTAAAATGATGTGCATTGACTTGTATATTGGTACTAAGATTTTTTCTATAGTGCCTGCAAGCAAAAATCACAGAAGTATGGTGTTTCCATAGCAACTGCATGTTAATAAGGTGAAATTTCCAGTTTGATAGAGCCGAACAACTAATAATGTCAGCTTCCAATGTTGCAGAAGCTCAGATGTCAGGAAGGGTCAGCATAAAACACAGGGCTAAAATTGATTCTTTGCAACATTCATCTTTATTGCTAGTATAATTTTGGGAAAAGCCAATAAAAGATATGATTAAAACAGTAATCTCATTTTCACACACTTCTCATATCATAAAGCATCAACATTCAAAATATATCAATTTAAAGCTTATTCATATGTCTCCATAAGAAACATGCTCTTACTGCAAGCTCACTTTTCACCTTTGAGCTTTTACTGTACAATAGTTCATGGGAGAGTTCTGGGAATAGTTTTCACGTAGTGGGTGTCAGTAGACACCCACTGGCCATCAGTGTATGCTGATGTTTGTCAGTCAGAACATAAAAACTCATTAGCAATTTTTGCTGTAAAATCACAGTTCCCTTAAGGTAAAGAACTGAATTCAAGTTGAGATTTCTTTTTAAGAACCCAGAAGGAATCACAAATTGGGATCTGGTTTTTAAAGTCAATGGAAGTTCTTTCAAAGGCTAGACAGGTCTTTGGTTTTCTTTTCAGTCCCTTTCTCTGTGTCTGTGGTCTAACAAAAGCTTTTCTGGAGGGTTCCAGTGGCTTTAGGCTGGAGAGACTTGGTAAAGAGTGAAGCTAAAGAACAAATTTATCCCTGTGACAGGAAACCTCTTTCCTGGGTTAACAGTGCAGTGGATGACCAGTGTTAAGGGATCTTATTCAGCTCCAGCATGGTACTGGCTTTCTCCAAAAAAATGATGTCAGAATTAATTCAGGTTGCAGTATGAAGCTGCTCTCTGCACCCCCCCCCCCAATATAATAAAAATGAAGATACAAATTAAAATTAAAGTGAAAATAGAAAAGAACTGTTGAGATGCTTTTCAAAAGGAAGCTAGTATTTAAATCACTTATTTCCAGAAATTAAGGTTTTAGGTAAAATATCAAACATCAATGTGCTTACAATAAAATCAAAGTTGACAGCATAGGAACTTGTTCTGAAATTTCTGTTTAAGAGATCAATTTTTCCCTGTGTTTCATCATGAACCATATGGCTCCATCTATGTTAGTATGTAATCATGCCATTCCCTGGCTTGAAGGCCAACTGTCAAGGAAAAGCCTATGCACATACTGTAGAATCATCTAAAAAAGGGTGGCCATAGCCAAATTCCCTATTGGGAGTGACTGGTTTTATTTCCCGAGCTGTGCTTGGGACTGTTAGGAACCGCTGGCCAGCTTGGGCCAAATCTGTGCCAGGGACCATCCTCATGCCTGCACCAAGTAGACAACGGACAGCCTTCCCTGGAAATGTTCCCCAAAGCACTTTTTTTGTTCATACCCATCTGTTTTATTGTATCAGTGAAAACAATGAGTAAACAGCGGCCAAACCTCTGTGTATATTGTTTTGTTAGCGATGTGTGCTACAGCCTGAAGATCATATAAAACTCCTTATAAACTGTGAAAGAACAAAATATATCCTAGTATCATTGTAAAGCATATTTAGGACCTACTGAATGCAATTGCTGTGTAGTATTTTCATGAATTTAACTTGGCTTTTATTGCAATCACAATTTAACTCGACCACAGTTGAGAGTTTTTGAATGTTTCACCACCTGAAAGTTGGTACAGAGCAAAATCTCTGTAAATTAACCTTTATGTATGTATATGTTTTTTCATGACAGATAATTTTAGTCCTCTGTATTCAAATCTCTGATTTAAAACCTTAATGTAAATTAAGGAATGTTTATATTTTACATAAATAATATGTTAGTGTATGAAAATTAAGCCGTCTCAAAATATTGCCCATATAGCCCAACACAGTAATTTCGTCTACTTTTTCATTAGTTTCGTTTCCTTATCCACACAGTGACTATTAGCCACATAACACACAATTCATCAAAAAATTTCATCTTAAGCCATGAATATGAGAAATGATGACAACACAAACTTATAAAAACATGTAAACTAAAGTATTAACATAATAATAGCGCACTATCTTGAATAATTAATTGGATTTCTTTAAAATCAGATTGTTTTGCATACAGAGGCTCAGATGCCATTAATTCAGCACGGCTGTACATGGCTTAAGTTACAAATTTGGCCTCAGAGATTCTGTTTGTGTTTGCTTTGAATTTCACATGAATGTTGATTTCAGAGTTCTTGTTTTTGTGGCACATCTGTGTGCTGCGAGGGGTGGGGGGTAAGAGGTGATGTTGGAGATCAGGCTGTGGTGGGGCTGGGAGCATCCAGCAGAAGCCATGGAACATATTTAACTAAGACATCTCGACATCAGCTTTAAACCAGCCTCGTCCTGCAATCCTCTTTCTAGCTGAGCTCTTTGTAAAAGAGATGGTGAGCAGGACGCCCATCTCTCCATGGTGGTGGTGATGGGAGGTACCAGAATGATGGAGCTGGAGACACTGATCCTGTGTCCATGCACGGGCACTAGTGCAGCTGAAGCTCACACAGTGCCATCTAAGGAGACACAAACAGGCTTACATGGACAGCCAGCCTTCCGAGATGGCTGAAAGCCTCTGGCCTTCTCTTAATGTGCTGACAGCCTGTTGCCAACTTCTGTAATGTTTTCATCATGCAGCCATTGACCACTGGGAATCATAGTGAGAGTATCAACATTTTGGGAAGGCTGGCAAACAGATTTTACATGGTAATAGCACTCTGACACTCTAGAAATGATCATTATCCTTGCTTTGGAGAGAAAAGTAATTTTTGTCTTCTTGTTTAAATCTATTAGTCATACGTGAGATATGAACCTTAAGGCCTAGCATCCCTCCCACACTCCTGCCTCCCCCTCCAAAATAGATCAGTGGGGATAAGAAACATCACCCGGGGGTGCCCTCAGAGCACCCTGCAGAAAGCTGTGGAGCAGAAGCGTTGCCAGAGCTGTGCAGAGGGATAGTGTAGCTCCTGACAGCCGTGCCTGGGCTCTGCATCCCAGCCAGGTACCGTCCGGGTATCGCTCTGCATCCTCCCAGCAGGAGCAAGGGGACAGAGCAGTCTGCCTTCGCCCCTTGCTGCCCCACTGTGCTTATGCATGCTGGGGCTCCTTAACACCCCAGCCTCAATGCTAAGAAGCCCTTCTGGTTGCAAAACAGAACAGGTTTTGATCCTTCTTGCACACAAAAATAATGAGAGGTTTTGTATTCAAACAGGAAATTGTAACATTAGGATGTAACAACCCTCTCCTTAACTGTGATTTAATCTAGATTACTGTGCTCTGATTAATGGCATTACTTAACCAAGATGGAATTTTATGACATATGAACTGTTAGAAGCAACATATAAATGGTGTTTAAGTGGTGAATGTGACTTATGAATATACAATATATCAGCCTTCACTGGATTTAGAGAATGCAAAATGCAAGAGATGGTCCCTGCCCTATAAATCTAATAAGCTAAGTACAAGAAGACAAAATGCCTGATGTGATGGATGGAAAAACAAAGGGCAAAGGTGACATGATTGTGAGCAGTGGCAGCAGTCTTGGATCTGCAGGACATTGACCTTGCTAGAGAAAAAGGTTGAAAAAGTAATGCTGAGGAGGAGGAGGGGGGATATATCTCCTAACTAGAGCCTTACCTGACATTTACAACTAGGTTGCAAATATCCAGCACTTGACACCTTTATCATTTCTGTTTCCTTTGTAAACCATATTAAAGCTGCTAAAACAGCTAAACAGGCTGTGCTATAATTTGAAAAATGCTTTAATACTAAACAGAAGATTTAGGTTTAAATCACATGACAATATGGAAGTAATTAGAAGTGTTCATGTTCACTGGGCCTACTCCTAATTGTGGTATTTGCATAAAAATATTAGGCAAGCTGCTGGATAGAAAATTATATGCAATTGTGCTTTGCAGAATGTATTAACTTGCTAAACTTCATAGTACCCAGCAGTACAGATACAGAGAAACCTTACCATTCTGGATATTAACTAACATAAATAATTGAGTTCTCTCAACATTAACTTCTGCGTTATCTGCAGCGATTATCCTAAGAAATATATTTATTACAAGCACTTGAAAACGATGACTTATTTTGATTCATCTTACATTGAAAAACTACTTTTGGTTGGAAAAATCTGTAGCATAGCTGAAGAACATGTATTTGCTACTAGCTGTAGCGCAGCAAACTTTCACCAGCCTGACCAGCAGCGGGACTGTGCAGTGCTCTAATTAGCAGGGTTCCATGGTATTTATTGCTCCCATTAGTGCAGCATGGCAAACCAGGGCATGGCATTTAAATAGCTTGCCTAATGATAGGCAATATGTCTGCAGCAAAATCAGATGAGCAGTGAGGAGTTGTAAGCTCCCGGCTCTGAGCCTCATCCACTAGATCGTACTGCAATCAAATTTCCAGATGTCATTGAATTTCAGTGACTCGCAGACAGACTCATAATGGCTTTTTGGCGTAAAGGTATTTAGATGGCTGGATAGGAAAAGTGTGCAATTCACACAAAAAAAGGAGCTTGGGACTGTGTATCTTGGGGGGTCTAACTAGCTTTACAGGTTAGACTGTATTCTCCCTAGCTTTTTTGGAAAGCTGGAAAGCCATGGTCCACATGGTTCATTACAAAAAATTACAAAGTATGGGTTAGTTTCCATAATGGAAAATGACATCTAAGGACCCTTCCCCACAAATTTAAGTTATATAGTAGTAACAACACAATATAAAGTAGTAACACATATAAAGTAGTAACAACACAATAACTGTTCATATTAATGCAGTGTTCCTGGACGTCTGTGGGCTGACATTTGTCATTATGAGATATATTTCACATAACAATAGGTAATTTAGCAAGCACTGGGGAAAAGATCATTACAATGAGGGGCATGGGATCACTGTCACCCAGTAAGGCACACTGACAACAATAGGTCTCAATAGGTTTATTTTCTATGGCTTTTTTTAGACGTGTGAGTGTGGATTCCTTTTCATCATGGCCTGAGCCGCTTGCATCTGCAGTGCCTGTGGGGACAGGGCTGATGTTGGAGCCAGCACCATCATGCATTTGCCTTTCCCCACATGGCACGCTGGTTGAGTGGCTGCAGGGTTAAAATCTGAATGAGGATTATTTAGAGAGTTCAGTTTCAAGGATGAGCTCAAACCCAAGCTAAAATGACAGTACAAATATATCAACCAGAATGTTTCATTTCAGCCTAGGGTTTTTAAAAGCCTATTACCTTCCTGTTATTTTCAGAGAAAATGTCTAATGGAGACATGAGATAGCACTTAAAATATATAAGACTGGCAGAAATGACTGGTGGAAATTCCAGTTTTTCATACTACCGATCCATGGGTATTTGTATCAGATGTTAGGGAAGCAGAAGACATTCTGATTTTGTTTGAAATAAATAGAAACAATTTATTATGGATTCTCTCAAGTTAAGATGCAGTTAAACTTATTCTCAGAGTCATATGTGCGTCAAACACTTAATATTTTAAAAACAAAATTCAGCAAAAATTTCAAGTGACACGTTTTAGTAATTATAGGCAGGATTGCGAACAGGTTCATAACCAATGGGACATAAAGTATCTAATAGGCAGTTCAATTTATGGGTCTGTTGTAAGCCAAGCTTATATTTAATTTTTATTGTGATAAATAGTGCTCAAGGGGATGAGACATCTGCGCATAGGTGGAGTTTAATTTGGGAGATTAACAGTGCTGAAGAATTATAATCTAAGAATTTTCTGTCTGTTGGAAAGTTTTATACATAGGCTATTGATCAAGCAAGAAGAATGATTTAGCAGACTATGCTGGTTCTTCCTATTTGCTTGAAATATAAAATGGATAAAATCTCAGCTGGGAAGGCTGCAAGTTGTTTTACTCCACTCAGTTTAGTATTTAATGACTATTAAGGGCAATTTTTCAGACAACAAAATTTAAACTTAATTGAAAGGAGAACTGCCTGTAAACATAAAAAGCATCTTACTCACAAGATAAGGAGTAAATCACTGTGTAAATTTGCAGAGTCACAAAGAGAAGAAACATCCTAGCTCTAGATAAGAAGTGGTGTCTATCTGTCATGAAAAAAGCATGTGTTTCCATGTAAGGCTATAAGCTTCCTCCCAGTTTGCCTTGTGCAGCGAGCATTGTAAGGCCTTTCTCCAGGTGAACGCTTCCAGCGATGCTGCCAACACACTTTCTCTCCATTGCTGCTGTTGAAATCTGAGCAATCGCAACATCAGCTCCTGCTACCGGGATCAGTTAGTGAGCTTCCTCCATCCAGCAGCCGTTACTCAACTTTGGCCTCTGCTACTCAACTCCTCTCTGCTTGCCCCCGCCTGCTCTCCTGACAAGCTTTACATGCTTCGGCTTCTTTTAGAAAGAACTTTTCCCAGGATTAATCTTGAGTTAGTACAGAGTTGCCCAGGGCATCCGTTGGCAGGAGATGGAAAAGAGCCACTAGCAGGATATTGAAGATTATTGACAGCTTGTCACACAGCCAAGGAATTCCTTGCAAGTAACCTTATCTCAGCATCTGAAAGCAAGATGGATAACCCCATCAGTTATTCTCTTCACTCCATCAATTGTATGTATGTCCCCAAACTGGCTGTGGAATCAGACTTGAAGTCTGAATATTTCATTACTGGATCTACCATTTACTTTCCATAAATATCTTCTCAAATTTGTTGCAAATTACCATGTACATATTTGGGTATACATGGCAATATACGAAGGCAGTAGCATTGTTGCATCCAACAGGATGGTGGTTAACCATACTTAGCCCTATTCCCAGTCCTGTCCTGGAGCTACATCTATCTGTTCATCAGCTCTCAGAAGTATCTTCTGAGGTGGTTTTGCATAAACGTTTACAACAGAGGGTAAAAGGCAATAACACTATAATTATAAAAGCACACTTTAAACTGACTCTACACAAACACAATATCCTTTGCCAAACAGTAATAAAATGAAACACAGCCAGAAAAAATCACATGACTGTTCCACAAGACCAGTTGCTGGGACTGTAGAAAAAGTGACCAGTGGTGCTTTTAAAACCACACAAGCTTTCAACTCATGAGTAATGTGAAGGAAGCTGCAACTCTTCTTCCTTCTGGTTCTAACAAAGAACAATTTCTCGAGTACACAGTGGGCTGCCTGAACTTTAAAAGCAAAAATGTTTCCCAGACCTCTGAACCCGAATATTTAAGTGATGTACCACAAAAATCCCCCAACCCCAGAAACGTATGCTGTGGTACAAATTCAATACAAGTAGAGATTGCACAACTCTCTAAAGCCAAGACAAACATATCTCAAGGCAAAAGTCAAAAGATAAAACTCATATGGTACAGCTTTTTGGGTACAGAGTAGCCAGTTCTCAGAAAAGCTCTTGATAAACAAGAATGTCTCCAGCTTCAGCACAGTACCAATTTACTAAGCCATTTCCTTATACAAAGAAGAAGAGTGTAGATTTAGGATAGCAGAGAGCAGCAGTAGTGGTGATTTTCCTATCTATGCAGGAAAATAATTTCTAAGTTTTTCATGAAGTATAAAAACCCTGACTTGACAAAAAAAAAGGCTTAGAAACCCCAAAAGTAGCTCTTTGTAAACAGTTTGTTAGTGAATTCTTTTGGAAAGCTGTGACACTGGGGAGTTTCAACCTGGGGTTTCAGGTATATACTTCAATACCTTATTGAACACTAGAAGCTTTCAAGGTCATGAGAAAACATTGGAAAACAGTTCTGTTTCCCTTGATCACTGCAGGACCAGCTGTCCACCTAACCCAGGCAAGCAGTTGTTGGATACCGAGGAGGATGGCTCCCTGAGAAGGTTATTAGATTCATCACCCTTTTAATGAGGAATGCCTATTTGTTACTTTTAGGTATACTTAAGCTGAGCTAAGTTAAGACTTAAGCCAGGTTTACTTGGTTGCTTCTTAAGTTTTTTTGGTAGTTTTTTGCTCTTTCCTGATGACGCGTATGCACTTGTCCATCATCAATTTCTAACAGCCACTGTTCTTCACCACTATTTTGTTCATACCTTATTCTCACAATAAAGGTACACATTCATCCTTCTTAAAATATACGCTATGCGCTGAGCTTATGTTTCGTGTTTTATTCCCAGTGAGCCTTGGCTCTTGTCATACCCCCAATTTCTTATTGCATTATTGCATTGAATCAGGCTGGATTCAAAGCTGTTCCCTTTTTTGATGAAGAATTACACTATCAGAAGCTTATTTGGTACAATACAACCATATCCATCTTTCCCAAGCCTACTGAAATCCATGTAATGTACAATTTATAACTTGTATGACCTGTTTATTTCTGGCTATATAACTCCAAGCTGAAAACATTGCATATTAAAAATGCAGTCCAACTCTTGTGTGACTTGTGTGTCTTAAAGTTCAGCTTGCACTGTGGAGCATGGATGCACTTTGCCAGCAAAGGTCCAAATGTGTGTCATGGTTGTATCCCGACTTTAATTCAAAACAACACCTGAACATGGCCCTTTCATGCAAAGCAAATGGGTTCATGGTCTGGAAGGGAGTTTTGTGATACTCCAGCCAGGCACCTGAGCCTGGCACTTGGGAGTCCAAGTGCACACCATAAAGCTTATGTGTTCCACAGACACACTAACCAGCTCTTTCTGGTGCCAGGTCTGGGTTCTCATTAATTAGTACATTGACCCTTAAGCATTCAGATTCCTGACGTATTAACCATTCTCAAAAAGGAAGCTTTGTCAAAGGACAGTATTTTAATCCTGAAAACACATCCTGAAGAATTTATAATCAAAGTAGAAGGCAGTGTGGTAGTCAGGTTGAGGTTTAAAAAAATGCACTGAGTAAAATGCTGGCAATTTTATATGTTGGGTAACTGAAGTTTGGAAGTTACCACTTTTTCCAGATATTGCCTCCTCCTGCTGTCATTACTTGATTTTTTTTCTTGTATTCATTTGAAACCAGCTGGTGACTGACTGTGCTTCAGTCACCTGTAAGCACAGCTCTGCCTGCATGATAGTGAGGGCTGAGTGGGTGATAGATGCCTAGAACTGCAAGATTCCATTAGAAGAGATATTTCAGTATAGCAGCTTGAACAAGCAAATATTTAAATCTTAAGAGAGGACGCACTGAGATAAGTTTTGGCAAGCTAAGGCTAGGATGAAAAGGATTTAGCCGAACAGATTTCTGACCCATGCAAAAAACCCTAACATGAACAATCAAATGAAAATCCTTGTAGCAAAATGAAATTCATTGCCTTTGTAAAAGTTCAGTTCTTGCTCAAGCTCTCCTTCAGTCTGGTTTGTTCTCTGCATAATTAAATAAGATATAAATACATGCCAGAAAACTAGCAATTTTCAAAAGCCTTGAAAACACTGCTTTTAATGTGATACTACTATTGCTAATTCTGTCCTGATATGATACTGCTAGAAATACTTTTTCCTCCTTTGTAAAGAGAAACTATCAGGAAACTTGTTCTCATTTAACCCCTGCACAAAGTGCAAGGGACTTTGGTAAACTATATTTGTTCTTGGAATGGCTACATTTTTTTCCTTATTTAATCTTGTGCCAAAAAAAAAAAAAAAAAGAGAGAAAAAGAAAAAAAAGAAAAAAAAAGAGGTTACAAGGATTTGGTACATGGTTCATTATCTGCGGCTCACTAGCACTCTGGAAATGAAGCCATTGGGTGCACAGAGTTATTATGTGCCCCAAATCACTAATTTGAAGGCCTATATTTTGCATTTCCAAGAAGTAATTTTGAGTTTTCTAGCTATTTAGTATAGCTATAGGTTAAATGGTAACATGTTTTGTATAAGTGGCAGGTGTCCGGACACTTGACAAGAATGGTGGTGAAACCTGAAAACTTACCAAAATCAGGCTGCTGCTTTGGCAGAGCTTTGGCAAAGCCATCTAGAAAGTGGAAGGTGGTTACTTTCTCCACATTTCACAAGGGCACTGAAACTTTCCAGCCCATTGCTGTATTGCAGTACACCCTTGAAATATGCATTTGTTCATTCTAAGTTTTTAGGAGAGCAGAAGAAAGACAGAATTCAGTTTGACGGTCTCAAAGTACTAAAGGTTTGAAACAATTTCCTGAGTCCAGCCCTCTGTTAAAGCAAGTCCCATGTTACAGCCTGGTGAGAGGCAATTCCATATTGATATGTGTGTTTGAAACCTTCCTGTAACATCAGTGCATTTATTCATGGCTAGTTTATACCCACTTGCTTTTGTGCCAGCATTTTACACAGCCGGCTGTGTTCTATTTTGAGTATTATTTTCTGACATGCACAGATTAAGTATTCAATGCCAACTGGGTAATCTAAGAGCACAAGGACCATTGAATTGTGCTCCCATGTTAATAAGGGTGCTTTTGCAAATTCCTCTTCAGACTTCTTCACCTTCTTACAGTGTAAACAAGGATCAAATACAGAAAAAACTAACCTAAAACTCTACTAGCATGAGTGGAGCTACCCTCCGGGTAGTGAAGGGAAAGGAGAAAAGAGAGTCCATTATTTGAACAGCAGGCAAGTACATAATGTGAGAGAAATGATGATAGTTTTAGGGAGATATTAAAACAGTATCTTTGTGCTGCTACATGATAAGGCTCTAATCACTACATTAAGTGACACTAATTACAAATACTTAGTCATTATCATAGCTCCAGAATAATTCTTTGAGACTTGAGAAATAGAAATACTTTTGGGATAAAAACACCATCAAAAAACTGCAAAAAAAGAGCTCAATTTACAATACGAGCTGAGTTGGTCAAATACTCAAAATAAAAAGTAAGTTTCAACATTTTATTACAAAAAATGTTTTGCCCTTAGGTGGCAATGGTAATTTTACTGTAATGCAGTAATGAATCAAATCTAGAAGGACTCATATTCTTGTTACATTATTTCAATTTGCTGAGGGTCTCCCAAACTCTACTGTGGTTGTATTAATGGAATTTTAACAAGGTATGTTATACCAGATATGAGCAGTATAATATTTGGAAATAGTGTTGCATATGGTTAATTTATTATGCACCATGGACTTTGTGTCACGAGGAATTCCATTCTGGTTGAGTAGGCAACTGTAGCAGCAATCTGACCATCTTCATGTTTAAAAAACATTTTGAAGTCCTCCTAGCAATTTGATATCCTTCCACTGTCACTCACAACAGCAATTCAGATAGTGTTCCTATCTTAGAGCTGCTGTCTTTGATAAAAAGAATGAAAAAGATTACTTCTTTTTCTGAGGCACCTCTGGGTATTTGGCCACATGTACATTCAGTCAAGTGTATATGACTGATATATTGAACCTTAAGTCTAGTGAAGTTTGTTAACAGTTGATTTGATAGATTCTTAAACGTCCAATATTTGTGAATGTTTCCATGCTGTAAAGAAGTTCTCCATAAACACAGTATTTAACAAGCATCTCTGAATTTCTAGAAGCATTAAAGAAGCCTAGTTTTCAGAGTATAAATAGCAGTGGTAACTTCTGAGCACTGAAAAAAAAAAATTCTAACAAAAATTGAAGCCAACATTCTGTAACAATCCAAAATCAACTACTTGTTATAAACTGTTCTGTTAATATTCCTGGCTTGGTATTGCAATTAAACATCTATTGTCCAGCTTGTCCAAACTGGTAATTTCAGCTCCTTGCACTACCATAGTACATACAGTTTCTAACTTGTTTATTTAAGGTCTGAATATGGTAGCTGTAGCAACGTTACAAACAAGTGACATGTTCTATGATCACAGAGGCATTATTTTGGGTAATCAAAGAATAACACAGGGAGACAATCAGTTGTGAAATAACAGCGACATTCATACTCCCTGCTTTGACCTCATTCACTACTAATTTGGAAATAGAAATTGCAAACCAACACTAAGTCTTGGCCATCTTGAATACCATCAAGCAGAAAGGACAGTGTTTTCTCTAAAAATGAGCAGTAGCGACAACATTTACAATGTGAGAAGGAGAATTCATCATCTGTCATATCCAGGTATTGCTTTGATAAAACTTCGCAAGTATGGATTTTTACATGGTAATAGCTTTTACATGGTAATAGCTATTACAAGATAATAGCATGGTAATATTCCTTCTAATATCTGCTTTGTGACTTTTTAAAAAATAACTTCTTTGAAATGGGCTTTTGAGGCTGTAGTAAAGAAAAATAACACCAGATTGGCAGGACTAATGTGATGGCATAATATTTAAGTTGAAATAACACTAAAAAAATCACACTCCCAAATGTAAAGGTTTGGATAACTTAGAATGACTTTTTAAGTTCACAGCCTACTTCTGTCCACTGTTACTGTATACTATGTTCACTTGTGTGAACACTCACATGGAAACACTAGAAAAATCTACAGTCAATGTAAAAAAACCTTAAAAAATCTAAGTCAATCTGTCTAGAGCTTAAAGAGAGGTTTGTCTTCCTCTAAGAGCCTGAGTGACCAGTTGAATTCTTCCTTCTGCTCCACTGAGCTGATGAGGTGCCTAGGAGCATCTGTGCTACTAGGATGTGCTACTGCACATCCACCTCCATGGAGGCGTCTTGTAGCATCTGTGACACCATGCAGCTCTCCAGGACATCCGTATGGGAGATGTGGCAAAAGATTTAGGGATACTCATATCCTGCAGGGCAGATGACTAAAGGCCAAATGGGGTATCTGACTTTTTTTTCAGAGGTCTACACAAAGGCATCTAACATCCCTTAATGTGCTCCAGGGTGTCTTGAGACATCCATATGGGGCTGGCAGACATGGCACCTACAAGATACCTGTGTGCTTCTACACCAGCAGCCGGAGGCAGGATACCCTACAGCATCTAAAATTTCATTGACTGCTTAGGCTACTCATAGGCCATATTGTAATACTTTTTCATAGGGATCTAGCAGTAGAAATGTAATTTATAATGAATAATTAACATGGGCAGTTTAGGCATATTCTTCTCACAGAATATCTATGAGTAGATTAGGCTTTATTTGAATCTATCCATTATTTAAAATTATTAGCATTTTTTTTTCTTGTTGCAGTTTTTATAATCTATTGATTGACTGCACTTAATTCTCTATATATTATTAATATTTGATGTTCCAGTTCTACTCTTGGTTGGTGAGAAATGGCACATGGCAGAAATGTATATATCTGTTAAAGTACAGTCCTACACTTTGATGTCGCTGGCACTTCTCACTGCTTTTCCTGAGAACAGTGTCCTATTTAGGTGAAACAGGGTTTCTAAATTCCATAATTGGGGAACATTTAGAAAAATTTAGAAAATCTAGAAAAAATTATCTAATTGATTGTTTATTGGTTTTAAGGGTAAATTATTTGCTTTGTTCTTGTAACTCCCAGAGTCAGTTGTAGCTTACCAACTGCTGAGGGCAGGTGAATCTTTAGCTAAGCAATAAAGACATCAGCTACCTCTCCAGATCATTGTCTCTCTCCAGCTGGAAGGTTGCCTTGACATGACCACCCTGTAGCACCCTCTGCAATCTGGTGGTGCCTTATGCCACAATAAAAGCTGCAGGAAATCAGCTACATTTCAAGAAAACATTTCAAGAGTCACACACAAAAAGGGAGCTGGAAATGATCAGCAATGTTTAATGTTCCAAGATGTAGAAAAACTGATTGTCCTGAAGTTGCAATTTCAGTAGGAGGAAATGAATCCACTTGCTAAGCACAGCAAACAGTCTGAAACATATTTGCACCCAAGCCTCTTTGCTTTACCTAATGGCTTAATAGAAAAAGTAAAACTCAAGAAATTAGCAAAAACCTCCAACATGAACATTGTCATCTTACATTTGTGAGGTCATCTGGGCATTTCAGAGAATTTTGGAAGCTGTTGCTATTTGCCGACATCTCTGTGGGTGATGAGAAGCTAGTTAAGAATATGTCTGATTAAATTAAGTCCTCTGTCCAAATAAATCATGGAGACCTGCAGGCTTTTTAGTGGTGGAGTACTGGCACCATTATAGAGAAATATAGCTTGCTTTTGAACTGCAGAAGGAATGATACTTTCTCCTAGAATTGATTTCTTAACGATATTTATGTTACTGATAAGACCAGTCTCACTTGGTAGGAAAGAAATTGGTTGAGCCTTGGCTAGAAACACTATAAATTACTACGTGACTACCACTGCAGCGGCTTAATTGAGTGCTTATGAAGTGAATACAAAAAAGGAGATATGACAAACCTCACCTTGGATTTGATCAGGAGGATAACCCAGCATGACGTATGCCACATTGGGTTTTCTTCCCAAATTAGTATGGTAAGGCAAAAAAATGCGTTGAATTGCAGTGTTCGCTGGTTTAATCAGCCTTCAAGATTAATCGCTATGCAATCAACATGTCGATGAGCAAGGTGAAGGACATCAAGAGCTGGTTCTCAAGTGGGGATTCAATGCTTGTGTCTTCTTCCCATTTATACTAACAGCAAAGCTAACTCATAAGGTCATAGGACCCATAACTGAGCAGTTTAAAGGACAGAACAACAACTGTGATGAAAGAAGAGCTACCTGAGTCATGCAAACTGTCAGCTACTGTCTTAAAAGGATAACATAGCTGCCTTTGAAGAGTGCTGCCTGAAATGTCAGTCACTAGATGTCTGCTTCCCTCAAGGTGTACTGCTACAGAGCAAATCCTCCTCGATGAGCAAAATGCAACTTATTATGAAAACAGGATTGCAATGCTTAGAAAGACAAAAATTCATTAAACACTCACTGAACATGGATATATATTTAAAGCTATTGCAGAAAAGTGCTGCTCATGCAAAATGGCTTAACTGTTTTCAGTGTGAGACTGCCAAACAACAAGATTTAACAGCAGGAAAGCTGAAACACGTGACAGTTTATAAGAAGAAAAACCAAAATGAGCATCATGGGGATAGCTATAAAACACGTGAATCTCAAAATTTGTACAAAAAAGCACAAGTAACAAGCTATCACAGAGAACAGAACTGCCCAGGGACAGAACTTTTCAGCTGTAGAGCAGACTAGGATTAACTAAAAATTTATTTTCATCTCAAATAAATGTTCTAAACCAAATGATTTAGAGGTTGTTTTATGCAATTTCTAATCATGGGAAACTTTATGGAATGGAATAAAAAAAGATTGTCAAGAGGAATTACCGCAAAATTAAACAATGACAAATGAAATGACATCTTTAGACCAACAACTTCAAAGAATTCAAGAAAACAATATGTTGGGCAGACCACTGGTATTTGGAAGGCTGGAGAGAGTTTTGCTTTGCTTTGCCAGGGCTTGGGATTAATCAGCAGATATGGAAAACCTTTTACTTCATAAAAAAGGGATGGAGGAGAGATTTCTTGGTATCAGGGCTTGTTTGCATAGGCCTGACAGGTAAAGCTGCAAGTCCTACAGGGCGGCTGGAGAGCAGAGAGGCTGGGAGGAAATAAGCCTTGAGAAAAACAGAGTATGTACGTTCTGCTGTTTTAATCCCCTCTTTGGGTTACCAGCTACAGACTTGCCAGAAAAGGCTTATTAGTAGAGCAACAAGTGGAGGCTTGCTATTGATTGTATTATGGATGACTTTGATTTCAAAACCTTGTGATATTCCACGTTTTTCATTTATTTTTAAGACGTCAGTTACCATCCCTCCAGTAAAGAAACAGAGATACATTCCTTAGTGTATTTCATTCTCTCCTGTGGCCCCGTAACAATAAGACCCAGGTCTTGTTAGTCCCCTGTGAACCTGAAGGCTTTATATATCCTGGGGATTCATTGTTAGACAGTGGTAGCAGGAAAACAGAGGAAAAAAAGGTTATAATAGACCTTCTATCCCCTTCTCTCACCAACCCACTCAATCCGTTTAGAAAAGCTAGAAAGGGTTCATTTCAGTTCAACATACCCATTTTCACCATAGCCTAGGACCAGAGACTTTTATAAAAATGCTTTGCACTCTATTTATAACATCACGCTTTCAGACATCATCTCTGGCTTCTGAAGTGACAAGTCTAGTGGCATAATGCAATGGAAGTGCTTAAAATTTGGCTGGGAGTTTTTGTCTGAAAATACTTTGCAAACTAAATGAGTATTATTCTGACAGGTCTAGCCTTGTAATAAAATATAGCTTCATCTCCTCAGCAGTGGTGGTAAGCTGGGAGCACAGATGTAAAAAAATTGGATTCTTAGAGCTGAAAAATTTTCCCAATTACAATTTTTATCACCCGTTAGACAAATCATGCTAAAACTAATGTGGCAGCAAAGATTCAAGCTCTCATTAGATTCAATGAACTTTATCGGTTCAGTTTGGAAAAGAGTGCACAAATTTTGTCTTAAAAACACAATTGTATTTTTTTTTCCTTGAGACAAACCTAAACAGAGTAAGGGATCTACAGCTGGGAAAAAAATGCTCAGATGAACATCACATGCCTTTCATTTACCAAGGGGAAAAAAAAAAGGTTGGATTTTGGAAAATTTCAGGATGTTTCATATCAATTAAATAAAATTTAAATATTTACTTTTGAAAATGCCAAAAATATTACATTTAATATTATTTGGTACTCAATTTCTCATTTTAAAATAACAGCTTGGTCTAAAAAATTTATCTGATTTTCCTCTTGAAAAGGCAAAAATTTTTGAATAACTCAGAAATGAGGATAAACTAAAACATTGCACATAGAATCAAAATAAATTTGGTATTTCATTTAAAAAAACAAAACCATTCTGCTTTGGTTTAAAGACAATTTCTTTTTCCTAGTGACAGGAGGCAAATGCATATGTACATTTAATTTCCTGATAATGGGCTTGCATTTAAGAATAACATTAAAATATTTAATTTCTTGTTTTATGCTTTAAATTGGTATTTTTTGCTCTGTCATTCTACTTTGAAAACACATATTAAGATTCAGTTCCTTGCACTAGATTTTGAAACACAGGAACCATCATACTGGGACATACCTGGCAGCACAAGGTCTAATACTCTGTCTCTGTCTGATTAGCACCAGAGGTTACAGGAGCACTTTTCTGTTTGTGTATGTAAATAGTTAATAAAATGCCAGTAGATGGCACTCAAGAATGCATAGCATTGAACCTACATAAGAAGTAGCAACCTCGTCATGCTCTGCAAATGGCTTCCTTTGCCTTCTCTGCACAAGAGATCTTAACACCGGGGGCCTGAAAGGAAGCTGAAAGAAACATGGCACTTTGGATTTCACTGTTTTGCTTGTTCTTCAATGAAGTACACAGGTCTGGATTTTGTATGCCTAATAAAAATAATTAGAATTAGCTGCTGAATGCAGTAAAAATAAATTATAAACCTGTAGGGAATATTTTTGGCTCCTTTTTGGCTCTATATAATACTGGACTTCAGTTGGCTAATGCAAATTATTGTATTTTCTTCAAATACAATATGTTATGATGCTGTTCGATATTTTTCCCAAGGCAGGATATACTCTTTTAAAATAGACCTTGTAACATTCTCTTTTAACCTGATATAACGCTCAAACAGAAGAAAAATGGTCAGGGGAAGGGGGTTTCTTGCTTTTATTTGTGATTCCCCAGTCACCATGTTGGAGCCTGGGAGGCTCTGGCCTCAGCTGGGCAGGTGCCAGCGTAAAGACCACCCTTCCAAGTAACCACCATCATGGAGGCAGAGGAGAAAATGTCTCGGGCCAGTGGTCTGTGATCTGAACGGCTTCCAGCTCTGGCTCTGCTGCTCGTGCCTGGGCACAAAGATCTGTCTGGTATGGGAAATATTTATAAAGACAGACAAATTCCTGGACATTTTTTTTCAAACCTATTCTTCAGGTCTCAGGGTTGCTCCTGAGCAAACATTTTTATATCTTTTCTTTGTGGGCTCTTGTAAAACTAATGGCCAAATTTAACAGACTCAGCTCAAAGCTGCATGATTTTGGCCAATATAACTGCTTGTCTGAAACATTTTTCCTACCCCTGTGTGAGGCTGGTATCGTTAAGTTGTAGGTTGCCAGTTAAAATTCATAAAATTAAGAAAAGACAGTCAACAAATGTGGCTAAGTTAAAATTATCAGGAGGAATAAAATCCAGCTGGGAAAAGCAAGAGTAGAGTCAGTTCTAAATTTCTCTTTGTGTAACCAAGAAAAACCTTCTCCCCCCAGGTAGAAGGGTCATGGACCACTCTGCTGTGGGAAGGGGGAGGAGAAGAGAGGAAGGAAACAGGAGAGGGAAGAGGAAGGAGAAGAGACAGAGACAGAAGAAAAGCCCTGGACAGTGCAGTTCCCCACAGGGGAATGGGAGAGTGCAACAACTGCTGGTGGCTGGGACACCCTGCCTCTCCATCCCCACCAGCAGCTGCTCCCCACCACAGCTTGGCTGCCCGTGATGCTGCCCTGCTTGTGCCTGCACTGGCCCTGGACAAGCAACAGGTTACACACTGGCTGAAGGAAAGCAAAACTGAGGCACGGCCGTAGCGCAAGGCATCCTTGTCACCTAGGTTTGCAGGGAAGACCTGACAGCCTGCATGACCTCCATAGCCACATGGCCATCGCTGGGCTTATGAGGAGATTTTGTAACAGAGGAAGACAAGTGAATTTCTACTGTAGAATGCAAAACCACTGAGCAATACTTGTGCCATTCTTATGGACATGAGAGCTGAGAAACCCCATCTCACACTAGTATAATATGAGGCTCATGTGAAAGAAAGTGGTGTTGAAAAATGGTCTTTTTAGTGTTATGGCTTAGAAGGAATATGTCTTCCTTAGCTTCCAACTTTCCTAACTCCTTTTCCTAACCATCACGTGCTTGGTCCCTCCACCTCCTGCAAGCTAAACAGGCTTCAAGGATCCTTCCAGTTCTTCTGACAGATGTTGCCTCCACCTTCAGCTCTTACTGTTTTGACAGGTTAGTGCATTTCCTACCTAGGTCTTGCTCATGCTTCTCTACATCTTTCTCCCAAGGTGCTTTTTCCTATCTCACTTATGTCAGCCTTTCCACATCCTCATCATTCCCTCACTCACTAACCTGCCCCAAACACCCTTCTCTGTTGGCAAGCAACCTCCTAATTGTATTTTAGAGAATAAAAACATACAGACAAGGAGTAAGAGAAGGAAGATTATGAATGATTACAAGCGAGCAGGCCCTTAAGGTGCTAAATGACCCTGCTCACTAGCACAGAGTTTGAAAGCCTGAGCAATGAAAGCCTTACAGGTAGCCTTACAGATGTTTCTAATCCATCTCAAAGCAGCAGCAGTTTTAGTTGACATGTACTGAGGGGTGATTTGGTAAGTCTGATATCAAGGAACGAAAAATGAATGAAAACCAAGTATTAATGGTTTATCAAGTGGAAGTTTAAGCAGCAGATACACTGCTTTGTACCAAGAAGCAGTGTACCAAGAACCTTTCTAGCACTAAAACAGAAACAGAAGGGACATTTTCCTACTTCCATAAGAAAAAACATATATCCTAGAAGAGTTTCAGTTGGAAGGGACCCCTGCTCAGCCCTCAAAAACCACCACCACCATTAAGGATATTTCATTCTCTCTAGTCAGAGTTTCCCTTGCTACAGCTTGCATCAGGAGCCTCTTGTATGTTCACAGACACCTCTGAGAGGAGTCTGGCTCTGCCTTCTCTATTACTAGCCATTAGGTAGCTGAATGATTAGTGATTAGATGCCTCCTGCATCTTTTTTCTTCAGGGTGAAGAAACCCAGCTCCTTCAGCCTCTTGTCATATGTCATCTTCTCCAGGCTCCTAACCATCTCCCTCCTACTGGATTTACTCCAGTTTGACAGTGTCTTTCCTTACAGTGTCAATGCCTCTTTCTACTTTCTTTGGGTAATCCGATGGCATCACAGCCTGTGCAGTTCTGTATGCTAATATGATGTAAACTGTCATGACTGCTATTGACAAGACGTTGTTATGTTCCATAATACTGAAATATTGGCTAATCCAGTGAATTGTATTCTCAATGAAGTGTGTTTCAAAGAAACACTAAGATGCATTTGTTCTTTCAGGAGTTTGCCTCATTGCAGGAGAGTAGATTATATATATATATGATTCCTATTTTTGCTTGTTTGTCCACCTCAGACTGAATTACCATAGAAGAGTTTCCCATCACAAAATAGTTAAGCATTATTAAAGTCAGACACCTTGCTGTGGATAACAAGCTTTCCTGTGGCATGAAAGAGATTAGTTTCTCTGTCCTTGAACAATTCTGACCCTGAGAAACTATAATCTTCCACTCTCAGAAATCATATTTCTAGCAAGGTAATATTGAGAAGATTCTCTGCAGCAGGGTATATAAAAAATGAATGGATTGACAGTAAAGATCTTCAGTTTACCACTTTCCCCTATGTTCTCCCTGACATGATCAGTTTAATTTAACACTGCATGTAATTGGAAACATCTGAAGCAGCAAAGAGCAGTGCAGGCGGGAGAGAGTTTTGAGGTGCTCTGAAAATAACAACACTCTGTGTTGACTGTATTTAAACTGAGCTAAACTGAGCATCTTTCTACTCTTTTCTCTGGATATTTTTCAGTGTTGGCAAGTGTTATGTCCCGGATTTTCTTCCTATCACTAATTCCTACTGACTACCAATATTCCCAGGTTTGGTCAGTGGGCTGTGGAACATGATTGTGGCAAAGACAGACCCTTCTTCCTGCAAAAGATTGCCTAGTATACTGGAATATATACCTTTCTTAGGTACCATTTCCTTCAAGATGTAGCACAGAAGGGAAGAGCAAGTCTTTCTGACAACACCTATAGCAACTCTTGGTGAACGGTTCAGCACATCTGTTTCTTCACAGCCAGCCTTGCTGGGTGGAGCAGAGGAGGTGTGGTAAAGACCTCCCAGCACTTCGATAAAAGCAATTTTGTGTGTTCATATGAACTGAAAGAAAGATGCAAGATCCTGTCAAGAGATTTTTATAGAACAGTGCAAGTTCATGCTGCCTTCTGTGCATCTCTTTTTTTCCTTCTTGGAGTGAAAAATACCATACAAGGAAAATGTTTACCATATTCTTCTGATTTCCTCTCTGGTTTTTTGGTAGCCCTCCTACCCTTGAGCACCTCAAACCTATCTGACATCAGAGTGATGCACTAAGGCCAGGAGCCTCCATGCTGACAGGAGCTCACCAGCCTGGGCTCATCCTGGCCCAGCTTTGCTAGCTCCTCACAGAGCTAAGCAGTCTGACATAAAACATGGGTCTTGATTTGAAGCCATATTCCTCCTGCCAACTGGACTCATTTTTGGAAACAGCACAGTCATTTGGAAGGTCAAATACTGTAACTGTAGACATATCACATAGATTAATAAAAAAAAGGTGAGGACTCAAAACCAAAATATTTTAATATAATATAAACCAGTATCAGGGCACTACTTAATGCTAAAAACTAGAAGAAAGTGTCAAAACCTAAACTGAACTGCCTGCAGAAGAAAAACATGAAAGAAGCACAGAATTCAGTTTTGTACTTCACTTAAACAGATCTAAAAACCTTACATATGGTAGCCAGATTTTGTTTCTACAATGACACATAATTTTTACAAACAGAAGTATGATTTATCTTATTTGTTAGGGAAAGAGGTTTTTACTGTACCACTCATCACTAGTTTTTGCTTTTTTCCAGTGATACACAAAGTAAATCACCCATGAGCTAGCATTAAGAGTATGCCATTACCTAAACATTAAGTGGCTCTGAAGAAATGAAACTGGTGTGAAACCAGTAGAAAATTTGATAGAATGAACGCACACACGAGCACTGAAAGAGATCACGGAGATTTTTCTTATATCTACAAAAATTTCAAATAACGTTTTCTTTTTCATAAAGAAGATGCAGATGACAGCAGTCTATAGATCTTACTGCCTTAGGCCTGCATAATGCAAAGCACTAAGCACTGTACTCCTAATGGAACAAACACTGTAAGTAAAATTTGAAAAAGTGCCTAAATAACTTAGAAACTTACATTTAATTAGAAATCAAAAATTTTCCCCTAAATGTATGGTTTTCTTAGCCTGAAGAGGAATCACATTTTAGGGGAAAGTTTTCCAAAAGCAGAAAAAGTAAAAGTAATTAAAGGCCAATCAAAAGGTAAATCTAGAAAAAGTGAGTGCAGAGAAAGATGCACATGTATTAACTTCCACAGGCTCCATCCCCTCCTAGCTCCTGTCATTTGAAAATCCATCCTCGCTTCTGTGGTGGCATGTATCCACTCTCACCCAGCAAACTGGCAGGTTCATAGTATGAACTTTTCTCCTCAGCTGAAAGGCAGTGATTCCAGCTGTCTGTCCCAGTTTTCTGTATTGTGCAATCCTTTCATAACAAAACAAAACCAAAATCGGAGAGAATAAAGATACCAAACAATTTAAACTGCTCAATATTGAGGTCAGATATAGTTCCATCTCAAGACTCACCAGGGAGCAGAACACAAAGCTGCTGTACATAAACTTCCCCAAAGAGCAAGAACTACATATTAAAGATTTTTATTAGATGATGTTTTAAAGTGTTCCTAGGCGTAATACAAGCTTTTATTTTTTTATGTGTTCAAACAGCACAATCGCAAGAGAATGCAGCCATAATACACCATGTGTCAGTAATTCAAAAAAAGAAAGCTCATAAAAATTAACAATCAGAAAAAAACAAGTAGCTATATATCAAAAGCTGCATTATTAAAAAGAGAAGGAACTATACTGCCTGCATATGGTGAATATCACAAAATAACAAGGCAAAAGTCATTAGGCCATTTGAGCAGCTTACACTTCTATTAACCTGTTAGCCTCTAAGTGTCAATGGAGGCAATGGTTAGCCTCTGAGCATCAGTGGAGGAAGCACTGTTACCCCCACAAGCTCTTGTTCATTATTGTTTGTTTTTACCATATTTTACAGTGTATTCTTAACTCTCGTAACCTAGGGAGAAAATAGTTGACAACAGCTCAGCTTCTTGCTGACACAGGATATCATATAGCTTAAGATTAGCCATGACACGTATTCATTATAATTGCTAATCCCTCCTCCAAAAGCTATGATTCAAGATACTATAATAAAAACACAGTAGACTCACAGAGAGACAAAAAGGCAATGTCTTCTTCTTCTGTTTTTTTTTTCTACAACTCCTTCCATACAGAATCTGATTCCAAAGTACTTAAAATTCCAATTTGCCTCCTACTTAAGACCTCAAAGAAATATTCCAAATATGGAGCTACAACTTAGTGTATTATTTTTTTCTTACACTCATCACACCGCAGACGCTGCTAGGCTGTTCAGGACTCTGTGACTAAAGCCATTTCTGTCCCCCGTTTTGATCAGGCGCATGAAGGTTCATGCAGCAAACACTCTTGCTTGCCTGTTTCTTAGAGGAAGGATTTCGTGGCTGCAAGGTCAAACGTGATCAGTGGAGGTTGCCATGGTAACTATATATTGATTCATTAAATATCAGAGTTTGCTCTGAAGCTTGTCCAAAGCAGGATATTGTCCTATCATAATCGTGTTTCTCTACTCTTAGTCTTTAGTGTTTTGTGCCATGGCTAACTGATTCTGAATGCAAAGAGAACTAAAGCACAGTGATGTCTCAGTTATGCAAGGAAAAAAGGAAAAAGGGAGGGGAAGGAAGCCCAGAGAAAGAACAAAAATAACTAAATAAGGCTGAAGGGTGCACAATGCACACATCACAGGGGAGAAGAGAAAAAAGGGGGGAAAAAAGCTGTTCTGATGTTGACTATGGCGCACTGAGTCAATAAATTCACTTTATAATGCCTTGGCATAGATGTACTCCTTCCTGATCCAAGCTGAAACCAATGCAGTTGTGACATGGTGAATCCATAATCCCAATAGTTGGCTATGGAAAACATGAGACAAATATATGTTCTTTCAAGTTGCTGGCAGCAGCAATGTTTTTGTAGAAAAGCTACAGCCTAGAGGGATAAGTCTATACAGTCCATGAACAATATAGTACCGTCATTCTTGCCTCTCTGTTTATGCAGTATTTGAAGAACTCTGGAGTAAGCATTGATTATAGTCATAGAAGCACCCTGTTAGTATGCACAAATCCACAAATATTTCCAAATTTCTGTTTGTCTTCTTAGCTAAATGGAAAAAAATCAACACATGGTAAGATTTCACAATATAAAAGCAGATTTTGGGTTCTGGTTTCATATAGACTGTTACATAGGCTTCAATATAAAAGATATTAATTTAGTTTATTTTTGGTATTTACATTAGTGCACCTTTGATTGGAACCAAATCTATGTACATCCATGTTATAATATGAAATGTAGATATCATGATCATTAGCTGGACCAGTTTTCTTCAACTATAATTCAGATTGTTTCTCTGGTAATTGGTAACAGTGAGGAAATTGGAAAAAGAAAATAAAATAAGGAATAAAGTGTAGCACTGAGGCTGTGATATCTCTGCAATCTTTTTCTACTCCTTTAACCAGAGGGAGGTCCTCTTTCTCCCTTCTCCTGATCACCAGCTGTATTTCCATTTCAAATTCACATTCAGCTTGCTAGTGAAAGGAGCCTCTTCCATGAGGTCTTACGTTATTCATTCAAAATAAACCAGTGTCTATAACGTGGAAAATGTGGTTTATAGAAAAGGATGAGCATCATGGGTTTTTTTCTTGTTTTCTGATAAGCTCTCAATTCTGCCTTTCGTTCTGGAAGTTACTAAATGTCTATCACAGACCAGATAACCAAGCAAAGCCTGCCACCCCCTCTGAACTTTGGTGACTTGCGAAAGTGCCATCTTCTTGCACGGAATAAGAAAATGACCTTCAGGAGGCTGCACCCAAACCAGACTTCACATTATCCCTCCAGCAGACATGTCACCCAAACAAACCTGATCCTCCAATCAGTCATGAAAATCAAGAGTCTACTGACTCTTGCCTGTCAGCAGAGAAGGAAAATTAAGTTTTAACAAACATTATGATAAATTTACTATTGTATTGACAGTAACGGGTATCTATATATCCCAATTCTTACTTCAGTGCAGAGCTTATAAAACTGACATAAAAATTGAGCATTGCAAATGGTTGACAAACACTGAGCACTGTAATTTTCTGAACCTTGTATAAGAATTGATAGGTTGCAAAAAAAAGTTAAAATAGGAAATACTAAAATTCTTTTATTTAATCATCATTGCTTCAAAGATGATCCTGGTTTTCTGCTAGTGATAGTCAGCAATTTAGTGATTTATCTCTTCTTTGTATGTACACAATAGCAGATATAAGCAAAATTTTCATAAATTTTATGTTTTATTCTCAAAAGCCAGTGTTGACCTCTATATGATCAGTGAAGTGTAGTGTCATGCCACAGAAAAGAAAGTTATGGCCAACTGCTACAGCTATGTTTTAAAGTTATCCACTTCCTCATAAGCCTTTTCATTAAATTTATGCTTTTTTTCCTCTCTTCTACTGTCATTTGGTTTGCTGGGTCACTCTTTTTCTTCTAAAGACTAGTCTGTTCTATTTTTTACCATTAGTAAAGGGCAATCTAATCACCACCATCTCTCTGTCGAATTTCCCTATGAAGTATTTATACTTACATGCGGTATTACCCAAATATAGAGTGAAAATATTAATGTGTGTTGCCAACAAACCCTTTTTTTGGCAGAGGAGTCTGGGAAAGCCAGATACCAGGTTTTATGCTTATCTCTCATCTCAGTCAAATGAAACTCAACTCTGCATCCAAACACACTGCTTTACAGCTTACACGCTGTTTTTATCAGCTCTCAGAAGTTAAGTAGGATCAGTCCGGGTCTGTAAGTGGGTACAAAATATTAGGAATATTGGGAAAACAGTTGTACTGGAAAGGGGATTTCCTGACAAACGCAAGACACTAGATCTGCTGATTTTTAACTGACTCCGTACATGCTTGTAATACTTAAGAGTTCCAACACTGCTGGGTTTAAGCCTCTATTTCATGACTACGTTTAAGTACAGGCAACTGCACGTTTGCCCTGTATGTTCTACCCTGTAGCGCGATGCAAGAGTACGACCTTGAGGAGGCACGGTGGAGTGCCCTGCCTCTCCACGGCAGAGGAGGAGCGCCTGGTCCGTGCTGGACCGGCCGAGGGAGGTCTGTGCCTGGCTCTGTACAACTCCCTCTTACCTGAGCTGGTGAAGACTGTGTGAAGGTGAGATCTCTTATGGTACCTGATGGGCAGGAGGAGACTGTGTGAGATAAGTTTGTCCTTCCGTGAGAGCAAGCACCATGAGGACTTGTGTTTGCTTTACTTTCCCTCTATCCTCTTCACATCGGAGTGCTTGACCTTTTCAAGCACAAAAAGAAATGCGGAGCCAGAACTTCCCTGATTTATCAATGTTGCCACTCAGATGCCTTCCCCTCAGATTTCCTGTGACACCAGGTCTTCACAGCTGAAAATCCCACAGGGGCTGCGTAGAGTACCCACGATACACCTCACCCAAAAGCCTTCAGCTAAACTCCCCTGGTTAAGGTGTATCAGACTGTTTCCAGGAGGCACTAGGTGGGATGATAGCTTGTGAATGGTGTCAGGGTGGCAGAGCTCAGATCACGTCTCCCACATCCCACCCAGCCACTGCAAAAACCAGAACATATCTTCTTACCCCAAACGTGTCCTCCTTGGTGGTGTCTTCTGTGGGTTAAGGCGTTCCAGGGATGTCTGCTGCAGAGCAGTGGTGGTTTGACATACAAACATCAGTAACGCCACGTTGACAGAGCGCAAGTGCTTCTCCACAGCCCTCAGCGAGACAGGTCCTGTGGGAACAGACCCCAGCTGAGGGAGTGATTTTGGGATCACAGCCCCAGCTGCATGCCCCTCTGAGATAGCTAATTGCCATGACTACATTCCTCTGTAAATTAAGCTCTTTGCTTTGTTTGGATGGCTAATATTTTTTGGTAAATTTCCTTTTCCATTGGAAATAAGACATTTGAAATTTCTGTAGTTAGTGTTATGAGAAATATCAGAGAACTGCAGAACTGCATTTGTGCGGTGATGAGTGAATACAAAATCTGCTGAGAGAGCCTGAGTACAGACCCTTCTTAATGGAGAAGAGGGCAGAGGGGAAAGATCAGTGATACAAATGTGAATATCAGCTTACATTAGTGTGCACCAACAGCTTATAGTTATTTAAAAACTTGTGAGAAAACCTTAAAGAGGAAAAACAATGCACAAGCTTACTCATTTCTCTGTTTGCAAGGATAGATTGTATTCATTTTTTCACGTGTCGGTGAACAGCTGGGCATTTTCTAGGCATGATCCTGCCATTCTCCTGCCAGCTACTTTTCATGTGTTCTCACTGGAAGAAGTCTTTCAATAACATATGAAAAATAAGGAATTTGCATTCAGAGGTTAAGGAAACTTCTTTGGAAATCTGATCTGTATGTTTCAGCATAAAGGGAATACTGCTGAGGGCCAAGAGCTGAAACTCAGTAATCGTTTTATTCAGGAGCTGGGTGGCATGGCAAGAAATAGCAGGTATCACTCTCTCTTCCAAAAAAACTGCTCTAAAACATCAGGGAAGAAACAGAACTACAATTAAGTCTTGCTTACGATGAGTTGTATTTCTTAAATCTGTTTTTTTTTTTTTTTTACCGACTTGATCTGTAATATTGATCACAGGGCTGAATTTAGGTCAGCTCTCCCCACCGTCATTCATCACTCTTGTCTTGAATCTTAAACACGCTGCTGTACAAAATAGCCTGTAATTTCATTACTGCTCACAAACACTGTCACAGAAAGGATCACAGAACATGTGTATGTGAGAGGGAGTGGGAATGAGATTTAGGGGTCCTGGTCACTGATCTCAGGGTGCCAGCATTCAGGGTTATGAATCAGAACCATTTCAGCATCATTTTAAGTGTGGTTTTGATTAGTATTTTTTTTCCAGAATACTGACCCAGCAATTGGCATAGGTTAAGAAGGGGTCAAAGGACCTTCAGAAAGTCTTTTGTCTCAATAGCCCTAATTCCAGGATGCAATGCAAACAACCCCTATTCTGTTCTGGGTGCTAATACAGCTACATAACTTTTAGAAATTATGGATGATGAGTGATGAATGACGGCTGCAAGTATCAAGAGGTCATTTTAATCTCTATATTTCTCGATCTGTATTTTTCTTCATATATTTCTGGACTTATCTTCAAACAAGTGATCAATGTAAACAGCAATCAAAATGTAAGACTGTCCCCGTAACATCTGAAAATATATCTTCCTGTTTCAGGGGTCAGATGTCTTCCTCAGTACTGTGATTACCAGTTATTACCTCACAATGAACCAGCACCAGTTCATTCAAAACAAGCATTTTAGACATAAAAATGCTATTTCTATACTTGCACAGCATCCTCAGAATTTTTTTCGAATGTGATCATTTTGACTGCAGCAGGATGAAATGGTGAGATAGAATTAGTATCTATTCCTGACCATTTGAACAAAAGGAGAAGCTATAAATTCATTCTTACAGGATCAAATAGTTGAGCACATCTAAAATTTCTTCCATCACCACCAGGAATAATATGTGCTTTGGAAATATTCTGTCACATCACAGCAGTTTTATAGGAGTAAAATTTAATTTTCAATGAAGTTATTTATCAAATTTTATGGAAAAAAGTCTCCTAGTGCAAAATAATAAATAATCCAAGCTTAAAAAACAATTTCCACAATGTTCTCTTCCAACACAATGTTATGGACTTTCACTGAATCACAAATGCACATAGGCAAACACACAGAGCCTCCCAGACTGTTTCTTTAGAGGAATAAAGATAACTAATGAAGGTTATTGCTGGGCTTAATGCAATTTGTTGCCATTTGAATCTGTAAGTGAATAAAGCCTAGGCAGCAACAGCCAGAAATATTTTGAACTTTCAAATATGAAGGTCAAAAATATAATTAATCTTTTTAGTTAGGTTCTACTTTGAAGAAAAAGACTACTTACCATAGTTCTAAATTAGCTTTTGGTATATATGATAGGCAAAGGGCATAAAACTGTGGTAAAATATTGTTTTCTAATTGCAACTTTGAGATGCAAACTGAAGGTGAGGTAATGCAAAGAGCAGAACAAAGAGAGCAGAGATGACACATATTAAATGAAATAAGGGGTTGTTGAAGTGAGTAGAGAAATAAGGGGTCTTAAATCTGAAGCTTTACATTTGATTAATTAAACTGCATCCTGAATTTGCTAATTGGATGCTTTCATGATATGTTGTTGTGGGACACTGACAGATGGCATTGCACTCATGGCAATTAATCCTAGTAGCACTTTTAAAATAAGGCATAAAAGTACCTGTTTATCCCTATTTCTGCAGTCATTTCTCTGAAAACATAGTACAGAAATAACTATGGGCCTCAGTATGAGGAAGACAAAAATGATGAGTATTCAACCAGTTCTAAATAGCATTTAATTGCTTGTTCCTGGGTAATAGCTTTTAAGTAAAGACATGTTGTGACATTTACTGATAGTGTCTACCTTTTAGCTAACACCTTTAGTAAGGATAGAAATACATGCTTAAGTTTACATCTTTTCATTGTGCAAGGGAAACAGCTGAAATTTAAATAGTTGATAGTGCAAAGTCAGCAAAGAAGCAGGAAAAAGCTCCAATAGACCCACGATAGGAAAACCACATTTCTATTGGTTCTTGTTGTTTTTTTCTCTCTATTTTTAATATCACAAGAGTACATGCGCAGGAGCAGGTGTCTTTTTGGACTGACAGTGGTGTAAATGATTAACATTTGACTGCTACTGTGAACTTTTAGGGATTTTGCATTTTATGATGTACGAAAGCATGAAATGTGTGTTGATTTATCCTACTGAAAGAATCTAGGTGAGAACTTTGCTAAAACCTTACTGAACCATTCTATGAGAAAGAATTTGATACTCAGTGTGATTTAGGTCACTTAAAAATAAACACAAGAAAAGACAAGGTTCAGTGTTGTACATGCTGAATTGCCCTTTTTGTCTCACTTGGTAGTTTAAATCGGTGGAAAAGTCCAGGTGGTTGGCTTCCATCATTTGTAAGTCACATATGAAAACAAATTTACACATTGACATAGTCAGAAAAAACATTTTCCTAAGATTACTTTTCACATTTGTCCCCCTTATCTTTTTTTACAGGCAATCAATGGTTATTTCAGTCAAAAGCCATAAAGATTGTTATGGAAATTACTCTGCTTCATCAAAAAGTTTGGTTCTGCCACAGACTTCCTCAAGGCTTGGGCAAACCCAGGAAGTGCTCTGCAAAATAGAGACAATAATAATAAAAATAATAACCCTTTCCTTTGTATTTCTTAGCCTGTGATGTAACCCTGCAGCAAGAGGAGTATTGAGGAAAAGAGTAACTAGGCTGTATAAGATCTTAGTCCAGGTCTTTAAGAATGCTAGGACACACCTCTTAAAATAAGTGCATCCAATATCTAGAATTACCTCAGCTCAGTTAATGTCTCTAGAAGTTACTGTAATTGAAGTAACAAATTTATTTATGTTTTGTGATGTGAAATCTCTACACCAGAGTAGTCTGTGCAACTGAATGAGGAATGCATGTTGACTGATTGCAAAATAGATAGGAGACAAAAAATTTTTGTTCTTGCTTTTTAAATAGAAGATGTACTTATAATAGATCAAGACTTCTTAAAATAAGAGGCTGCATTCTTTGCTCTTTGACACTGTTTACAGTCCCACTGAAGTCTCTCACTGTATGAATCCATGCATACAAATTGGATTTATGGCATAGATTTAAGAGCAGAGATGAATTCAGGATGATAATCATAGGACATAACAGTAACATTGTCTGCCCTCAGAGCATAAGAAAAAAAAGAATGAAAAGACATTTTTTTCTTTAGTTTAATAAGGCCCAGAGACATAAGGTTCCAACATTATTCCAACCACCTAATTTATTGACTAGTGACCAATGCCAAAAGGTCTGAAATATCACTTCTAGAGCAAAGCTGTGAAATAATTCTGATTGATAGATAATGAAAGGGGAAGATTGTTTTTAACCTGACCATGGAAAGCATTGGCCCAAATATGTATTTTCATTTACACTTCTTCAATCCATTTGAAATGTCAAATACTTTACTTATTAAGAGGTAATACTGGATCCCATATGAAATACACAGTGTCCTTTAACACTTTTTCTTTCTTATCAACACTGCTTCTTCTAGAGGATGGTAGAATTACAGCAAATCAGCAGGATATTAATCCTTTTTTGATCTCATGCATTGTAAATTCAGGTCATACATAGAGGTTTGCACTAGAAGTCTCTTATTACCATATTGATTAGTAACATTTTATAGTCTTCTGCATTATTCTATGTGGTACCTCTGAAAACAATTGCTGTTTTACAACTATCTATACATAATCCATATGATAATAATAAATTAATGTATTATGCAAGCAGCTGGGATAAATCTGCCTGTGAAGCCTGGAACAGCTGTATTTGGATCCAGAGAGGAAGATACTGCCAACTCTCAAACAGAACTAAGGTCTTATAGAGCCTAGTTAATCTTTGCCACTTTTGATGGTGGATTTATGACCACCACATTGTCTTATAGAAAGTATACATTTATTTCAACAGAAATTTAGAAAGTAAAATTATCATTATTATTAGAACCAAAGAGCACCCTTCTAAAGCAAAACATTACCAGCAGTTTGCTACTTTGTGCATAGTGAAAGGCCCTTGGACTTGTAAAATTAAATTACCAACCGATTCTAAAGGTATCACCTTGGATAAGCCTGTGAAGCATTTTCTTCCAACAGTGTCTTTCATAGCCCCAAAATTTCATTTGTTTGCTTACATGTATTCAGTGGTGTGTTTGAGATGATACCTTATTCTACTGAGTTTATCTACAATACATTTGGAATTACCTCAATTCCACATTTACAACATCTTTATGAACATAGTGACTTTATAGTATCTTACAAAAACCTTTGGTGACAAATTAGCAAAAGCCAACAAATATCTTGACAAAACATACCTCATGCCCCAGAGTCAAATCACTTTCAGCAACTATCTAAACACATTCCACCCCAATGTAACACATTAACATATCATGTGGCTGTGTTACTTAACAAATAAAACCAAATATCTTCTGAATCACAGCAAATACTTTAATTTTCAATTATTCCAGCCATCATTGCTAAAGCAATGAGCTAGGTTTTTCCGGAGCATGGATTTTTATTTACACCAATACAGTTACCAAAACCGTTTAGACTGTTAATATCATTCATATTGATATTACTAGTCACTTGCCAATGGAAAGAATAAACTTTATTTCTCTCACCTAGCCACCATCAATAGTAAATGAAAGAAGAGCAATCACTGGAAAAAGTACATAATAAAATTTGGAACGGAGGCATTCATTGACATAGAGACACATTTCCATTTTGGGGTTTTCAAGTAAAAGGGGAAAAAAAAAAAAAGTCAGCCAGCAAAAGTAAGGCTCTCCAGTTTAAGACTGAGAAAGCTGATGTAACCTAATATTTCATGGATAATCAAAGCTGCAGAAGAGGAAAAGCAGCTCTTTACATGCAATCTCTAAATTAAAGCAGTAAATATTTGTGATTTTATACAAAATCTTTCACGGAAAGATCGCTAGTAGAAATAAAAAGAGTTTCATATCACTGCAGTAAATTAGAAAATATCAAGTCAAATTAAGCGTAACTTGTTTGGAGGTGTAACCTTATCTGTGGTCACATTGCGTTGAAACCTTTTAATAGTTTACCTGCCCAGGCAGTTAAAAAGGGTTTTTTTAAACTAAGTGGTGAGATGTTATATGAGACAAGGACTGATGATGCAGTCCTTTCAGGAGGCCTCTGAATACTGAAAAACTTTGTTCAACCTGTGTGACGGGGGAGAAATGTTTCAGCTAAAGTAACTACAGGGAAGAGGATTCCTTGCACAAAGCTGAGGCAGACGATCTGGGACACTAAGCCTTCTTGCCACAGCTCTATCAACAGCAATAAGTACAACTATTTTGGACAGAGAGATAAATTATGAAGATTATAAAATAAAAAATATATTAATATTACTACATACTAATACTACTATATTAAATATTTATCATACATGAGATTGTGAAGTATCTGAAAATACAGTAGATGTTACCAAACACAATATGAGGAAAGCCCTGCTTTGGTTACTAACTATTCAGCAAGCAGAGAAGGTCTACACAGCAACAAATTACACAAGTGGAATATATGAAAAGAGATATGTGCAAAACTGGAGGAAAATACTTTGCTCCCTGACCAAGATGAGCTTGAAATAAATTTCCTATAAACATTTTAAATCTTTTTTCAGTACATTCCATTAAAGTTTTCCTTTGTTAAGTGCACCTATTATCCTCTATACTTCCCTGGTGGGTTTTTCTGAGATTGTTCTAAGTACATTAGTACCATCTGACCCTGTGATGATATATCTTTATGCAGTACGTGTTTGGTTGTGAAGAGTAGCAGATGTGAGACAAGTCACTGACTTTCACTCCCTGTAGAATTCACTGAAGCTGCACGAAGCTGCACGAATCCAAACAACATGTTAATGGAGTAGAAATTATATTGTGCTTCCCAAAAATCCTACCTTGAAGCAAGCAAGGACTTCAAATCAGGGAACTTACTTACTTTTTGTTTTCCTGTCAAGGGAAGAAACAGAGACATGCGTGAACAATTTGTGTGGCATGGCTCTAGACTTTTTCATAGCATTGGAGTGGGAAAATGTAGGTTCTGTTGATCAAACAACCAAACTCCAGGAAAGGTAAAGGTAACAGACCTTGCCCACTAGTTATTAATGATACTTGGTATTAGTTATGTATCAACTACAGGATGTTTAGGTGTCCAGGTTTCAGCTGGGATAGAGTTAATTTTCTTCCTAGTAGCTGGTATAGTGCTGTGTTTTGGATTTAGTATGAGAATAATGTTGATAACGCACTGATGTTTTAGTTGTTGCTAAGTAGTGCTTACACTGGTCAAGGACTTTTCAGCTTCCCCTGCTCTGCCAGGTGCACAAGAAGCTGGGAGAGGGCACAGCCAAGATAGTTGACCCAAACTGGCCAAAGGGATATTCTATCCATATGACGTCAAGCTCACTACATAAGCTGTGGGGAGTTGGCTGGGGGGAGTGACCGCTGCTCAGGGACTGGCTGGGATCAGTTGGTGGGCGGTGAGCAATTGCATCGTGCATCATTTGCTTTGTATATTATTATTATTATTATTATTATTATTATTATTATTGTACTTTATTTGATTTCAATTATTAAACTGTTCTTATCTCAGCCCAAGAGTTTTCTCACTTTTATTCTTCTGATTCTCTCCCCCATCCCACCGTGGTGGGGGAGTGAGCAAGCGGCTGGGTGGTGCTTAGTTGCTGGCTGGGGTTAAACCACGACATTGGGTCTCTAACCTAAGAGATCATGAGAATTTACTCATATTTAAAAAAATGTTTATTCGAGTCTTGAACAAATAAGCTGAATCCTATATTTAGAAATATCAGTGCCTCAACTTTGTACATAATCAGCATGATTTCAGAATTAGTACAACATAGGGCTTTAGTGAAAAATATGCTTGACAAAGTCTTGCAAAAATTGGAGAATCTCTAACAATTAATATATTGTTTTCCCTTTACAGAAAATGTAATAATTTGATGATACAAAATTTGGCATGCTGACACCTGAATATAATAGCAGTGCTTAATTTTTAACATAGGACCCCAGGACTTTCAGTATAATCAAGCTTACATCTCTCATTACATTTTACTTCCTAAGCACATGAATTGTTGCTAGGAAAAGATAAATGACAGCTTGACCAGATAATCAGGATTTATGGGGTCTAGCAAACAAACAGACAGAACCACTGCCTCTACTCTTGGATATGTCCGAGGTTTTGGAAGCACTTGTTTTACTGTTGCATTCCTATATCTGGAAGACTTTACAGCCCACTGTATAAAGATTGTCCCCTGAGGGTTTGGAGGACTAGTACCTTCAGGAGGGACTGCTTATGCATGCTGTATGAGAAGTCATTGAATAAAATACAACCACCACAGGGACTGCCATCAGTGAGTTACTGAGCCCTGCTCTTTTTTTTTTTTTTTCCCCATATGCTTTCATAAATCTTCCATTCTTTTCAGCACAGTAGCCTAAAGGAAGGGTAAAAAGGATGGACAGTTTGGCATTGCCCAGGGCCTGGGCTGCTCAGCTGGCAGAGGGAGCTGGGGCTGCTGCAGGGGTGCAGGGCTGAGGCCTTCCACTCCCGGGGGGCACCCAGGAGATGCTGTTTGACAGAGGAACCTACTGCTCAGTCCCCATCAGTGGCCACGAGATGCTAATGGGACATAGGCATCTTACACTGGGCTTGGGAGGGTGCTGAACTGCCTTAGGAAGGTGCCTCCTCTCCCTCTTCCCGTTGACTCTTTGGAGCTGAATTACTTTTATGGGCCATTTTTTAGGTGTTATTTTGCCTAAATAGGCAGTCCATAATGTTTTATTGGCTATTGACTGTTCGCTATCATCAAACAAACATTTAGTTCAACTGCATATAGCACTCAGGAAGTGCCTCCCACCCCATAAAATACAAACCCCAGTCCTGGGGATGGAATGGTGTGTGCACTAGGATTGTATAGCTTTCTACTGAGAAAAGATAATCGATTAAGGTCCTTGGGCTATCCCAAGTGTTACAGAGAATCCTGATTAATGAGCAGCTTACTAAAAAAGAGACTCTTCCTGAGGAGCTGTCAAGCCCTGAAGAATTGTGCCAGCACTCCCTAGCTGTGCCCTCCACACCTCAGTGAGCCCAAATTGTTCAATTACTCCTGTAGCTTTTTGGAGGCATGGAAGCTATTTTCATCTTTCACAGTGGATCTGTCAAGATGTTTGGCTGTCAAAAAAAAAAGCCTTTCCCTATCCCAGAGTATTTATTTTTTCAGATAAAGTTATATAAGAAATGGCCTTCCTTTCCATTTTGGGTCATAGCTGCTGGCTGTGTGTTGAGGATGGACTTTGATAAAGGAGCCCACATCTACAGTCTGGTACAGGTGTCCAGTTAAGCCTACCTAGAACAAGACGGCAATGGAGGAAAAAGTAATTTTTCTTTCTTGTCGTTTCTCCAGTCTGGTAGAAGGTGGAGGGACAGCCATTTTCCCCTCACCATAGGTTATAATGATGCCAAGCCTGCTTTCGTCTATATTAGCTGTCAGAACTTCTTTGAGGTGATTATATTGATGAGGAACAGGTGAGCTGCAATATAATCCATTGCTTCTAGCATGCCCCTTTGTTAAGCCATAGAGTTGGCTATGCCATAGAGTTAAGCCAAAGTTTCCCTAAGGCCAAGGAAAATCTCACTGTCCTTGAGAATATTTTTAGAAGTCATTGCACAGGCTAGAGACAAGTCAGAGCTTTATGGGACTTCTTTATATCAGCAGCTGTCAGCCTTTATGACCATAAAAGTCCTGTGTCAAAAATCTTCCCATAGCCAAGATCCAAAACATAAAACCCCGTTCCTCAGATAACGGAGAGGAACTGTGGGATAATGCTGGTCCCAGGATTCACAGTAATGCAACCCTGCCCATGCAGTGCAGCATGGAAGGAGGAAGGTTAATGAGAGATACTGCTTTGGCCTTTGTCTCTCTCAGAGGAGGAGGCGTTGCTTGCTAACACAGTGAAATGATAAATGTGAAGTGTATATGCTATAAACTACTCAGATTGCATAGTAACTAATGAGTTTGGATATTGACTACTAGTTTAAAAAAAATTCAAGATGGGGTACTGCAACTAGCCCAAGCTTTTATAATATTAATTAAAAAAAAAAAAAGTAAAAATTCAGGGTTCATTAGATTTTGGTCTTTATTTCAACTGCTGTTACCCTTGTTTAGCCTCTCAACAGGCATGCTGGCCTGAGACTTCCTTCTGAAATTAATGGCCTATGGCCATAGGCTTCAGAAGATGAAAAATTTGTCTTCCTCTATGACTGAGCACTCAATTTGGCTCACAGTTACACCTGTACAATTCAATCAGCATGGGGATAATCAAGAAAAAAGCATCAACAATGCCTCTACAACCTTCAGTCTTTTTGTTTTTAATATACTATACTGAAATTACTTCAATGTAGGGGAAACAAAACCTGTGTAAATATTAACTATCTATTTTGAGGTATGCAGTACTCTGAATACATGGTATTCAGTAGACAGTGCATTTTTTCCCCAGATCTGAAGAACTTCTAAGCTGTATGAATGTTTTTATGTACGACTATCCTGTGAAGGCAGCTCAAAGCAGCTTCTGTAAGATGATCTTTATAACTATTCAAAGGAATCAATGATTCCAGTGTCGTCTTGCATTTTCAGCTCACTTTGTAATAAAGAAAAATCTAAGGCCAGGACAAGCGTGAGTCTCAACTTACAAACAGCCCATGGTATTTTGAAAAAATAGGTTTAGTAGCAATGAGCCTTGCTGCTGAAATTGGCTCTTTTTGCTGTCCAGTATCTCTGTCACTGGTGGGCCTAGCTCTTTCATGCAGAGGTCAGACAGACCATTCAAATATCTAACACAACACTAGAAGATATTTGGTTGTTTGTTTTTGTTTTTTTTTAAAGACAAGAGAGAAAAAACAAGAGAGAGTGAAAATATACAAGCAATATACTCATGATACTACATTTGAAGAACAATAATGCAATCACATTAAATTTGTCAGAGGCATCAAGATTAACACATACTTCTATGATAACAGTAGTAAAGCACGCTCCTTATCTTGATACAAAACATCTGTTTTCCATTTCATCCTACAACTTTCTGATGAAAATAATGGTCTCAGGAAGCTTTAGTTGACTTTTAGCTGTCTGCTTCTCCTCTCCTGTTGTCTTTTTTTAGTTATGTGACCAAATTTATAACCAAAACAGATATTGTATTTGGATCCCATATTGGCTCTGAACACACAGGGAGGAAAAAAAACCCATGCATACAGAGTCAGTGCTTTCTCCTATAGAATGGAATAATCCTAAAAATGCTGTTTCATAATAGGAAACTAATTTATTTTTAAGCTACCACTCACAATTAAATTATAAAGTTCAACAAGGTTAAAAGAATGGCAAAACAAAGAAGCCGTGTATGCTTTTCACTGTCTGCATTTTTCATTAGACCGTGATAATTATGCAGCCCTGTGAACACAGGTAATATAACCTCTGCTCAGAAGCTATACTCCATGGCTATGGACTGCAATTGCTCTATAATAAAACTAACATTAGGTCCATCACTGGATATTAGAAAGCAATAATTGTATCAGAGCATTTGAGGTTTCTTCCCCTTCATAAAGCTACCTTTCTTTAAAGGATTATCCTGACAGATAACACGCTCGTCTTTTTAAAGCGGCAATATAATTCGCTTCTTCCCACCCCACTGCTGCTTGTTTCTCTAATCTCTGGGTTGATCTGAGAAATACGGAGCAGTGGAAATGTTTGCTCTAAGTTAGCACAATGGCAGCAGAGGCAAAACTGCTGCCTTGATTTAGTGGGTCAGGCGGGTCCCTGCGGATGCAGGAACCCCAGGCACGTAGCCCTGTTGCTAGGGAACTGTATCGATCCTTCCCAGCATCTTCACTGACACCCTCTCTGCTCCGCCGCTGTGATTGAACACCATCCTTTACAGGAGAGGGAGAGTTAGAAGCTTTGGCTTGGCTTTAATATTTATGAAGTAAACGTTTTAACCATTGAAGCTTTAAATGTCTAATGCTGTTTTCTTTTTCCAGAGCAGTAGATTACCTTTGGGAATCTCTTGATCACTCTAGTAGGGCAAATTACTTCATGTTGGAGGCAGATAGCTTATTTTCTCTGAGCTAAATGCAACAGTAAGAGGTTTAACATGCACACAAAAATAATTAAAGTATATTTTCCCTCATTCACATTAATTCTCTTATTATTTCAATATAATTTACATTTAAAATACATCATGACACAGGTTTAACTAAAAATCATCAAAATCAGATTGAAAGGTAGATCAGGATATTTTGAATATTTTTATATAGGCTAAAAAAACAAGGCATAAAAAATGTAGTGTGTACATGCAGAGAATGCTATTATGCACAAAGTGTTAGCATAGCCCAGCAGGATGCTGTGGGAAATGACCACTACCCTCATCCAGGGGATGAGGATTGCAGGTTATATATCTTTAGCTAGCTGATTTGGAGGTTCGTCTCTGTGCATGTACACCAGGAGGTTTTTAACGTCAAGCTTTTTAAGAAGGTTCCACAATGGGTCTCCTCAGCCGGTGCTGCAGTCCCCACCGCTCTGGTCAGCACCTGCGCTAGCTGACTTGTAGCCTTGTTCCTACATGTCTGGCCCACATGCAGCCTGCAGGCACCATGCTCAGGACATCAGTCCTCTCTGGAGGAAGGGTAGGCCATGCAGATACCTCAGCTGTTGCAGGCAGTGTGCAAACATACTGTATCAAATGATATAACTGCAGGAGATAGAGCACCTGAGTCCTGTTCCAACAGATTCTCAGGGAACATGTATGTATAGAAAGGCAACGCCATGAAGCATCACAGATTAGGAGGGTTATCAGATGATATGAAGCCAACGTGAGACAATATTAAACCATTCCATACCACTTCTCCTACAGTAGCAAGCAGAAGCTGAAGAGCTGATAGTTCTCCAGTTTAAATATGGAAAATTCTCCATCTGAATTTTAAAAGTCTCCATTAGAAGTAAATAAAAACTATCTACTTTAAACTCCTGTTGATTTTACTTCTATATAAAAATCAATAATTTAAAATGTATGTGACATGATAAAGCTCTTGGGATCCTTCTTATAAAGAAGGATCTCAACGCTGGCAGAAAATGTCTAGCAGTAGCCTTAGAAATTGAAATAACGGCTTTAATCAGACACCAGATGCCTGATACGGACCTGCATGACAGATCCCACAGTGACCCGAGGGAAGTAAATGTAACACGGACTCTATGATCTTAAGAGGTCTTTTGCAACCTAAATGATTCTATGATTCTATAAGGAGAAGGTACCTCTGTGAGCAGGGACGAATTCATCAGAAGAGCTATGAGGCCAGTAAGTCCCTATTAGGCATTATCCTGTGTGGCACATACTCTAGTCACATGATAGGAAATGCTGCTTTGTGCTGTTTTGCTGTCCTCCTAATTATTGGAAAGGCCACATCTGGCCCTGCATCCAGCCCTATCTGTTAGGAAGCCCACACTGACAACAGCCCCCACTGCAGCCCCTGGACAGTAATGCAGAAAGTCAGGCTTGTGAAAGATGTAAGGGCTCCCTGCAAGGCAGCCAGCAGCTCACACCACATTAGCACATGCAAAAATTTTTTGGTATTGACATCATGTGGGTGTGCACAATTAGGTCTGGCTTACAAAAAAAAACCTCTGTATCTTTAGCCTGAATAACACTGCATATCCTATAGTTAACTAAATTTCTCTGATTGAAATAAAAAATGAATAAACACAAGAGTCAATTTATTTAAAAATTAAAATATGCAACATACTTGTGCTTTGTAAAAGATGTCAGCAAGTTCTAGAGGATCTGCCTTCAGTCTTTCTACAGTCTTTCTTCTTCATCTACAATAAATTCTCATTCTTCCCCATTTCAAAGCTAATCTTCTCCCTCTCACTCTAATATTCAGTGTTACTATGTTAGAGACCATGAATTAGGACAATGGCTGTTAACACAGTACTGAAGTTCTTTTTTCTTATACCATTATAAATAACAACGTTATATCATTTTCTATAGCCTGCAACATAATGGTCTTCGAAGAAACTCTTATAACTAAACTGCTAGCACTCAAACTAGCATTCTTTCCTAATACAGCACTGACATGATAATAGCATAATACCTCAGGCCATTAAGTCTGTTGAAAGTAAATTATTACCATCAGACACGATAAAACCTAGTCAAATGCATTAACAACCTTACATTCTGTCTTGATAACAGTACTAAAATAGTGATTGGCTCTGTTTAGCCTTGCATAATATTTGTTACCCGTTTCTTCTTGAAATGCGTTGGACAAATGTCTTGCCCAAGTCACTGCTCACAAAACATTTAGGGAAAAAGGCAGCAGTACAATACTTTGGGTCCTGATCTAAAGTCCAGTGAACTCAATGGGGAGCCTGCTATTACCTGCAATGTCTTCAGCTCTCTATGTGATATCTCATATAATTAATAACAGAGGTACTAAAAATTCTTCTTCTTCTAAAAGCTGCTGATTTATGTGTGTTATATATACATGCATGTATATACATGTGTTGTGGTTTAGCCCCAGCTGGCAGCTAAGCACCACGCAGCCGCTCACTCACTCTCCCCCGGTGGGATGGGGGAGACAATCGGAGGAGCAAAAGTAAGAAAACTCAAGGGTTGAGATAAAGACAGTTTAATAGGTAAAGCAAAAGCCACACACGCAAGCGAAGCACAGCAAGGAATTCATTCACTCCTTCCCATGGGCAGGCAGGTGTTCAGCCATCTCCAGGAAAGCAGGGCTCCATCACGCGTAACGGTTACTTGGGAAGACAAACGCCATCACTCCAAATGTCCCCCCCTTCCTTCTTCTTCCCCAGCTTTATATACTGAGCATGACGCCATATGGTATGGGATAGCCCTTTGGTCAGTTGGGGTCAGCTGTCCTGGCTGTGCCCCCTCCCAGCTTCTTGTGCACCTGGCAGAGCATGGGAAGCTGAAGAGTCCTTGACTAGTGCAGCAACAACTAAAACATCTCTGTATTATCAACACTGTTTTCAGCACAAGTCCAAAACATAGCCCCACACCAGCCACTATAAAGAATATTAACTCTATCTCAGCTGGAACCAGGACAACATGTGTGCATGTATTATATATACACACACAAGCATTTGTTTTACTTATCCCATGAATAACATGAATTCCCAGGAATTCCCTCTGACAGCTAAAAACTGTTTACCCACTTCCTTTCTTAAATTTCTTTAGTGACTTATTTAGGAAATGTTATAAAAAAGTTTGTTAGAAGTATGAGAGAAACATGTAGAAGGTTGAAAGACTTCCAGTGAGACATATGTCTCTCATCACTGAGAATTTTGCCTTTCTCTTTTAACTTGAGGTGGCTATAAGTGAGCAAAGTTATTGCATTTTCTACAAATGGCTGTCAGTTTCCTAGCATTTTTTAATATCTATTTTCTGAGCAGAACATGCAAGGTGTCTGACAGGTATCTAAGTAGTATCATTTACTTGTAGAAACATAAAAAGCCATAACAAAAGATAACTTTAGAATTTACTAGATTTTTATCTAAGACTCTGGACCAAGGAATGGCAGACTGGTCTCTGATGTGTCAATCTAGGCACCACTGCATGTAGGATAGAGAAGTAACACCAAAAAAGATCACTTTCAGTAGCTGTGAACTCTGTTCCCAGACACAATCAATTAAGCAAATGGTAACAGTATAGTCTGTGGACATTTACTCACCAGTAGATTTGACAAGACCTGCGAGTACTTGCGCAGGTTGATAAATCCATCTTGGCAAACAAGTCTAGGTCACACCTAGCTCTGGCCGCTACAAAAACTTCAGTCACAGATACCTGCCACCCTGCCGGGGTCACGCACTGTCGGTGTGCATGTAATAAAATAAAGGCAGTCTCCCACCTCCGCTACTGTGTCAGACTTGGCAGCTGTCCCTGTAAGTAAATAGATTCTTTCTTGATCAAAGCAATTAACTGAGCCGTTCCCCACATCCCTGTCTACTACTTTATTCTTATTCAAAGCTGCATGGTTTCACTGGGGATGTTAGTGTCAAATGCACTGCGGAGTGATGATGCTCGCTGCTTAGCATTCAGCTCTGAAGCCTCTCAGGGTGGAAGTGTGAAGGTATCTGGCTGCCTGTCAAAAATGCTGGCCTGGATGAATTGCAACTGCCTGGAACCGTATGGTAAATAAGACCAAAAGCTTCTACTGAGGGTTTACAGGCTCTGGGCAAACATGTTCACTCATAGTCATTACATCTGACAGCTTGTAGCCCTCAAGTGATCCCTGTGATTTTTAATAAAACTTCAACTTATTTCCTCTCAATCAGTTTAGCTATGTTAAATCTTGCTCAGGAAGATGGGGTTTCTTTTTCATGAAGATATTTTCTGTATGCATTTAGTGAGAGAAGGCAGTGGCAGCAACCCAGCCTCTCACACATGGTTTCCCTTGACCAGGTAACTAACTTTTTTTTGTTTCCTTTTCCCTCCAAATGCTATAGTGTACTATTCAGACAGAGGATCAGAAGTAATACAACCTCTGCAGGTTCCTGCAGCCATGATGCTGGGTAGACGTTCAAGTTAAGCGGTGTGTGGGTAGAGGGAACAGGACACATGTGCCTTAGCCTCTGCTTGGGGCCCTCGGGTGTCAGCACTGGCAGTAAGCATATCTGACAGTGAAAACATGATGTTGGTCATGCTTTAAAGCTCTACTCAACTTTTCTCCCATTTTACTCATTTGCAGAGACCTCTGATTTTAAGTATTCAGAGTTACCATCCCTTAAGTGTCATTAACATAATTACTGATTTTATCATTTGACCACTGGATAGGTTCAACATACTCTTATTAGTTCTTTTGCATATGGAATAAGTTGGGTGTTGCACATCACAAATACACTTCAGGAGTGAGCAATTTAGTATGTGATAGAAAAGATTTAAAGGTTTTCCTTTACTCAACTTATGACTAAGTGCACAGGGAACTTAATAGTATTGGGATATTAAAGACTGAATATGAGTGTCTTCTAAGAATGCCCTATGTGTCCAAACAATCACTGGTAAGAGCTTTTGCAAGCCATTTAAGGTTACATTGACCCCCATTTTCTGACAAACTGGAAGCATTACATACAGCTTAACAAGAGAAAAAGGGGAAAAACTAATTGACATAGAAAGGTCACAGTGATGTAAATGTGATGTTTTCATGATGGGAAATATCTTCACAGCTGAAAAAGAAATGAGGCGAGTTATTGCAGATATTAATATTAAAAAAGCATGCTGTTAACATTAACATCTGATTTACCTAATATAGTGTTCATTACTGTGCAACATTTCATCTAAATCATTTTCTTATTAATGCTCACCCAATACCAAATAACTCCCCAGCACTTGCCTCAGACACCTCTATGAATACTGAGCAAATTTATTGTACTTGGTCTTGTTGTAATGAAGCTGCAGTGGATTCATAATGATCAAATAAGCAGTGGGCATTGAGAAGGCTCTTTCTGCTTGTGTGAGCACAGTAAAATACCAGAGGTACACTAGAGACCTCCTCACAACTGGACAGATAGCAAGGCTGGGGGGGGAAGATCTACTTTTTCTAGTTATTAAGAGGCAAATTGTGAACATGTACAAAAACGCTAACTTGAATTCATCTCACTGCTCCAGAGGATTGTACCAGGACTGATTTGGTGTACCAACTACTCAGCCAGCATTTAGCTGGGGAGAGGGTAGCCTGTTGAGTATTTAACTTGCTGGACTTCATCCTTCACCATGGGAGTAGAAAACTTGAAGAACTCCCTCCTTCACCTGGCTTTTTAATTTCAAAACATTTGCCAATGGAAAAAAATTAATAAAGTTCAAGGGTCCTAATAATTTGGACTCTAAGAAATAAAGCAATCAGTGCCTCGCCAAGGGAAGATGTGTGTGATGACAAAATGTGTAGTATCTAGATACTCACAGCAGTCTTTAGAAGATGTTATTCTTGACAGAACTTCATAGGAAAAGATCACTGGAGATTGATTCAACCATTATGATCAGAGTGTCTGTACTGTAATTAACATACAAGAAAGTGTGCATACCTAACTTTGTAAGAAAACTGTATTACAGCACCTTTTTCTGAGCACACATTGTAATTGTTAGAAGCTGCATCATTAGAAAACTGTATATTACCTACATTAAAAAGAAAGGCAGATGGGAACATGGATTTTTTTACCGTGGCATTTTCTAACTTTTGCGTTCAGCTGACTGCACTGCATTCCAAGTATAATATCTGTTTGGAATGTAATTTATTCATTATTTTATAACAGCAAATCTCAATGTCACAGTCAGGAGCTGAAACGGTTTCTGTAGTGTGACACATGATATGTCACAGGTGAGAATCTGTGTACTGAGGACTCACCCTGGGCCTTTTAAAATGCTGGTCACAGAGAATATTGATGTACAGTGGATGGTAGCCATGGAAACCAGTCAGAGCTTACCTTCATAGTATTTTTTTTAACAAAACTAGATTCCAAAGGGTGATTTTTCTCTTACTTTGGGGGCACAGTGTGTTATAGTAGCTAGCAAATTATCCATTAGATGTTTAAAAGCAATTCAGTCTTTAAAATCCCTTGCAGATGTTGCACAGCGCTCATTTCTGAACACTAAAGAACAGGTGTGTTACTAAAGCATGCTAAAGGCTCCAGAACCTCCCTGGGGAACGCAGCAAATGTGAGGAGCAGAATCAGAGCACACCACAGGCTGCACCAGGAGGAGGCAGGTCCGCTGCTGCCAGCTTCTCCTCATTTCCAGCCACTTCTGGAGAGACCAAACGACTGGGTAAGAAAGATGCACAAAGCGACAGGGAAGAGGCAGCCAGGCAGCTGGGAACACATGGTGGAGTCCTGGCTTTCGTAAAGGCAAGATGCAAGGTGGGATTTAATGCTTGGAGCTTGGAAATGGGGCAGACAGAAGCGTTTGGTAAATAGGGGCTTTGCTGTGAGACTTGCAGTGTGGAAAGTGAAGTATTCTGGGAAGAAATAATAATTTAGAAGATACCTTTCGTAAGAAGCAAGAATACCTTAAAAAGCTTTTTGACAGGACATTAAAATGAGGTACTGAAAAGTGAAAATAAGATCTCCCCAGGCAGAGGATAGCTAGCTGGTTGGTAGTGGTCCCTGGGGAGGTATGTTGTCAACTTGAGTTCGACAAAGACTTGGCATTTCCCTTGACTGCAAAAAGTGAGTAGGGAGATCTGACTGAGGACATGTTGTAGATCAGGTTAAATATAAGCCCTATAGCTGTGGGAAGTGTAGGGATGGAGAGAAGGTGGGAGAAAAACCTCCCCTTCCTTTAGCAGGGAGCCTGCTCCTGCCTTACCCTGATCTGTGAGGCACCTCCACTTTGGCTACTCCAGTGAGAAGCTTTGAGCCAGCTCTGCAGGTAGCAAAAAAAAAGCAAGGGAAGGGTATCAAATGCACAGAAGGGGAAAATCAAATGAAGAACAAAAGCAGAGCATAAGACATTTTCCACTGCTTTGAAAGGACAAGACACCTATCAGTGGGTTATAAAATACACTTAGCTGTCACATGAGCTAATGAATGTTTCCCTGTGGGCAGTTCCTGTAACTCCTACTGAGTTACTGCATTTTTCAAAGTCAAGATGGCAGATGAGGAGTTTGGAAAGGCTGGTTTATCTCCCAGTTGCTGGGAACTACACAGATCTGCGTTTATAGCTTAGGAAAACCTGGAAACATCCCCACAGTACAGCAATGAACTCACATGGCATGCTGGTTTGTTCATAGCTTTATTTAGAGAAGAGTTAGAGCTGGAGCTACTACAAAGTCTTGAGAAACTCAAACCTCTGTCTAACCCACTTACTGGACTGAAATTAAGAATTCACTGAAAAACAGAGGGGTTACATAGGACAGTAATGTGAATGCAAGATAAAAGTATTTGTAAGAGCAAAATCAGTTTGAATAATGCATGCAAAAATACTATTTTGAATCCAAAGGCCCCATCAGAAAAATGTGTGGAAAAGCAGTGGTGCCTTTTCTAGCCTATACGCTGAGTAGATGTAGGTATGAGGCTGCATTACCACTCTCCTATTGGGTGTAATGTGGTGAACCCAGTATCTTCTGTCCTGCAAAGTACAAAATGCAATTACTTACACTTTTAGAGTGTGGAAGGCAATGTGGATAATTCAAGCCAGAAGAAATACAGTATTTTAGACTTTAACTACTGACCTGTGAAGGCATAGATCTGTTTCATCTGGAGAAAGAGTCTAAATATTGTGGATTATAAAAAAAATATTGTGCTTTCTTGCTGCATGCTACGATGCTACAATTTGCTGTGGCCAATGTGGGCCAGATCTGCTTGGCTCATACACAAGTGAAGAAACACTTTGGAGTTATCAGAAAAGTCGTCTTGTACAACTCATATTCATAACATGAAGGCATTTAACTATTGCATGGAAAGAAGACAAAGCAGCATGTCATTTCAGTAGATATGTGAATAATGAAAACTGAATTTAATCACTGAATGGTGATAGACAAGTCTCCTCAAGGACTTGACATGCAGTTTTGCAGTTCAACTGTTGAAGACACAGCATTTGTCAAGAAGAGCTGACACCAGAGAATAAGAGCAGGAAGACAATATATAGAAATAAGATGGATTTCTTTCACTCCTTAAAATTTCTGTACATTCAGGTTTGCCCATGAATGTTCTTTTTGATATAATTTCCCAGTCCATTGATTGTGCTTTGGTAAGAGCATATGACCTCTGCAACAGGTGTTTCACCTTACTGGACTTCTGTGGGCAAGTTAACAAAAAATAATATCCAAGGGAGGGCCTGAATTCACGTTTGTCACATTTTTCATGATTTTCCTCACCAGAAAAAAAACCCTTATGAATACTAGGTAACTGCCACACTAGTTAGAAAATAACACCACTAGATAAAAATATCTCTGCCTTGTAGTGTACAGGGCATCCACAGTATTAATTTCAATTCACCTTCAAATTTAGCAGGGGACCAAGCAATATCCTGCAAAGTTCGAGTGAATCTGTAGCTGAAACCGGATCAAGGTCCAAATTTCATAGTACAGTAAACAGCAGTTAACTGCAAATAGCTGATAGATTACTATGCAGGCTTCCTCATAAACCAAATATAAAGCTGACTTACTACAAGATTATTTCCTGGCAAATTAGGAACCATTTTTTTCCTGTCTGGTTGGCAGTTGTACCACACTTACTTACATGACATGCTAGCTGTCTGATCTCAAATTAAATCAGCAGATTTGTGACATTATAACTGTTCTCTCAAAAATTCTAGCGCATGGAGAAGACAGGAGAAGCAACAGCAACAAATTTAATGAGGTTTTCCATCTAGACCCTGAAATTATTCCCTAGTAAGGTACTAGTTTGCCTCTACTTGAATAAAATGAAAATATAACAGATGCCATCAGGATACCTGAGACAACTCTGCAGACACAGTGGAAAAGCAAAAGCTTTAATAGCATTAATATTCCTCAAAGAAATAACTTACCACTGTATTGCTATGAAAATATGACTCACGATAACCAAAAGCACAGATAATTAACTTACGGTTCCAAGAACATGTCCTCTGCTGTTAAATATCAATCACAAAGTGCAGCACAGCCATTAATATTTAAGACTGTCACCACCGGGAAACAGAAAGCTACTTGAATACCCTTGTTTAAAATTTATTGTCACATTTCAAAATGATAAATGAGATATTTTCTGAAGTTTTGTTTCATGGAGTTGTTTTGATTGTCTTCTGAAGTGCATGAAATAATGCACTCTAAGACAGAAGCTTTCTGATGCTAAGAAAAAAAAAAAGGGGGGATCTACGCTTATGAAAGAGCTTTTTTGCCTCCCTCAGTGTCAATATGCTGGAATCAAATTCATAAGGCCTTTGAATCCAGTGCAGGAAGAAACTTCTCAATGTGTCACTCTGGTCACTCTTCCCATGTGCCCGATTTCACCTGTCCCCATGAATAAGAATTCTTTCCATTGCTACTGAAAGCGTCTTAATGGATGGTCCCAACTTTTAGTCTTTCCTGTGTTCTTCCTCATTCAACATGAGCATCTTCCTGTTGCATGCATGATGCAATTGAAACAAAGCTGTAGGTTAACTGCAAAATTGTATGGGTTTGATTTTTTGCTATTAATTGGGTGTTACTTTCATAAAGCCACCACCTTTCCTTCTGCACCTCTCTTCTGATAAACTTATTTAATGCAGAGAGCTTTTCATGACTTTCCGTGGCAAATATTACACATATTTATTGAGAAATTAGAGAAGGAGAGCAATTATTCACAAAGTGCGTAATTTAAGTATTATGATATTATTGATTTACAGGGACTCTCAGAATGAAGTGAAGGTTTATAATGAAGGTACCGTCCCTTCTCTCCCTTTCCTTTCTTTCCATTCAAGGAGCTACAGCCAAGAAACCTACTGGGGAATTCAAAACTTACTAAGGAGTAAGCAAGATCTAAAGAGCCTATGGCTTGCTGAAAGTGCAATAACAAACACTTAAAAGGTCACAATTCAGTAATATTATGGTGAACTTGAAAAGGAATGAGCTGTATTAATTTCAAATCCCAAAATAAAACCAGCACAGGTCCTTCCATAATATGGAAGTATGACATTTCTCTTAAAAATGCAATTTAGATCTATGTTTGAGAATTTGAATTGGATTTTAAAGCACACAGGCCTTTTTATCATGAAGCAGACTCTCATTTCAGAAGATTGGGAAGAGCTGTTATAGGACAACAGGTGAAACAGCTGAGTAAGGAAGAAGGCTTATCCAGAAGAAAACTGTATGCTCCAATGACTATAAATCACATTAAAGAGGTTAAGACAACTGTCTTCTTTTGATCTGGTTTAGCATAGAGATAGGGGTAACCAAATACTAAAGAAAAGGAAAAGCCTATTTTGCTTTTCTAGGAAGAAGCATGTGAATGCAGAGAGCTCTAGTGATGTTAAAAGCATATTAAAAACAACATGAAAATACCACCCACACATACCATAAACCCAGACTGAATAATATATTGACTCTAAGCATAGCATTTAAAACTAACTTTTTGACATCTTCTGTCAGATGCAAATAAATAATATATAAAAATGCCAGTTAATCCTTACAACAGAATTAACAGAAAAATGTACTTATCCATTTAGCTGGGACCAACTTGTGTACAACCTCTCTCTTCTCTTGACTCCTGGAATTTGTTGCAGATTTCTCAGGCCACTGAGTTTTATTCCTTCCCTCCATTCCAGTTCAGCTTTCTCTTTTTACAAGCTGGAGTAGCACAGTTTATTGCATATAAAACCAATCAATCAGTCTCTTGGAATTCCCATAATTTCACCAAGATCTTTTTCACAGCTTCTCCTGCAGTCTGTTCTATGGCATTTCAGCAAATGTTACTGTCAAACACCCTATTAGTATGCTCACGACAGGTGACATAAATGAGCATTAGTATTAATTAGCTGATACCATTCAGTTTTCTTGTCAAGTGAGCTGTGTTACTTCTCCTGGCAAATCTCTTTTTTCTTGTATCTCAAGCAGTATATGTAATCCCATCATACTGTGGCTGGTGCATTCTGCACAATGTCATCAGGATACTGTACATTTAATGATATGGCTCCATCTTTCTTTGGCAGAGAGAGGTATTTGGTTTTGTGGTTGCTATGGTCTAACTTGTTGGTCTATGAAGTACGCTGCAGATTTTATCCAGTTCTGAGTACATGCAACCAGAAATTTCAAAGCTTCTTAAGAAGAAAAGATCCTTATAAATATGCAAATATGTCTGCTGTGTTGTACTAGTCACAGCTGCACCACCACTTTTTGCAGAATGGTTTATTTGACTCACTGCTGTTGTTACAATCCAATTGGGGATAAATAGGCTTTACTCCCAGTTAGAGGATACCGCCCAAATAGCAGATGAAGACTTTATGTATAATTCTCACTGTAACACATATTATGTGCAGAATTCATGTGCACAAATAAACTGGGCATCAGAGGGAGGAACAGTTTATGTGCTGGATGCCAATGGCAAAAACCATCAAATTCAGTCTGTGAGAGGAACCTTTTCTAGAATAAGTAAAAGAATGATTCAGATCTTCACTGAGCATATTATCTTTGAACCTGAAAAAATAAATTTGAACCTTTCTAAACATTTTCTTTCTCACTTACCAAACAGTCAGCAACCCCTGGGAAACTGGAAAACCTGAGCAACTATATGTCAAGAAAGAGGGAAGAGAAAGAGAGAGGACTATACACCTAAGACTCTATTCCCAGGTCAAGTTAGACTCCGAAAGTCATCCTTTTTCCCCCCACATGTTCTTCAGTCTAGAGAATTCTATGTTAAGAAGTCCAGTTTGGATGTGCACCTAACCTGCCATCCAGTCCAAGGTTGCCAATGTCATGAAAGCTATAGATCACATTGTTCTTTGCTACAAAATCTGTTCTGTTCTACTCATTGCAGATATTACTCTTGTGACATCATTGCCCTGGCAGCAGATGGCACCATCTTTGGGCTACTACTTATCCCATCCAATTCCACTCATAAAATCACTGCACATAGGACTCAAACTTTTCAGGTGTAGAAAAAAGAAAAAATTCTATTTTGCACAATTCTATTTCTTAGAGTATTCTGTACTTGCTATCATTCTTGATCTATAGGATACAAGCTTAAACTTCCTTTTGTTTCATCTAAATCCTAGAGTCTACAGTGCTTTGAAATATCAGGATGACTCACTTATTCCAGAGTATGTCTTGCATAATGCTTATATCTATTTTTTAATACAGTGGTAGTAATAATCTATTCCACATATAAATGTAAACAAATTATAATTAAAGCAATAAAAAAATTGGTGTCCTAATTCATATACATAAGACCGGTCATAGATTTTTTTATCTTCTAGTGATTTCCCAGCCAAGGTTCTGGGCTTGAAGCTTGTACTCCCTGCTCAGACAAGAATTTGGACCCTAGGCAACCATAGAAATAGACATATTTATTATCCATGTCGTTTGGTGTAATCCTTGCACACTGTCTTGGTAAGTATCTTCTTAGTAAGCCTGGCATGTTATGAAATAGTTGCTTTTCTCAGTTCTCCTGAACAACAGTAGAAGTTTTTTCATGCCTTTTGGATTATCTTGTCCTGCCTTTGGATATGGTAGAACTTTCTGCTTAGAGCCACAAAGACACATACTGCCCTCTGACATATAATAGAGATAAAAGTATATATTTGTTCTTGTAACTCCAGGCCATAACCTTCTCTGCCATTCCGATGAAGAACACCCCCTGGGATGGCTTTCTCAACAAATGTGGCAGCAAGCCATCCATCTCCTCTTCTCAAGAACTGCTGCATTTCATCCCACAGAGATAGGGATCTCAACAGAGAGGCCCCAGAAGCTTTAGCAAGTGAATTCCCCTGGGTGTGTGGGAGAACAGGGCCCACTGCACTCTGCGTTGCCAAACACACAAATCCCCCTTTTTGTATTTCCTTGAGAAGTGTGTCTTGCAATTAATGTTGTACTGAGCTGCCCGGGGCATGTTGTCAATGTCAAGGCTATTATTTCAGTTTCTGTGGACTCAGGCAAGTGACATCGCATTTATTATGCTTGATTCACATTTTCAAACATTTCTTTGAAAAATGAAGGTGGAAATGTGCCTCTTTTTAATGAAAACAGGGATTACTTCTTTAATCATTAATGATAGGCTTATATGTTTTAGAAGGAACGCACTACTAAAGCCTAATACTATTATAAATATTCAGTACCTAGAAATACACACTCTTCAATTTCCTTTTACTTACCCATTTGCAAGAATTTGTAATCAAGTGTCTCTGGAATCTTCCTTCTCGTAAGAGTATAATCTGGGCCTTTTCCAGGTGCATCAATAATTAAGTCTGTGTAAGGTCCATTACCGATGTCTTATTTTGGGGTGGCAAAGGCAGGAATGATAATAGTAAGGTGCAGTTACGGAAAGAGTACAACATCCTGGTTGCAGGTAAAGCATGAAGAATGTTAGCAACTAATTGCCATCACTGAGGGAACATTACAGTCACGGTCTGCTAACTCTCGTAAATCTGTCATTACGTACTGAATAGTGGCTAAGGAAGTCTAATTCAGGTAATGAGGAGGACATATAAAGTAGCAGCACACAGAAGACACCAAAAGCTATGTCTCCATACTAATCTTTGGACCTGTATACTTGCTACAGAAGAAGTGGTAGGAGGACATCTTCAGTGGCCAGCATGGTCACTGAAGAACATGACTTCAGGTGGGTTCCAGCTATGGTCTGATTAGGTGCTGTCATCAATATCAGTCATCCAGGTGTACATTACCCATTCTGTTGTCATTTTTGTTATTTCCTGTGTAACTACAATTCATTCCTTCCGTTTGCTCCAGAACTATCTCCAAAACTTCTTGTGACTTCTTCTGGCAGCAGCATGTGAAGGTACACAAAATCCCAGCTTCTCTGAGAGAAGAGGCAACGCAAAGCCTGAGGAAGAATGAGGAACACCCTATCCCCAAAAAACACATCATCACCCTGATAAGTGGAGTACTGCTCAACAAAAATTTGGTGAGGCTAGAAAATTTATTCCCTCATTTCCAAGAAGGAACAGATAAATTACTGCACAATGAGAGGACAGAGTTATCTGTGTAGTTGTGAACCATGAAACACAGGCATGGTTGTTTCTGTTGTCAGACATGCGCTGGGCAAATGAGAGGAGCTTGGTCATTAAGACAGTGCAATATCACAGGTAGGTAGGGTATCTTGCACTGGTAAGCATATAATTATCCGCTCTGAAGTTATCAGGCACTGAAGAAAACACTCAAAAGCAAGAAGGAATCCAAAGTGTCGAACATATAAAAAGTGTTGATAAAGTAAAAGCCAGACTCTTAGAGAATGGAAACCTTAAAAGACAGAAGAAAGACAGAAGAAAGAAGGAATCCATTAATAGTTGCCTTCAACAATTGCGAATTGAGATATAGCATAGTTAAATGGCAAAAGAGGAATGGGCAGAATAAAAATAATAATGAATCAGTAGGTAGATGAATGTTTACAGTAAGGGTAGGTTAGCAGGTATTTGCACAGGGCTTTGGAGGAAGTTCTTCACATTAATTAAATACAAATCCTTCAAAATGCTCCTCACATTTTAGTACCGCAGTTTCACGCACCTCCTTGACCCTCCCTATTCCTTTCCATACATCTGCTCTTTAGATATATGCTGCAAAGTGTGTATCAAAATCTTTAGGTCTATTATTTATTCTGTTTATTAAATGGCATTTTTCTGAATAAATGCCTTCTTTTGAAAATGGTTATGAGTCTTTTCAGTTCCTGGTTTCATTTCAGGGATTGGAAATGAATTTCAAAATCTCTCTTGGAGGTTCCTTATGACAACTGTACACTTCTATGAATAATTGACCCACTTTACCCTGACAAGCACTACATTTATGAGAACAGTTTATCCAGAAGGTTGAGAAGTTTTTTATGTTGATGCAACATATGCTTTACCAGATGTTTCACTGGGAAGACAACCATGCTGATGAAATCAAATTGCCCTATGAGTGAACCTTTAGTAAATTGGTTTGGATTTTAGTTTAACCTTGGGATGGATTGATTCTATCACTTTCTGGTAGTGGGTATCTGAATTTGTTTTTCATGATTGTGGTTGTAATGAGCTGTGCAAGAAATTGTCCACCCTCTGCGCCTTCATTGTCAAGAACAGTAAATGCTTTAAAGCATTTATAAAGGCAAAAATGCACACAATGATGTCTTTATGGAGGGGTGAATATATTGCAATTACAATTGGTTTTTAAGCCATCCTATTAGCTTCAGTCCACATTAATTAGATCCACAATGAAATTTTCATTGTGATGATGAACTGTAGCAAAGAAAGCTCATAAAACCTGCAGAGTTATTTCCATTTGCTCAGTACCATTGGACTGTGTTGCAAATGTGACTAAGTTCTTACTGAAAATCTCAGTTACACATATTCACTGAAAACATTCTGTACACAAGTCAAGATTCAGGAGAAAATAATTAGATTAATTTGATTTCTACTTTCAATTTCTCTCTTTTCTTATATACAGTAGGGACTAGTTGTCTTCCTTATGAAGTGTCTTGCTTTTCATCAAACTTTATTGCTCAGTAATTTCTCATTGTAAGATCCTTCTCTAACTGTACTTTATCAGCGCTATTTGTTGTCCAGCAATTTAACAATGTTTTTAATTTTATTATAATATTTTAAAAATCATTGATAAGTAATTTGTATTTTGATGCCACTGTGACACTATTTCAGTAAAAAATAATTAAGCAGCAGAACATTTATACTACACTATTATGAAGGGATGGAGTAACTGTTACGGAGCATGACAGCTACAAAAAACCTGAAAGGTCCCCTTTATAATATATTTATGGTAGAAATTGAGACAATAGTGTGTGTTTTTTCCCATCTTTTTCACAATCCATATCCACAATCTCCCAATAATATGGCTGAAGAAGGGAGTTGTACCCTGTTGATGGAAGAGAATTTATATGCAGACACAGCGGAATTTTCCAAGCCACAGGATGAGAAAGCATTATAGTAGGATAACCTGTGCAAAAGGGGAGCCATGTATTTTGAGTGCTATTGATTTTTCTTCTTTAAATTTGGTATTGATTGCTCCTGTCCATTGATTACTGAACAAGTCTATTTTTCACTTTCAGGAGAATCATTTTCATTGCTTTGCTGCCCTTTATTCCTAAGCAAAATCCCTATAGATGCCACACTTTAGGAATTTGTAGGCATTCATGACCTTTTAATTATTTATGACTTGAATGTCTATCAGCTGAACACTTATGGCAGGAACTGAGATTAAATTGCTCTGAAAGCAGAATCAGGCTCTCCAAGTTGTACCCCTCACTAAAGCATAGCATCCAAAGGCAACCTATTGTTCTGCACAGATATTGCCTTGTCATATTAAGAATAATTTGAAGATTACATGTCCAAAATTCTACAGTCTTTTGCTTTGTTTCTCAGCAGATAGGAAATGTCATCAACTCATTTAAGAAGAAAAAGTAGGGGCTGTTCCTCTGTCAGGGTCTTGCCTTCTAACTCGCCAGCCAGCAGTGCTGGCAGCCTACCTTGATCTTTCCCAAAGGAATACAACTGCTTCTCCACTCTGCAGAATAAACAGCCTTAGACCTTCCCCTGCAGAGACACAGCCCCGCAGCCCCCCAGCACGGAGATGGGCACCAAGAACATGATCAAGCCCTTACGGGATTTTGTTCTCCTATGTAGACATCATTATTTGAATTCATTACAAAAGCCAGAAAACAAATATTAACTGCTGTTTGGGAGTTTATAATTGTGGCTGTGGGGGTTAGATGACCTTCTTATTTTGTTGGTTAGCATTATGTTGCTACAGCAAAAATAAATGGCCAGTTAAACCTACAGGGTGCTCATACTCCAGAGAGGCACAAAGGCTAGCCTGATAAAAATGGGCATTGTGGAGGGGGGAGAGTGCTTTCTTCTTTTTTAAATTCCCCTGCAAGTGTTTTATTGATTTACCTTCAGTCATGCAGATTTGATATTTATTTTCCAGAAGAAGCGAAAGCAAATTTAACATTGCTAATGTTTTTACAACTTCAGAAATGTATTGGAAACATGATAAAAAAAAACCCTGCTTTTAAGTATGTTTTCTCCAAAGTCAGTAATAGCTTTTAATGGCTCAGAAAGAATATCATAATACATCATCAAACCTAATCTACCATAAGAAGAATAGTAATATCAAATGGCCTCTCCTATAGAAATGAATTGTAATTAATTACCTAATTTGTTGGAGCATTTGTAATATATATTTAATGGCACTGCTGTCTGGCATAGCCTTCCAGACAGTTTTCTGAAGAAACATGATCTAAGCATAGCCTCAAGCTGATATTATCAAATAACTCACTGTGCTGTGTAAAAAATCCAGATAAAACAAGCAGCTAATGTTTCAGCTTCTAGGGCCTCAGGAAAGCCTGTTTCCACCCTAACATTTATCTCTGGCAGCTCCATCTCCTCTGCCTTTACATCTGGAACATGCAATAAATAAGTATTCAGCACTGGCCTCATTGCAGGTAGCACCAAGCAAACAATAGCCCATTACTATATATCACACTCCAATTACTAAAGATCTTGCCATATGTCTAATAGTGTGATATAAACAGTCCATTAGGCTTTCTAATGGTGGTGTTAAATAAAGGGTGAACGAACAGTACTAGAACAGTTAGAAGCCCCTGGGCAGCTTTGCATCTTCCCATGCCACTCCTTTTAATGAGATTATGCTATTGCTTTGGTCGATAGAAACTGTCATTTGAAGGTTTCCAGTTCTCCTGCCCTTTTGTGTTGAACTGACAAGGCAGATGTATCTAAATCTCTACTTTTTGTCTATTTTCTTCAACAGTGTAAACTTCTTGCCTTTTATTCCCCACTTACATTGCTGCCTCTTTTTGCCAGATGAAAACAATGCATCTCTCCTAATCAGGTGAGGGATCTTTGGTGCAGACCAACCCTTTCTGGAATCTAATGTAGCCCCTGAATCTCTCAGCATCTTTGAGAGACAACATTAGTCATCCAAATGACCCCTGCATCAGTGTTCTGGCAAGGCGTTGTAAGAGTTTATTCAATAATGGTATAATATTTTTTCCAATTAGGGGAATGTCCATTATTTTTCTTTACTTGCATTAAAAATAGCAGAGCCTTTCAAATTCAGAATAACTACCACAAAAAGCTCGTTAAGACTTCGAAATGTAAGTTCAAAAGACAATACATCAGAAAAGTAAAATAATTGAAGGAGAAGTATTAGGTTAGAATAAAAATGCTTATGGAGCTATAAAACTAAGTTGCCTCTAGAAATGCTGTATCATATATGGTATGTTATACAGAGGACTAGCAGCAAAACACCAGAGAATAACATTGAGTAATGTCCTGCACCATAAACTGAAACTGCATTAACTGCTGAGTTATAGTATAAACATATAAATGTAAATTTGATACAAGCAGTTGTGCAGCCTGATGTGATGCATTAATACTGAAGAGAATGACAAAGCTGATTTTAAACCTCTGAATCTCACACACTGATTATTGTTTAGTTTAGGCTATAATGAACAGTAAAGTTATCAATATGGTCTGTTTACTTTTAGAGATGTTAGTATGCCAGAAGACAGCAACTAAGCAGCCATCCCAGCTCTGTGGTTTTGATATATCTAAGAGAACCTGTTAAATTATTGTAAAAATTCAACTTTGATATCATCCACTAACAAACTCCAGAATGATGGTGTATGCGCTTCATATATATAATGCAAGAAAATATTACATGTAACATTTCACCATTTATCATTTGCTTCAACAGTGTTTCTTTAGATCCTGTTGATTTAGTAATCACAAAAATTTGTTAAATAACAAGCCTTCTGTTCATATGTCCTCTACATAGCTTATGGATATAGCACGAACAAAGACATAAACCAGTCTTGTAGTACTGCACCATGGCAGTACTGCACCAAAAGGACCCCCTTTCAAGGCCACAAAATAAGTTGGTATCTCGCTTCCTCCAGTTTTGGAGAACCTGCCTAGCATAACACTATGGTTGTCAGCTAGGGATGCCTGCGACGATGGTTTACAATGTGGGGGCTCTACCGTAACATGAAGAAATTTTCCAAATCATTTTACAGTTATCATTGAACAGGCTTTGGAATAATGTCAAAGACTATATGATACCTTCTGCTATACATTTTAATGATCAGTGCAAGCAGGGTTTCACCAGGAGGATGTGGGTCCTTAGTGAAACATTGCTCTTATACTCTTTGACTTGCTCTCAACAGAAAGGATTTTCTCTTCATTTGTGATGGGAGTACTACTTGTGTCCCAAAACCCCATGCAATTTCTGTGAGCAAATATTATGAAAGATGGCTTCAAAAGTACTACAGCTGTACAAAAGTCTTGGGAAGTCAAGAAGATAAGACTGAAATACGGGAACATCTGGCAGATTTTAACTACTACCCTCTTGGGAGTGATAACACTGCAGAAAAGTCATCAGTGTTTTTCAACAGACACGTCCAAGCCTCTCACCAGGAGCTTTCCTTCATGGCTGATGGATGTCCCAGTCAGTTGTGTAAGTCCGAGCACAAAAAGCAAAGGCTGGCATGCCAGGAAGCAGCAGAAAGGGGAATTTCTGAACCATCATTGATTTGTATAGTTGGTAGGGCTTTCCCTAAAGACTCAAGTGAATTGCAATCAAGAATGCTGAACAGGGAATAAAAAGAGGCACCTTAGCCTAGCATTGAGCCACAACACGGCCTCAGATAGAAGACAGTTTTTAGACAAGTGGGTGATACTCCAGAACCTCCTGGTGAGGGAAGGTCATCTCTTGGAAGCCCTCGTGGGCCACAGTTACACATGTGGGAGCAGAAGCTGTAATTTCCTCCAGTCTATCAGCTGTTAGTTCTCAGTGTGTAGGAGCTTGCTTTATACTTCTGAGCTGTAAGAAAAGAGCGGCTAAAAACCTGAAAAGGACAAAATGCAAAGTGATCACAGAAGTCCCAAGATGAGGGGAAAAGTTCTGTCCCTTGAATAAGATGAGGCCTGATGCCATTTGTTGGTAAGAAAAAAGCAAAAGCTCTTGGAAATGAGACTGCACACCCAAATACAAGCCACATTCAAGGGTGTCAGAAGTTTCTGGTGGAATTGAGAGGCATTAGGCAACCTATGTATTAAGCTTCCCAGATACGTGTTACAGGTGGTTTAGACTGACCTCACTTTAGATATCTAAACTGTACATTTCTACGTCTGACCTCATTGCCAGAGGCTCTTCTTGTAATTAACAGTATGAAATAGGTATATAGGTAGTTTTAGGGCATGTTTCATCTTAGCTGCTTTAGCCTGAGATGAATCTCATTTTACAAGTGCATATTTCTTTTCACTCATTAAAAATTAATTTTAGGCCACTAGTTCAGACACAAAGGCAGATCTACATTTTAGACAGTCACATCAGATCAGATATGCAGCTGAAAATGTCAGTGTCCCAAACCACAAAGTTCTTAGACCAGAGAATCTGAAAAACATCTAGTTCATGGGAAAAAAAGGAAAGCAGAAGAACTTGTGTCCTGCTGGATTTCAGCTAGGAGCTAAAAATCATCACCCACTTAGTGTGCTGTGAGAAAGCCAACAGATATTGAATTTGGACTTTTTGTTACTGTGACTTCATACAACATCAAATAATGATTAAACTAGAGTGTGAGGCAGCTGCTATGCTGTATTACCACGGCATATCATTTAGATGTAAAAGACATAATAAATCACAAAGCATTGGCTGTTCTACTTGAACAACCTTCATCACCTAAGATATTGTAAGAAAGCCAAGTGGTGATGTGAGGCTGCACACTGATGTTAAGAAACAGTTCATAAATACTCTCTCTCATGTTCACAACATAATAGCTAAATAACAGGAGAAAAACTATAGCAGTTTAAACTTGATTTACATAAATTATCATTTTCAATGCACCTGAGGATGAAAAGAAATGCCTCCTGATTGTCCCGGTTCCACAAAAGCCTTTTAGATTCATTAAAATATTAAGGACTTTTCAGAGTTAATAAATGGCCCTCATCTAAGACATGAGAATTAAAGACATGCAATACATTAACTGTCTTTAATTCCACAGAACAAAGAAGAAATATTTGGTGGGAGGGTAAATATTTGTTTAAAACAGCAGCTGCATAACCAAATAGGACTGGGAAGGGCAATCTGGGCCACCACATCCAGTCCCATTCTAAATTATTTTTCTGAATTTATAAATCTCCATCTAAAGAAAATATTTTTTTTTATCCTAACCTCTGATTAAAAGTCTATTGCAGAAGCACCACAGAACCTGTAAACCAAAGACTGGATATTTTCTTGGTCCTAACTCCAACAGGAACTGCTGCAGTTTATCTACAGGCTAGGCTAATTGAAGAGAATGCCACTTTTTTTATAATCTCTACTTATCTTGCTTTCCATGTCAGCCCTTCTGCTGAGCAGTAGAACCATTTTCAGCCTACTCATATCTGTCATGGTTTAACCCCAGCCAGCAACTAAGCCCCACGCAGCCGCTCACTCACTCCCCGCTAGTGGGATGGGGGAGAGAATCAGAAGAGTAAAAGTGAGAAAACTCGTGGGTTGAGATAAAGACAGTTTAATAGGTAAAGCAAAAGCCGCGCACACAAGCAAAGCAAAGCAAGGAATTCATTCACTCCTTCCCATGGGCAGGCAGGTGTTCAGCCATCTCCAGGAAAGCAGGGCTCCATCACGCGTAACGGTTACTTGGGAAGACAAATGCCATCACTCCCAATGTCCCCCCCCTCCTTCTTCTTCCCCAGCTTTATATGCTGAGCATGACGTCATATGGTATGGAATAGCCCTTTGGCCAGTTGGGGTCACCTGTCCCAGCTGTGCCCCCTCCCAACTTCTTGTGCACCTGGCAGAGCATGGGAAGCTGAAAAGTCCTTGACTGGTGCAAACATTAGTTAGCAACAACTAAAACATCAGTGTGTTATCAACACTGTTTTCAGCACAAATCCAAAACATAGCCCCATACGAGCTACTGTAAAGAAAATAACTCTATCCCAGCCAAAACCAGCACATTCTTCACCCCTTATTTCATATCATTTACATCATTCTCTCGTCTCACACTATCCAATACATTCGCATTACCCACCATCACCCTTCCCATCCTTTGACATAATACACATATATCATTCCCTTAGTCTATGGACCACCCCTGTAAAACGTCTGTAAAATGTCCATAAATGTCCACAAAATGTCCACTGAGTTCATTTAGTCCATGACTTTGGGTTCCATCTGTTATGGTGGTCACTCAGGACAGGAGAGGTGGTGTGTTGCGTGGAGTTATTGGGTACCAAAGCCAGCTCAGGTCGGGTCACTGCTGCACTTGCACTGCTTCTTGTGAGGCTTGTCCTCCATTGGGTCAGGTGGTTCCGGCTATAGTAATTCCTATAACACGTAACTCAAATCCCGGGTTACAACAATTTCAAGGTATATTTCCATTACAAACTCCACCCCTGGCCCCTTTGGACTAGACCATCAGGTTTAACATTGCAATGAACTCCTCCCCTTGCCCCTGCTCTGGCTTGGACTTATCCATAGACTGCAGTCCCTCCAGGGCCGTACGTGTTCTGTCCTGTGCTTATCCATGGCCACACGCTTTGAGGTGCTCCAGCATGACCTCATGCACAGCCACTGATGCTTCAAGGGGTACCTGCTGCAGCATGGACTTACCCACAGCCACAGATGCTTCAAGGTGTACCTTCTCCAGCATGGACTTTTCCTTGGGCCACAATCCCTTCAGAGCAATACCTGCTGCAGCACAGACATAACCATGGCCACAGACCTTTCAAGATGTACCTGCTCTGGCATGGGCTTATCCATGGGCACAGACGCTTTGGGGTGTCCTGCTGCCGTGTGGACTCATCCACAGGTCACAGTCCCTTCGACTCGAGTTCACACTGGAGTTCCAGCCTGTCCAGTGCAGCAGCACAGAAACAGCAGCGATGCCCTGGCCATCTGCCAGCCCAGGCACATCACCATTGCTGTTATCAAAATGTTCCCAGGCACAGCAGAGTAAGATGATCAGCAGTACAGCAGTACAGCAAGCAGCAAAAGCAAAAAGCAGCCACTAACGAGCACTGGACTCTAATATACAGTAAGGCAAGCAAGCCCCATGGCAAGCACAGAAGCCTGCTGATTAATAGCTAAACAGCAATCACAGCTATAAATGCAATCATCTAGCACATTCCAATCAAATCTGTCATTATCTCGAACCCTTCAAGCCCCACGTTGGGCACCAAAAAGGACTGTCGTGGTTTAACCCCAGCCAGCAACTAAGCCCCACACAGCCGCCTGCTCACCCCCCCCGGTGGGATGGGGGAGAGAATCAGAAGAATAAACGTGAGAAAACCCATGAGTTGAGATAAAGACAGTTTCATAGGTAAAGCAAAAGCCGCACACGCAAGCAAAGCAAAGCAAGCAATTCCTTCACTCCTTCCCATGGGCAGGCAGGTGTTCAGCCATCTCCAGGAAAGCAGGGCTCCATCACGCGTAATGGTTACTTGGGAAGACAAACGCCATCACTCCCAATGTCCCCCCCCTTCTTCTTCTTCCCCAGCTTTATATACTGAGCATGACGCCATATGGTATGGAATAGCCCTTTGGCCAGTTTGGATCAACTATCTTGGCTGTGCCCCCTCCCACCTTCTTGTGCACCTGGCAGAGCATGGGGAGCTGAAAAGGCCTTGACTAGTGCAAACATTAGTTAGCAACAACTAAAACATCAGTGTGTTATCAATCAACACTGTTTTCAGCACAAATCCAAAACATAGCCCCATACGAGCTACTATAAAGAAAATTAACTCTATCCCAGCCAAAACCAGCACAATATCTTAGGGTGAATCTTTTACTCCACTGTGGCCTCCTCTTCAGAATGCTTCTTTGTACCCCATTCTTTCCTTGGTTTAAAGAGAATATATGTAATAAAAAAAAGCACTTTTTTCCCCCCCTCATTAACACTAGCTTTATCTAAAGAAAGAGGTATGGAAAGATGCTTGAAGGCAGGGACTAAAATCCCCTTGGCCTTTTCATCACACTAAATAAACATGCATCTCTAATCCTGATAATACTCCTTTTGAAACCAGCACAGCCATGCTTGCACTTAAACCTGGGTACACGCATAAGTCTTTGCAGTAGCAGCTCTAAGGTAGCAACTGAACCAGCAACTTGTCAGATATTTTAAGCCATGAATTTTTCATCTCTGAACAGAAGTAATAGCATGGCTTTATAAATATCCTATTGAATAAAAAGTTTGATCATGGACTCTAGCATTGTTAAAGAGTGTCCTTACTGTCTCAGAAATAGAATAGGTTTTATGGGTCTCCACCATCACTGACAGATGAAGCCTACTTCTTTCATTTCCTGCAACATTTCTACAAGATCATCCCACACTGTAATCATATGGAACAGCTTTTATCACTAAGGCACATTAATGAATGAAAAAAATGGGCATACTGAAGAAGAGCAAGACAGACTGATACAAGGTAGATGTTACTGCTTGTTATTCCCCCAGTATTGGTTATAAAACATTTACAGTAATCTTGTGATATCTCATTTAAAGCAAGTAACCTTAAGGTTTTTCATACTAAACTAAGCATCTGTTCGTTTGGGATTTCCTTCTGAAAAAAATTAATAAGTTAAGTTCTTAGACATAAAAAAATAATCCAAAGACCAAAACTGACAACCCTGTTCTCAAATTATTCAAAGAGAAGTAATTTGAGAAAGTGAAAATGTCTAGTCCATTTTTTAATCCTACATGTTCTGGTTAGTCTAGGGGTATATTATTTAGTTTGCTTTACTGAATATCACTGTAAAATATTTTATTTATTTATTTATTTATTTGGAAAAAAAAAAAAAAAACACCAAAGGACTATGTGATGAGATGCATATTATGAATAATTTTTACTGTTATAATTAATGCAGCTATGATATCTAACTCATCAGAAATGACAACTGCTTGTTCATTGATGTTTTACAATCTTCCATGACAGTGTATTGTTTCCTTTTGAATACTTGGAGTCATACCAAGCAAAATCTCCCCGGCTGCCAGAATTCTGCCAAGAGTTAACTTTCATCTTCTGTGAATACTCAGTCCCATTTAAATAGCTGTATTGTCATTATATTTCCAGAAGTGTTTATTGGTCATTATTTGTGGTAGTTCCATTGAAAATTCTGTGGATAACCACTAGGGAAAAGAAATGACACCGTGTGAGTTAGATGTGCAATCACACTCTGCAGAGACGGAGTAACAAGCAGCAGACAGTTGAGATGAGTAATTAGGGCTTGAAGTGAAAAAGTTGAGAGTTTGAGGGGGAGGGAGTAGAGGTTTAATGTTGCACAGGAGATGGAAAATCATATTAGAAACGATTTGTCTGCAGTAGCTCATCGAAGAAATGTGTTAGCATAACGGTGTGAAGGAAAATTGCAAAGAATGGAGTGAGTCATAAACACTGATGTTTGAACACAAACAAAAGGCAAATGCCCAATCAATATTTATTTACAAAGACATATTGGCAGAAGAAATTGTTACCCTTAGTGTTACATGAAGTGTAAAAGGGCTCTTGCAGTAATCGGTGTTTTGTCATTGTCCTGATCAAACTCTGGGGAAATTCTGGAAAACAGCTGAACTTAAACATGTGTGTGTGGAGTGAGGTCAGTTCCCAAACCTGGAGAAGCACAGAGCAAAAGCCTTCTGCAGGCTGTGTCTGTGCTCTAACCAAATCTCCACAAAGATATTGAACTCGCAAACCACACTCAGACAAAATCTAAGTGAAAGAAGCATCCGAAAAATGAACAGACATCTAAGAGCACGAACTCTGCTCTGACATTTCAGCCGCTCTAGTCAGGACCTGGAAATACCTCTCATTTGAAAGACCTTTAGCAAGGTCCACTCGGCCTACATGAATTGAGAGAGAAGAGAACTTGGGCTGAGACACCCACCCTGGTCAATATGAGAACTCCTTGCAGGTCTCCTTCACACAAAATGTACATGCCCAAAAAGATTCTTTGGTTGCTGCTACTGGGCATTGTATCCCAAGTTCAATCTGTTGGCTATCTTCATTATTTCCTACTGTATGATTTACTTTATAAAAGAAACTGTTAAAAGCCTATGCTGGGTGAAAGTCCACCCAGAATTTGTAGATGTAAAAAGCCTCCAGAGAAAAATATGCGAGCAGAAAATACAGAAGCAATGATTTTAGGAAAGGCAAAAGCAGATTCTGAGAGACAAATTTACTTACTACTTTCTCCTCCTCTAAATAATTCAGCAACTGGGAGAATACATGTCAGCGATTTCATTAAAGGGATGAAATTATTTCACAAACCCCTTTCCTTTCACATTTGACACAGGTTCAGCTCCTCAGAGAGCCTCTTGAATTCTTAAATGGCAATACTATTGCTAATAGCCATCAGCCCTCTTGCTTTCTTGCTTACATTTCCCCAGCACATGGAAGAATGGGTCCTTTACTCTCTGGTTTACTGCATTTCTGGAGAGAATGGAAAGAGACCTACACTGTAACTAACTGGGCATAACGAGCTTTCAGTGGGATTTAGAAGCTGTTAATAACCACAACCTGTCTCCGTAAGATAAAAACAATACCTGGCTTCTTATAGTTTTCCCTCACTTGGTATCTGTCTGTCTTGCTCATGTTTTGTGGTGGCTGTTATTGCATTTATTGTATTAGAGTTTAATATTTCCCAAATGGAAGATGTATTTCTAGGAAAAACTGCCAGCACTGTACAGGCGAGATAAATACTGTCCTTTAATAAATACAAGAAAGGCAGGTACTTTGACTGAATGTTTTAATCTTTGCACAAAATATTGAAAATATCTTCCTGAAGCAAAGAGGAAATATTAAACCGGCAGGGCAGTTAATGCATTTCCTGGGACTAATATAAAAAAATAAATGAGAGGAAAACAGATAAATTATGCTAAAGTCAGGATATGAAAATGCATGCATAAGAGAACACCTGCAATGGCTAACAACAGGGAAATAAAAACAAATGCTGCTCTGTAGCACAGCCCCTTGGCATTAGCATGCAGAGAGCACATCTTTACCCTGTTAATCTTTTCCAATCTGGCTTTTAAAATTATATATATTCTCCCTGAAAAGTCCATTTCTAGATTCTGACACAGTTATATTTCCTCTCAGTGCTGCAGGAGGTGTCTTGTTGTCTCTGTACTTCTGTATCGCGGTGGCACATGCTCCCTTCCCTTCTCCATCCAGCCATGCACAGGTGTGCGCTCCAGAAACAGCGAGGGAAATGTCCCAGGAGCAGATGTCCCAGGGACATTGCCTCTGCTCCTCTCCTGAGTGGCGGGAGGACAGGCTGTGAAAAGCTACGTGCAAGCACAAAAAGGAGTAAGGTGCTGGAGGAACTGTTTTCCCTTTCCAATCACCCTGCGTTAGGTACCCCACCCCCCATTTAGTCATGCTGAGGATTACGAGATGCTGACACCTAAGGATAGCTTTATTAAACAGGCTGTGAAGACAAGGGACATGGGGCCATTCCCTGTTCTTAGTCCCAGCTACCTCCCCTCTGAAATGACCTCTTGCAGATGCTGCCCGATTTCAAAATGCTGCAGCGTCTTCCCAGGCTCCCTGAGGGACCACGGAGTCCCCAGCCTCGATCTCCCCTCACAGTTCCAATGGAGATTATGTTTCAAAACTCTTGTTTTTATAGTCTGAGAAAGATGCAACTATTTAAATTGCTGAATCTTTCTTTATAATATTTTAACCTGGTCTGGTGAAAGGGCTTCCTATAGCTGTGGGGAAAAGTCCCATTCAGATTATTTGAGGGGTTTATTTTCTTTCATTGTGTATTTCATTTTTCAAAGAAAATTCACTGTGAAACGTGGAGTTTAATAAGGGAAGACATTATATCTTTATAATATGTGAAGTCCTAACGGAAAAAAAAATCTCTTTTGTAAATAATATGACTGCCTCTCTAGATATCTTAGAAACTCAATATTTTCTTGAACCAGTAACCTGCCAGTGTTAATGATGCTTGACCGTGACTCAGTGCTTTAATCATGATCAGTCATTATTCTCTTCCTATTGTCTCATTCTCTCACTGGTAATTAATGCCTTAAATGATGCATCCACCAGAATATAGGAAAAAAACTCCGGTTGACCACTTGGGCTTTTTTAGCTTTTTCCCATTCTTTCCCAGAACTCACTTTTGACAAATATCTTTCTTCCAACTAGTTGTTACTTTTTATACTTTTTTCCTCCCTTTCTCTCTCTCTCCCTCTCACATACATGCACACATACACATAAAAGCTTTTTCCCCAGGAAGCAAGAAAAGGGAATGGAAAAGGCAACATATCAAGCCCAGTTTTCATGAGGAAAATAACCTTCTTTAAGCCCAGTTCTAATCCTCTATCAAGCAATACTAGATGGTTCCAGGTGTCATGACTAATAATGGTTTTATTCTCCCCTTTACTGGCATTGCACACACCACAGTACCTTTTAGAAGACCGAGTCCATCACCAGTAAAAGATATCCATTGCCATATTTGTCTGCATGAATTCATGCTTTCAGAAAGTGAAAAACTTCTGCCAACAAATTATAGTCAGAAAAACATTACTTGATGTCAAAATGTTGTTAAATAGAGGAGGAAGTTGCGTCCGTGGTACCTAGTATTGCTTTCTTGGAGGCACTTTGTCCTTCATGAATTGCAAAAGCCTCAGCTTTCATGGAACAGGAGAAATGAGATTTTTTTTGTGTCTTAACATAGAAAATTTATTGCTTTCCCCATAATGTAAATGAGAGGAAAATTATGCAGTTGTTATTACATGGGCAGATGAAATCAGTACTTTAATACCTCCTAGCAATTTCTGCAATCTTTGGAATTCTTCTGATATCCTGTTGTATGAGATATATATGGGTCACTTCAGAAAGAGTAATCCAAGCTCTAAGAGCTACACTTACTAATTAGATTTTCAATAAATAATTTAGCAAGCCTGTTTCAGATGAGAGGTTTCATTAAATACTTGAAAATATTTAACAATTTTGCTTCTTTTCACATCTGACACAGGTTCATCTCCCCAAAGATGTCTCTAGGTTTTTAAATAAAATAGCACTGTTATTCTAATAAACCATGTGCAGCTATCCTGCATACATTTGCTTTGGCATATTGATTACTTTAATTATTTTTTTTCTGAGTTCATTGGTATTCATCCTCTAAAGCAGGAACCTTAACCTGAGACTAATAAAGGTCTGCCTTGCCTCTGGAAATTTTTCTGCTATGGGATTAATAGAAGTTACATAGAAAATAATTCAAGAAGAACAAAATATTTTACTATGTTACCCTGTCTCACAAATTGGATTGACTGTCTTAATTTGAAATCACTTTTGCTTCGTAATTAAGCAGTTGTTGTGTTCAATATTTGTCTTTCTTATCACAAACAAGGCTTCAGTCTGTTAAATCTGCATGGGAATATAACAGAACGTTCCTGTTTTGTGGGTGGTGTTTGACGTCATTACAGTGTCTTATTAATGGCTCTGTTGTACTTATCTGAATAATTAAATTGTGCTAATGGCTGTAGTATTTTATGAGCAACATTATCCCTTTTTTATTATTACTGCCAATGCAGGATAGCAAGATGCCAACCACTAAAATGCAGCTTTTGTGGAACCCAAGGAAATATTTTTAGCATAAATCAATCCAATCAGAATGAACTACAGAACAAGGCAAAGAGTTTTTCTGGAAGACTTTCAAAACACCATCAATAAAGTGATGCTACAATTGATTACTTCTCAGTGTGCATTCTAAGATAAATGACTTATGATTCCATTTAAAAATTAATGCTGAGAAATCTTCAAATGCTAATAGTGAAGAACAATACATAAACACTACAAAAAGAACTGAGCAGACATTTGGGGTAAAAAAAACCAGGCATATAGATATACCACAAAAATACACACTAAGACCTCTTTCAAAACCAGGATCATTTAGGAGCCAAACCCAGTTGTCCTGATGAGGCCATTTCTGGGGATATCAATAACATGTGTGCATTGCATTTAGACTGGCAGCTAGAGAAAAATTTCTATGCATCATAGAAGGGAGGCACTGAAATACTTTTCCACATAGAAATAGTGGATGGGAACAAACAGTGATTTTAAGATCAAGGTTTATGAACAATTTAAGGGAAATGACATTATGGAAAGGCATATAATATGGTCACCTCAGATAACCAGCAACTGGACATCATAACCCACTTTGCTCCTTCCAATCTTTCTCCCAACTTGTATGTTTATTTGCAAACTGGCTTCTGTGCGAAGACAGCTTGGTTATAAGGAAGATGTTTATATTCAGAATAGATTCACAGCATCATTTTTTTCCCAAAGCATTATGAATTAATCTGAAGAACTATGAAAAGCTGCTTTGGTTTTTTTGATGTCTTATTAAACAATCGTCTCATAAAAAAAGCTGGTTCATTCCAGTGTGTTTAGTTTGGACTGCTAAATAACATACACTTGAAAATATGTCTGGTGACTTATGTAAAATCAGAAATTATTTTTCTTACGTACAATTTTGCTACATCACTGTAGAAAATACGTGGGGTGGGCACATGGATTCCTCCATTGTCAAAGATACCCATTGTCAAGAGCTGAATGCACTTACGCACACAACGCAGTTACGATCACCTGTATAACTGTCAGCCAAACTTGGTGGCTAATTGTTTTTCTGAAGTGCATTATCTGTGTTCTGCTAATAGAAAAAATAAAAGCTTTAATGTTCATACAGCTTCTAAAGCAGAATGGTGATAAGTATGCGATTTTTAAAAACAGATTAGTCTGCTGCACATAATGCTTCTTTTGGCAAGAAAACGAGCGCATCACTCTTTATAATATAGAGAAAAGAGAAAACAACACTGGCGTTTCATTTTATGACCAGAATAAAAGCGCATTTCATATTTTCTCTTTAAAAATCTTTTTTTTTTTTCCCAATGAGGAAAGCTTAGCACAGTAGGCGTGCAGTTTGTCTGAAACCATAGTGCTGAACCAAGAGTGATAACAGGATATGAGTTCATCTTGAGCAGTGAAAAGAAATAAACTCTTTCAGTTGAAAGAGTTCAGAAGAACTGACTGCCCTATCTTAGTTGGGATATTCTGAATTAAAAACTAGCAGCTTTAGAACATGCCCCGTTTGAAAACACAGGGACAAATTCCTTGTTGCCAGGTGAGATTTGATGGTCGTGTACCATTTTAGATCACTAGAAAATCCAACTCCTTCATTACAAAATAAATATTTGATGTAATATCAACAAACAAGTTTCTAGCTCATCAATACTTTGAACATCCCCTTTAATTTCTTGTTCTGAAGAGTAACATAAGCAAACAGATAAGCTTTGAACCTCATTCAGATCCATGTTGCACCTTGGGATAATTACATGTGTTCAGGATCAAATGTCCTTCAGTGATATCAGTCATTATCTCCATGCTTGGTGCTGAAACATTGGCCATAGGTATTCAGATACTCTATATAACCTTTAAGGATATGGCAACTACTAGCAAAAAAAATCAACTAACAATGCTAAAATGAACATTGATATTGGAATTACAGGATGTTTCTTGCATATTAGACAAATAGTTTTCAATTTGAAAAATATTATTTAACAATGAATTGCTTATTCACATCTGCACCTCTAACACAGATTGCTAAAGTACATCAAATATTTGCAACAATCATCAATATCTAGCTGACTGAGAAGAAGTCTCTAATGATACCACGATTAAATGAAAAATGTTGAATGTGGTTAATTAACCTTCATAGAATAGTTTATTTTGTACCTTTCATTATAGCTTAAAATAAAACCTTTGATGCATCTTGTAACAAATACTTTCTTCTAGCTGTAAAATATTACAGTGTTGTGAAGAAACAAGGTGGAGGATCACCTTTTCAGTGATAACTCTGATTTAAATCTACTCACTACCACATGCACTTACTATGCCTCCAAAATGTCCTTTATATGTCTGCTTAAACAAAAGCCTCACCCTAATTTGACCTGATTTCCCTTCCTCCCCCCCCCTCCCCCCCCCAGCGGGTTCACAGGATGATCTGACATGCACAGGACATTATCATAAAGGATGATGAATAGTTCTAAACACCTACTTTATAAAAATCAGGACCTTTGTGGAGAAGACCTGGATTTGGTGAGCTGATCTACTCTGAGCTCTGTTGGGCCATGAGCAGACAATGGGAGTCCACCATGAAAAGCCCAAGGCCTCCATGACAGGTCATTTGAAGGAAATCCAGAAGAAGACAATGAAGAAGGCCATACTCACCATTTCCCAAACAAAATGGTGCTCTGAGTTGAAAGCTTTAAATGACTGTGTTTGCTTTTGATGGTAAAACTGAGAGAAGCTCTAAAAAGAGCTGCAAAAAGGAAAAGCATAACTTCTTTTTTGTATGCAGCGGGGAAAGAAAAAATGATGGCATTGCATGATAGCAAGGGAAACTTATTATAAATGTTGAGAAAAACTTTCTACTCATAGGGGTTACTAAGCACTGGAGCAGATTGTCCAGACAGGTTACAGAACCTCTATCACTGGAAATTTTCAAGAGTAAGTTAGACAAACTCTGTCTATTTAAGGCATGGTTGCTTCTGGTTTGGGGCAAGGGATAGACTCAGTGACCTCTTGAGGTCACTCCACACCTATTTTCTTTGATTTTCTCTGAAGTCAATGAGAATTCATACAGGAATAGCAATTTACGTACATGGACTTTCCAATATTATCAGAGCTATAACTTATAATGACAAATAAATCCTTTGTAAAATCTGCAAGGAGGGATTTTCCATCAGCACTTACTGTTCCCTTATAGCAGTCCTATACTACTATTTACCTAAATGTATTTCTTTTGTTTAACAGCTATATAATCCACCACATAGACACCTTCTATAGATACCTTCCTAGGTAATTGTTAGACCTCAGAAACATATTTAAAACCATCAAAAGAATTTCCTGCACTTGGTAGATGACTACAGAAAGTTACTTAAAAGGTTTCTCCTCTCTCAGTGTGTGTGTTTGTGTGCGTGTGTGTCCATGAATGTATGCATACATATAAAGACACAGGGAGAGATGAAACTGTGGATTTTTGTAACAAACATTTCCTCCCTTCTTGATGTATACAGTTATTACTTGTGGATCACACTCGGAAGTCCAAGTTCAATTTCTAGTCAGGTAGGAGCCCAGCATATGTCAATGAGAGTGCTACTCATTTCAAGGATGAATAAAAAAATTGAATTAGACCCTCAGGTAATAAAATAGCTTACTTCAGGGACATCTTATTATAAAGACCCTATAATGGTCTCCTCCAAAACTTTACGAAGCAACAGGCAGGACCTCAGCTTCAAGCAAAGAACCTTCCAGCTGAAATGGTCCCATGAACAAACCCTCTTCTGGGCAAGTGTTTCTGACCTGAGGGGAAACACAGGAAACTGCCTTGGCTTGCAATCAAGTTCTGGTCTTAAAAGCTTTGTTATGGAAGTCCATGGGCAACAGGACTAGTAACACACTGCCTGGCCTTGGTTTTGGTGACCAAGCTCTCCATCCTCATACCACAGGTATCTTAAAATTGTAAATAGTTGTCATAAGAGGGTTATGCTTCCATCATCAGTTTTCAAAGCTGTCAGTGAAGCATCTTCTGGGAAACCACATGGGCTTGATTTCTGCATGACTGAGGTTACATCTCCCTCTGCCACCTCCCTCTTCTCCTCTGCAAGGAAGGCAGAATACATCTCTGCACAGAGGAGGCAACAAGAGTAACGAAGACTCCCCACATGTGTGAATGAAATGCAAGGGAGCACTTCATGGATAGCTGGAGATCACAGATGAGCTTTTCCCATTGTTGGTGTTTTACCTTAAAAAGGGCAATTAGACACCTGCCATCCTGACACATGTGCATCTAAAACATCTACTTTAGGCTCCCAGAATCCTTGCAAATCCTACCAGTTTTCAAAACTGTCTTGCAATGGAAGTTAAAATAAACTTGCTGGTGATTTGTTAGAATGAGTATGGGCCATTTTATGCATAATAGCATTATGCTAAATGTTCTGCAGTTAAGGAATCCTTCCTGTACTGAGTGAGCTGCTGCATACATTTCTCTAATGTCCATTCCTGCTTAGATTTATGGTGCCTGCTCATTGTCCTTTATTAAATGCTACCATTAACTTTTCTGTTACATTTTTCCCCAGCTTACAGCTCTATAAAATTGAGTTACTAGCTATGCAAATTCATAATATTTGCATTTGTAGAAGTCCTGCTTCAAATAAATATGTTATCTCTCTACGTATTTGGTATATTCAGATGCAAACCTCTGCCTAGTTTTTCAAGGTGCACTGACTTTTCATATTTCTCCATGTGCTGGTTTTGGCTGGGATAGAGTTAATTTTCTTTACAGTAGCTAGTATGGGGCTATGCTTTGGACTTGTGCTGAAAACAGTGTTGATAACACACTGATGTTTTAGTTGTTGCTGCACTAGTCAAGGACTTTTCAGCTTCCCATGCTCTGCCAGGTGCAGAAGAAGCTGGGAGGGGGCACAGCCAGGACAGCTGATCCAAACTGACCAAAGGGCTATTCCATACCATATGGCGTCATGCTCAGTGTATAAAGCTGGGGAAGAAGAAGGAAGGGGGACGTTTGGAGTGATGGCGTTTGTCTTCCCAAGTAACCGTTAGGCGTGATGGAGCCCTGCTTTCCTGGAGATGGCTGAACACCTGCCCATGGGAAGCAGTGAAGGAATTCCTTGATTTGCTTTGCTTGTGTGTGTGACTTTTGCTTTACCTATTAAACTGTCTTTATCTCAACCCTCGAGTTTTCTTACTTTTGCTCTTCCAATTCTCTCCCCCATCCCACCAGGGGGGAGTGAGCGAGCGGCTGTGTGGGGCTTAGATGCCAGTTGGGGCTAAACCACAACACTCCAGATCTGGTTAAAATAAGACTCTTACCATCTTGTGATGACGTGGGAGCAGGGTACAGCATCAGAGACAGATCTGACCAGTACCCAGCAGTGAAAATGATTCTTTGAGTCTTTAGCCCTGATGAGTCAAGAACTTCCAAAGTTGCTTCTATTTTCTGTCTGTGGACTTGATCCACAAAATTTTGCATTACAATTATTTGAGGATTTATTTTGAAATATCTTGCATGCTTACCCCTAGCACAGATTCAGATCTCTGAATTTTCAGTAGTGCTGTGTCAGGTGCCTAGAATATCACCATATGCATTCTATAAACTATACCACCAGACTATATAAAGAATACTTTTGAATGGATGGACCGATGTTGCACTGGCACTGTGTGCTTTGAGACAAAACATAAGGGACATAAAAAGAAAGAAAGAAAATAATCAAATGAAAGCCTGAAGGCGAGATTAGCTCTCCTGATAAAACTTCCATTGATTTTAATGGTAAAGGGGTTTGTCCTAAGTTTGAAGTTGATTAAAGGGAAATCACAAAGGGAGAGATACAGAGAGCACTGGGGAATGGCTTATGCATCCATCAGGTATTGGAGTGTCCTAAAACTAGTGTATTTCTGTCTGGTACACTTCCTATGTGCCCAGGATGTGATCTTCTTGTTCAATCTGTGAAGACAATTCTTGCTAATTCTTATCAGAGTTTGAGGTGTCTTATGCTCCACAATTTTAAAGATCTAATTTTGCCACTAGATTCAGCTTTGTTAACAGGAGGCTACTTATAATGAGATAGTATCCTGGACCTCTGTTACTATGAGATTTTTTTTTTTTTTTCTTCAAAGTCCTTTGCTGATGGAGGCTGGGAATTATGGATACACTTTTTCTCAAGAACCTTTTTTGAACAAAGACTCAAATGCTAAAGCTGTGGAATTAGTGTGGCTCTGAATATGAAAGATCTTTTACCTGCTTCTGGCAAAACTACTTAAGGTAAAAGAGCAAACATTTTGTGGCATGCTCACGCTGCATTGGAAATTTAGATCCTGCAAATGGGATTGCAAAGGCCCAGTACCAGCTCCTGTGCAGTGAATTTCAGGGTCAGAACTCTGCAGCTCTTGCACTTGTACACCTGAGCGGAGACTTGGATCTGCCGGTATCCCCCATGTGGCTTTCACCTTGCTTTCTTGAACTGCTGCAGACAACAGGCAGGCTGGGAGGAGGAGTGGGTTACGCTGTGCCGTGGCCAAGAAAAGTTCTTGTTTGAAATGTTTGAAATAATGTAAGAGACACAGTCATGCATCTGCAATTAGTTTTAAAAGTGTGTTGGAATTATTAACTCTTATTTATTTTAAGTTAGGACTAAAGGTTACCTTTAACAATATAGACAATAAATACTTGCAGAACTGTATTTCCTGAATAGTTACAGACACTGTCTTTCTTCATAATTTTGCCATTGTATTTCTTCTAAAGAAATATCTTTAGAAGTCTGATTAAAAAACGCAAGAAAATCTGTCATATTTATTCTAATGATTAAGAGATCTATGAGAAAAATTGGATTTTCCAAAACAAAGTATGTCTATTGGTACATATATAAGGGGTCCCTGCTGCCTTATACCTTTTAATTTTCCTTTTTCAGGTCAAGTGATAAGTTATATGGTCAGCTGTGTCTTCTTTTTGTCTTTAGAACTTTTATTTTCCTAACACCATCTGTCTTTCTGTTTCTTTACCTGGGCTTGGACACATTCAATACTGTGGAACTCTTATCAGGTGTCTGGGAAATAGATGCCTTTAATGGATCACTGCCTAGCTGTGAATAGTATGACAAAAGCAGGATCTCATATCAGATGGATATCATCTTAAAATGGCTCATAACATCAGTCACCAAACAGAGTTTAAAGCAGCAAAATTCAGTCTTCCCTAGGCAGAGGATAAACAGAATTGAAAACAGACTTCTGGAACCTTCTCCAAAATTAAATCAAAAAAGGAGGAAAAGAAAAATTGATGTATTCCTGGACTCTAAGTACACACATGCTTTGACTGTAAATCTCTTAATTATCACTTGTCGCTCGCAAATTTCTGAAACAGAGATGCTAGTCGTTTCATCTGAGCTCCTTTCCCTTGAAGAGTACTTCATAAAATATTTTTATGCTATTCCCTGTTGAGCAGACCCATCTTGTCTCTGACTTGCAGTGTGATCACTTGTTCTAAAGCAGTCATGGGTAAGCAGTCTCTTTTTCCAAACTTGATTCTTTCCCCAGGATTCAGTTCAGTTCTGAAGTTCAGATTTCTATCAGTGTAGGAGTAATTAAAATTCCACTTGATCAGTGTATTCTAACTTTTTTACAGGCCTCTTTTATCTGTACAAATATGGCTTTGAATGCACTTTCTCTCCTTAGAGGCCAGTGACAGATCCTAGTAAACATTTCTTTTAGTGCGGTCATACCCTTTGTCCCAGTTACCCAGCTGCTAAAGATTTTACTTTTTCTTTTCTCTTTTCTTTTCTTTTCTTTTCTTTTCTTTTCTTTTCTTTTCTTTTCTTTTCTTTTCTTTTCTTTTCTTTTCTTTTCTTTTCTTTTCTTTTCTTTTCTTTTCTTTTCTTTTCTTTTCTTTTCTTTTCTTTTCTTTTCTTTTCTTTTCTCTTTTCTTTTCTCTTTTCTTTTCTCTTTTCTTTTCCTTCCTTTCCTTTCCTTTCCTTTCCTTTCCTTTCCTTTCCTTTCCTTTCCTTTCCTTTCCTTTCCTTTCCTTTCCTTTCCTTTCCTTTCCTTTCCTTTCCTTTCCTTTCCTTTCCTTTCCTTTCCTTTCCTTTCCTTTCCTTCCCTTCCCTTCCCTTCCCTTCCCTTCCCTTCCCTTCCCTTCCCTTCCCTTCCCTTTTCCTTTTCCTTTTCCTTTTCCTTTTCCTTTTCCTTTTCCTTTTCCTTTTCCTTTTCCTTTTCCTTTTCCTTTTCCTTTTCCTTTTCCTTTTCCTTTTCCTTTTCCTTTTCCTTTTCCTTTTTCCCAGGAAAGGCTATATTTTGATATAACCCAAGCCCAGTGACCACATTTTTCAGACCACTCTGGTTTGCATTAAGGATCCCTGAATCATTTTGGCTTAAGCACCAGCTCCTTTCCTGCCATTGCCTTGCCTATGGGAGAGATCTTCCCAGGCATTTTAATGATTCAGATATGCCTAGATAAGGATTTCCTCCTGCTTTGTGTCCAAATGCCTCAAACATCACACAGACCTACCCAACATCTGTTGCAACTGTCTGTATTTGACAACAAGCTTTATGCTCTGTGAGACATCTCAGTCCAGACCAAGGGTGAAGCAAGTATTAAGGCAACGTGGAGAAAAGTGGGAGAAGGAACTGAGAAAAAGAAGGGAAAAAGAGAAAGGAAAGCCAGTATGCATCTTTTTTTCTCTGCCAGTTTTGTCTGAATCACCTTTGGTTGTTCCTCTGGCCAAAGCACAAACATTCACTCCTCTGGGTTTTACTCACTAGCAAATGATCTGGACTGCATCTGCCACAGAGACTTTCACCCAGTCACTCCTCTACAGGACGTATTTTAAGGAATAAATAAGTCATGACCTCTAGCTTCTTCGTAATAGGGCCACATGCAGTATTCTGAAAAGGTGAAATTTTTTCAGATGCCTCTTACAAGTAGTAACCAATTGAAAGTGAAAAATGGTATATAGTAAAAAGATGCTGTTCACACCTATCCTCCTAATTTTTCTCATATTTTGCCTCAAATACTAGATGTTAGTTCAAACAGGCCTGGATTAAGAGAAAACACATTAGATATCAACAGCCTTGTTAGCACTCCACAGCTGTTACATATACATATGTTAAAGCCTTTCATGTTAGAATTTCAGTTACTGTACCAGAAAAAAATCATATTCTTGTCTGATTAAAACAAAAAGCTCTAAAAATTAAAAAAAAAGCCTACCAAAACCAGCTCAACATCCAGAAAAGCCAGATAAGTACAGTAAGTATGACCACTTTGTAAATGACGAGTTAGCTATGGCAAACTAACAAACAAAAAACTGTTCCTCTGGTTTTGATAACAATGATTCTGAAGAAAACCACACAGAAGTTAAAGCCTCCCCAAACTCATATAGCTTGAGTTGTATGTCATTCAGAGATTCATCACTCCAACCCACCCTTAGAACATCTAACACCATTTTTTGCAGATTATTTCATAACACAATGTGATATTCTGTGAAGCTATTCCATGAAGTTATTCACAGAAGGGAATAAGCAGTCAGCAATTTTCAACTGCTGTAAGCATAATGGATTAGAGGAAACAATATCTTGTTCATCTCCATAGTGATGCAAAAAAATGTGGCTTTCACTCTCCACCTTGAAAGGGTTCAGCAGATTCCAGAGTCCAACACATCTCATTCATTTCCATCTCTTATTCAGTCTGTCTTGCCTAAAATTGTAAATTTTCTCTTCCCCTCTTTTTGCCTTATTCCATTTACAGCTTGGGTAGGCATAGCTTCAGTTTGATGCACAGAGTACTCTCCAGAAAGGTGGAGGATGTGATCTGAATCCACTCAGGCTAAGGAGGGACAGGAAAATGTAGGGAAGGAGGAAAAGAGCAGCACCATGATGACAGTCCTTAAAAAGGAAAGTTATGGGGTACTACCTTTGAAAGAGGGTGATGGACTTAGGACCTGCAGTAGAAAGAAGAGCCTGCTAAAGTCTCAAACCCCAGAGAAGGACAAGATATTGGTTACAAGCTTATTCTCAGCTAGCAGAGGAGCTGCCTACCTTGTCAGCAGTCTACCCTAGGTGGCTCCCAGCCAAACATGCTATTTCTCTGGATCCTAGGGAGCACAGATCTATTAGGATTTATACCTGGGATGTGCATTGAAAAAAACCCAACAAATACTGAAACACTGCGGGCTGTGGTGATCGTAACATGATGTTAAACATCTCCTAACTTTTCCTTTATGCACTGATTTACAAGGTTTTATGTACTCCAGCTTCCTCTGATTTGCTCCTCTGGAGACGTAACATCTGCCTACAGCAATTGTTTAGTAAGTCAAGTCCCAGAGATGCTGAGGGAGTGTGCCTTGACTGCATTCAAGGTAGTGAGGAACCTACTAAATTCCTCTAGATCCACAAAGCAGACATTTTCCTACCTAGTTTTCCCTCATGCCCTAATCCATAGGTATTTTCAGAGCAGAGTACCAAAGGAAATACGGCTGTGGCCACATGCTGGCTTCTCTAGTAGCTCTTTCTTTAGAGTGCACTCATGGGATGCAGAAATACTAGTTACCTCTCCCATCCTGTGCCTATTTCTGTTGTTTGGCTTCGTACCTAGGGAATGGGGTTCACTCTCCATTGAGCCAAAAAGAAAGCAAGAGCCTGTAGTGCAGAGGCTGGAGAGCTGCCTGGGAGGTTCTGGAAGACACCTTACTGTGATGTTGCTTTAACCACTGCAGTAATGAATCCCATTCTCTTCCCAGCCCATTGCACATGAAAAGTTTGGTTGGTTGGTCAAGCAGAAGTGAGGGGAGCTGACTGAGATCTTGCCTTCCAGGCTTTCTTCCATTTCTGGCTTAAATATCCCGCAGAGGGGCACTGAGTAGATAGAAAGGGTTCATCAGCTGAAATCTGAGAAATTACCAACTCTTGCTTCTGCTTACTAACACTGGAGTAATCTGGAATCTACTGCATCCATTTGTCCTTGGCTAGCTGTCCTGGTTTCAGCTGGGATAGAGTTAATTTTCTTCCTAGTAGCTGGTATAGTGCTGTGTTTTGGATTTAGGATGAGAATAAAGTTGATAACGCACCGATGTTTTAGTTGTTGCTAAGTAGTGCTTACACTAATCAAGGACTTTTCAGCTTCCCCTGCTCTGCCAGGTGCTCAAGAAGCTGGGAGGGGGCACAGCCAACACAGTTGGTCCAGACTGGTCAAAGGGCTATTCCATACCATATGGCGTCATGCTCAGTATAGGAACTGGGGGGAGTTGGCCGGGGGACAGCAATCGCTGCTTGGGGACAGGCTGGGCATTGGTCAGTGGGTGGTGAGCAATTGCATTGTGCATCACTTGTTTTGTATATTATTTTATCATTATTATTATTATTATTTTATCTTCCTGTGCTGTCCTATTAAACTGTCTTTATCTCAACCCATGGGTTTTACTTTTTTTTCCCTATTCTCTCCCCCATCCCACTGGGAGACAGGGGGAGGGTGAGCAAGCAGCTGTGTGGTGCTTAGTTGCCAGCTGGGGTTAAACCACAACACTAGCCAACTGACCGTGAACCCAAGCATAACAGTAAAAATTTCTCCTAAAGTGAGAATGAAAGAATTAAATACTTTTAATTCCAATTTACTTCATAGCAAAACAATTGAAAAATAACTGTGAACTAAAATAGTTCACTCTATGAAAAACAATTCCATTGTTCGAGAAGCATTTCCCATACCATCACAAATCACCATTTAACAGATAGAAAACAGCTTGATGTAGGCACTGGTGCAAGAACGACTATTATCTCAGTTATGCTTGCTCTGATAATTATGTTTGCCACATCATTCTTCCTATTTTCTGAGTATTTCTTCCCATATTGTAGAGATCAGACCCCATTTTTCCAATCAAATCCACATTAGTACATGTATTTCAGAAATTCATATTGGGAGTACTTGCAAAAATCTTGTTATAAAATAATAGAGCTTATATGAGAATCACCCAAGAACAAACTGAAGCATTATTCCCAAAGCAGAAGGTAACAGCCTTGACTCTGGACTGGTCTTCCACATTGCAAAGGGGAAAAGAAAGTCACTATGTTTCTCTTAAAAATCACCCCTAGAGCAGAGGACTGTCTTTGATTGTGCATCCTTTTGCAACTCCAGTGCAAATGTATGCCTTTTAAAATAAATTATAGAAGAATCCTGAATACACTAAAGAAATATTTAAATAGGAACTAAACAAAACAGATCCACCTGTAACTGGGGTGTGATACGCGTTGATTATTTTGGGTTGCTGAATTTCCTTTTGGGAACTCTTGGAGCCAAAAACTGAATTCCAGGAACCGTTTGTGGGCTATTTTTAGCTAGGCTGAAAGGACGAAGTTGGCATAAGGTTTGCCCTGGCCCTTCCACTCCCACAGTGTTTTAAGGAAAGGGAGGATTAGCCAGATAAACCTTGTTAAATATTCACTGATGCTTAGCAGCATGCTGCAGTCTTTGCAATTCTCCTGCATCGCTTCCAACAAGGCATAATTTTCATACTCTCAACAGAGAGCTGTGCGATTCTGTCTTAGGACATGGTAGTTAATTTTGCTGAACAGTCCATAGCCCATGGAAGGCAAACAATGGTAAGAAAAGAAAGAAAAAAATATTTTCAATAGAGCCAAATGCAGGTGGTACATTATCTTGTCTAACATCTTTGTCATGAATGTGTGTCTGGATATTGTACTAGAGGTTATCCCATTATCCAGGTTTGTCCTATAGGAGTGCACAGTGGGTGGTAATCTCTTAGTCTTCTCATGGATATCTCCCATTTACTAAGCCTGTTCCGTAAGTTCCAAACCTTAGAGTAAATCTTGACTCAGTAATTGTGAAGTATAAAATCCAGAAGTGTTAAATGCACTGGAACTGATGCAAAGCATTTTAACTATGTACAAATGTACTTATTTTAAACACATTTAAGGTGATCATATTCACTGGACACACTTCCACCCAAAACCAAAACCTGTCTCTGGCTGGATCTTAATGTAGATCACTTACTGTTGAAATCACTGCTCCATTGAGCAGCCTGCTAAAGATGGCTTCATCTGGGAAGTAACATGCCTGAAGAGTTGCAGGGTAGTTCACACACTGATGTCTACACTTTGTAGAGTCCTTATTGATCCTATTCCTAAAATGGCAGTAATCAACACAAGCTAAAATAAGTAATGATAAACTTTAATGGCAAATCTGAAGTTCTATCATCAGGATAGTTTGTATATTAAAACAGAGCAGCCCAGCAAACTTCTGACATGTGATGAGGATGCATTTCAGGTCCCTGAACCTATATTGCTTTACTCAATAGCCTTGTAATGCTGTTAGACCTAGTTGTCCTTGCAAGCATAAGCCAGCTCCCGCATGCTCTCTGCCTTCCTTCATATTCAATTTCTATCACTCTTCTCCCTCACAGAGACACAAAACAAGATCTGCAAAGAGGTTACATAATGGATACACATACTTGTTAACAAATAATAGCAATTGCTAAGAACAGAATGGCAAAATGAAAAGCAGAACCTTTTGGGGCTGAAGAGGAAGTAATCACAAAGGAAACAAAGCTAAACCTAATCAGATTGTTATAACACTTCCATGGAAATACACTCCTGTAATAATAATTTTTAAATGGATCTCTTTGAAATCTCATTTCTGTTCTAGTTTGCATTGAGAATTCATTCCTTCAACCCTAACACATTTATAAAATGAAAGGCTATCCAATACTGTGGTAATGGGTATCCTTCATGCCAGTCCTCCAGGATGGATGGATACCATAGTCCCTGAAATGAATGGTCATTAGACCTTTCCTCAGAAACCTTCATTTATCAGGAGAGTTATTCAAGCAATATGAATAATTATAGGATAACAGCTATAGATGGGCTGGTGAAAAGAGAATCCATGTTCTGGAAATGAAAACATGTATGGGGAAGAAGAGACAGAAGAGGACAAGAGTTTCTTCAAGATTTTAGTCACAAGCCCAAAATCGCTCAAGTGAGATAAAAAAATCTTTACAGAGTATATTGTTTGTGTAGAGATGTTCTGTAGTCAATTTAGAGCTGTATTTTTCTCATAATACCTAAGGAATGATTGCTTTTAGAAGGTTTGGAAATTGCTTTGTCTGTCACACATCCTTAAGGAGTAAAAGTGCACTCAAAGTAGAGCTCTGTCAGCCAGAGTGCTCACCAGAGTAGGGCTCTAGGCATGGGCATGTTTAAGACCCTAGGAAACATAAGGATGTCAATACAGGTTATATGATAGCACAGAGCTCACTCAGAGCTTCTCAGAGGCAAAACCATACTTTGCCATCTCAAGGGTGAAGACAAAATAATTTTTACCTGCAATACCAAAAAAGAAATTCTGCAGCACTGACATAATCGGGCCCCAGGTATGATCCCTGACAAGGATCAGAAAGGTTTCATGAGAAACTATTGACAGAGGACTAGCCTGAGAGGGCTCAGAGAGCTGTTGCGAGGCTGGGGAAACTCCAAGGAGTTTTGAGATAGGTGGGAGGTACAAAGGGAAGGAGGTGTCTCCATAACTTTTCAGCTGCCTCCTGCCCTCAGGAGCCAACCTGATTTCCCAGGGAGTTCAGGGGCCACCTCAGGAGGATTTCAGCCTGGCTGGTGGCAGCGGTGTCAGGGAAGGTTGGCCCAGAGGCATCTGGTGGTGAGGCAGAGGCAGCGGTGCTGGGCTGGGGTGTGAAGACACTCAGAGGGCAGACTTCACCCCAAGTGCTGCTGCCTGCGGAAGAGCAGAGTAGAGGAGCAAGGGCAGCCACTGCATTCATTGGTGAGTCAGGGAGAACCAGTGCTAAACAGGGAAGGTAGAGGCAGTGAGATGCAACCTCTAACATGGATCTGCTAGGCCTGGCATGCTTATGTTTCATTGCCAACATGTGACACAAGCTCTTGTCCTCCAAAAAAAGATAGGAACTAGTGTTAAGAAACCTGAAGACCCCCAAACTGATTTTCCTACTGCTTTTATTGTTAGTGTCCTACAGAGAAAGCCAGCTCTTGGGGGCCTTTTGGTTGGACTGAGAATTGCCAGTTCTCCAAAGAGATGCTAGGTGATGCTGGAGCCTTACAAGGGGCACCCATGGAGACGGCCAAAGCCAGAAACATTGCTAGGGGCTTGTCTCAGGCTACCCCAGCCTTAAAACATTGGTGCCTACTGCCTGAGGAGTGTCAAGCAGGGGAGCTCTACCAGAATGATCACCAAGTGGTAGCTGAAAGGAAAAGTACACCCCCTACTTTAATTTCAGAAATGTAAAGTACAGAATAAACAACAAGAACAATGGCCTAAGTCACATCTTCATAAAAGGCTGCCTTCCTGACTTTTTCACTCTTTAGTGGGCAGCCTCAAAATAACAAGATTTTCTAACACTGGTGTATCTATACTTCTGGCCTTCCAAACGGATGAATAACTAAAACTGCATGTTAGCACATTTTGTTCAGCACGGGGTGTTTTAAAAGTACTCCACAGATCATCCATAACACATGATGTTCTGCAAAACAAAGGGAAGAAAAAAGACTTCAGCAGGGGAAGAACCATTTTCTCAAGGCCAAAAATAAGAAGGAAAACAACTGTCGCAGAGAAGTCTATGTACATAAATGGAGTTGCCTTGGATTTGTAAAAGCTCTGAAAAAGCACAATTCAAAGCTCACAGGATATTGAAGGAGTGTAAGGGAGCCCAGGGTCAGTCCCAATGGATCCAAAATGGTCAGACTGATGCTGCACCACACCGAATGCTGGCAGTTTTGAAGGGGAAGACTATCCTCAATAAATTATTCACGGTGTCATTTGATGAAAATTTTAGATACTGGTGTCCTGGTTTCGGCTGGGATAGAGTTAATTTTCTTCCTAGTAGCTGGTACAGTGCTGTGTTTTGGATTTTAGTATGAGAATAATAGTGATAACACACTGATGTTTTGGCTGTTGCCAAGCAGTGCTTACACTGGTCAAGGACTTTTCAGCTTCCCCTGCTCTGCCAGGGGCACAAGAAGCTGGGAGGGGGCACAGCCAGGACAGCTGATCCAGACTGGCCAAAGGGCTATTCCATACCATATGATGTCATGCCCAGTATATAAACTGGGGGGAGTTGGCCGGGGCGCAGCAGTTGCTGCTCGGGGATGGGATGGGCATCGGTCGGCGGGTGGTGAGCGGTTGTATCACTGGTTTTTCTCCCCTGGGTTTTTGTTCCTCTCTCGCTCCCTTGGTGTTTTCCTTCTCATTACAATTTTTATTATTATTATTATTATTGTTGTTGTTGTTGTTGTTGTTGTTGTTGTTGTTGTTATTGTTATTATTATTATTCTTTTGTTCCAACCATTAAACTGTTCTTATCTCAACCCACAAGTTTTCTTACTTTTGCTCTTCCGATTCTCTCCCCCATCCCACTGCGGGGGGGGAGGGTGAGCGAGCGGCTGTGTGGTACTTAATTGCTGACTGGGGCTAAACCACAACAACTGGTTATTAAAGCCATGCACTCTGTCAAACAGGACTGAGAAGGCATGCGGCATCTGATTCAAGGATGTCAGCTCTGAGAGAACAGAATCCATGTTGAGGGAAGACAGTAAGTTCTGCTTGAGAGCCTACAACTGCACACTCCTGTACAGCATTGCAGCTGTAGCCAGGGATGGATTAGTGGCTTCAGATGGGAAATCAATGGGGAGAAACCTGAAATCCATTTTGCGCAGTGCTGTGCTAATGTGCCAAACGTCACTGTCTCCCGGTTGGCTGCCTCAGGGAGGGGCACTTGCATTTTTCTATCAGTTCCCTGTAGATTGCCAATTTGGAAGATCTTAAGTAAAGCAAACCTATGTTACTTCACTGAAGCAACAATGCGGAATGAAAATTGTCATGAGCTGCAGCACTGTGATAGTGATTTCAATGACAAACTGATAACATAATCTGAGAATACAGAACTGTTAAAACAGAGTTTACTTGAAATTGTAATCTACACACCAGAGCCTGGCAACAGATTATGGACATCAAGCATCAGGAGAAATTATTTTCAAAATCCCTCCTTTCTGCTTGACCTTTGCCATTGTAATCAGTATCAGGGTGCAGACCAAGCTATGGGGAACACATGCATATTAGGGAATGTATGTAAATGTAGCGACCACTCTAGAGTCCTCATAGTCTAGACAAGCCAGAAATGGAATTAGAATCACATCTCCCATCTCCCTGATGAACAAAGCAGTTAAATGACTTGCTTAGGGCTATGTGGAAAGTCTGTGGCAGAAGGCAGGACCTCTTCTCCCAGGTGTCCATTCCGTATGCCATCCAGAACACCCTTCCGTATAGCTAATTGTCAGCTATTTGCTTTTGTATGATTCTACCAAACCTTAGAAAATGCCCGTTTAGGAAAAAAGACATCTGCAAAAATGGAAGGAAAAAAAAGGTCTGAAAAAGAAAATGTAGACATTTCTCAATGGCAAAAGTTTTCGCCTCACAGGCCAAGGTGAGTTTACCCAGGAGAGTTTCAGAGGATAAAAAATGTGACTGCAAAGAAAGAAAGAACTCATGCCTGATGAATCACTTACAATGGATGAAAACTGTGAAGCTGATTGATGGTATTTACATTCAGCTAGAGTAATAGCCCTTCACTAACCTGTTCAAACCTGTAAAATCCAGGTCTGTTTACACAAACTGTTAAGGTCAGTGGAAAGCTTCCCTTAGTTTTGTCTATAAGGAATGGAGAGAGAGGGGAGTTAAGCATGCTGTGAGTTATGTGGAAGCAGTGTTTGCAAATTATTAAGTCCTGGCATGCAAGAACACGATCACCCACATTTAAGGCGTGGCAATAAAAGACAGTAGACATATGAGATAGGAGGGCAGGGAGGGGGAGAAAGAGGAAGGAAGATAATAGATTGCAAACCAACCAAATTCAGTATGCGAAATACATATTTTCGGTATGGGAACAGTACTGACTTCCTAGCCTGGGATTGAAAGCTCTTCTGACATTTTCCCACGAAATAGCTTGCCATCTGAAAATGCCAACTGATTGAAACCAAAAGTGTTTATGGAAACAATTTTTTTTCCACTATTTTCATCACTCCAGGTGTTTTAGGCTAGAATTTTTATTGCAAACAAAGAGAAAGAGACAACTTCACTGTGGAATAGCTAATAGCTTAGTGATCTTTGCACTCTACCTGCTTATAGGTAGGTAGTGTTATATTCTAAGAGAATACCCTCAGTATTAAACTGTTTTACAATGAGCATGTTCTCGCTCTGATTTTTTTTCCTTTTAACACACAAAAAGTACTTTGGAAGATCTTTTCCTTTTGATTGTGGAAAAGAAAGAATATCTATAAAATATTCACAAGTATAAAAAAAGTGCTCTCTTCAGTGGGCCATATCTAGCATTTAGGTCATTTGCCTATCATGTTAATTGAGTGTCACTATGCATTAAGAACTGGTGGCACTTTTGGGAGGAGGGAAGGGGAGCAGTTCTTTTAAAGTTGTTAAGCTATGAAAGGCCACCTACCAGGGCAGGCTTAGTGATTCACAATGAATAATTTATTCTATCCTTTCTCTCGTGGAATAGTGACAAGCAGATTGTGAAGGGTTTTTTTTTCCACTGTACTTCTGTATTGTGTCTTTAAGCCTGGGCAAAAGCTGGTCTGAGTCAATGGAGGGCTTTGAACTAAGACATGCTCCATGGTTCGTAATGAATGTCAGTAGGTAGCAACCCAGGGAAAATTATGCTGCCAGGATCTTTTGCTATATAGAAAGGAAAAATCAATGATCCTCCTTTAAGAAAGAGGTTATAACATACAGTCCAAGATGGAAATATCTTAAGTAGCAGCTCTGAACTCTATCCACAAGGCTTTTTGCAGGGACAAAAGAGGCAAACACAAACACTCCACTTTCTGCCAACAACACATGACGAGATCGTAAGAAGAAATTCCTTACTAGCTCTTCTGAACACAGTAGACCATAACTGCTTTGTGAGAAACGGGATGGACTATACAAAAAGATGACTGCTTATTATCTGAATGCTATTACTTAATTTTAAGTGATAAAAAATGACAGCATTTTTTTCTGTTTCTTGGTTGGTTTATACATGAGCACTACTACAAGTATGAATTAAAATACTTTTCCTCTATATTGTTCATATTTTCTATGAGCATTTATGTTAGACAATCACAGCCACTTGATCCTCAGATTTTCATGGAAGCTATACACAAAAAGGCCAGTGAAGCAAAATACATTACTATCTCAGTAAATATTAGAAAATTATTTAAAATATTCAGGCAGCTTCCCTAGTTTAGTTGCATTTCACGTCTCACCTCAAAACTGAAAGAAACTGAACCACAGTTTCAAAAGCTGCACAGAACCTTTTTAAACTAATCACATCATTTTTTCTGAGTCTCTGCTTGATAAATCTGGGAGATTAGCAGTTTTCCTGTACAGAGACATTTTTAGGCTATACTTCTCCTTGGGAATTTAGCAGTAATAAGCAACATCCTCAAGTAAGGAAACAAAAATCATCTGAATTTTTAAAAATGCTAAAACAAACCCTAGCAGGGGCCACGCAACACTCTCCCATCCACAACTCAGGAACTGGTATGGGTTAGGGCCCATTTTGAGTTAAAATTGTGGAGGTGGCCACCCAGTTTTGCAGTGTTTGATGATATGGGTGCAGGCACTTCTGTGCCATTTTGATATAGTGGCATAGACATGGCCTTAGGAACCTCAGCCAGCTGGTTTTTCTCTCATGATCAAACTAATTTAATGCCATTTGCAGCTTTAATTTGTTGTTTGTTCAGGTTCTTAAAATTCTTTTATTTTGTTTTGAATGTGAGCAAGAGAAACCACACAGTAATCTAGGGACAGGGACATCCTCCAGGATGTGATAGACTCTTTAAAACAGAAATTTGAGTCCTAAACTTTGGCATGCTGAGTGAACCACATTGACCAGACTCTTTGTCTTCTGAAGATGGGTTGACACCTTTGTTCTTACTGAGATCTGAAGCTCCATCCTGGACCTGAGAAACCTTTTCCAATAGAAGCTTAGCAGAAACAGGGTGTTTTCAGTTAATTATACTTTACAACCTAAAAAAGAAATGGCAGATATTGTAAATGTAAATATTCCTTGAATGTCATATGTGCTGCTTTTGTCTCAGATAGAGTCAATTTTCTTTATAGTAGCTAGTATGGGGTTATCTTTTGGATTTGTGCTGAAAACAGTGTTGATAATACAGGGATGTTTTCATTACTGCTGAGCAGTGCTTACACACAGTCAAGGTCTTTTCTGCTTCTCACCCCACCCCACCAGCGAGTAGGCTGGGGGTGCACAAGGAATTGAGAAGGGACACAGCTGGGACAGCTGACCCCAAGTGACCAAAGGGCTATTCCATACCATATGACATCATGCTCAGAATATAAAGCTGGGGAAGAAGAAGGGGGGGGGGGACATTGGGAGTGATGGCGTTTGTCTTCCCAAGTAACCATTACGCATGATGGAGCCCTGCTTTCCTGGAGATGGCTGAACACCTGCCTGCCCATGGGAAGGAGTGAATGAATTCCTTGATTTGCTTTGCTTGCATGCACAGCTTTTGCTTTACCTATGAAACTGTCTTTGTCTCAACCCACAGGTTTTCTCACTTTGACCCTTCCAATTCTCTCCCCCATCCCACCACGGGGGAGTGAGCAGGCATCTGTGTGGGGCTTAGTTGCCGGCTGGGGTTAAACCACGACAGTCCTTTTTGGTGCCCAACGTGGGGCTTGAAGGGTTCGAGATAATGACAGATTTGATTGGAATGTGCTAGATGATTGCATTTATAGCTGTGATTGCTGTTTAGCTATTAATCAGCAGGCTTCTGTGCTTGCCATGGGGCTTGCTTGCCTTACTGTATATTAGAGTCCAGTGCTCGTTAGTGGCTGCTTTTTGCTTTTGCTGCTTGCTGTACTGCTGTACTGCTGATCATCTTACTCTGCTGTGCCTGGGAACATTTTGATAACAGCAATGGTGATGTGCCTGGGCTGGCAGATGGCCAGGGCATCGCTGCTGTTTCTGTGCTGCTGCACTGGACAGGCTGGAACTCCAGTGTGAACTCGAGTTGAAGGGACTGTGACCTGTGGATGAGTCCACACGGCAGCAGGACACCCCAAAGCATCTGTGCCCATGGATAAGCCCATGCCAGAGCAGGTACATCTTGAAAGGTCTGTGGCCATGGTTATGTCTGTGCTGCAGCAGGTATTGCTCTGAAGGGATTGTGGCCCAAGGAAAAGTCCATGCTGGAGAAGGTACACCTTGAAGCATCTGTGGCTGTGGGTAAGTCCATGCTGCAGCAGGTACACCTTGAAGCATCACAGAATCACAGAATCACAGAATTGTATAGGTTGGAAAAGACCTTTAGAGACCATCGAGTCCAACCGTAAATCTAACACTACCAAGACCACCACTATACCATGTCCCTAAGCACCTCATCCAAACGTCTTTTAAATACTTCCAGGGATGGTGACTCAACCACTTCCCTGGGCAGCCTGTTCCAATGCTTGATAACCCTTTCAGTGAAGTAAAATTTCCTAATATCCAGTCTAAACCTCCCCTGGTGCAACTTGAGGCCATTTCCTCTCGTCCTATCACTTGTTACTTGGGAGAAGAGACCGACCCCCACCTCGCTACAACCTCCTTTCAGGCAGTTGTAGAGAGCAAGAAGGTCTCCCCTCAGCCTCCTTTTCTCCAGGCTGAACAACCCCAGCTCCCTCAGCCGCTCCTCATAAGACTTCTGCTCCAGACCCTTCACCAGCTTCGGTGCCCTTCTCTGGACACGCTCCAGCACCTCAATGTCCCTCTTGTAGTGGGGGGCCCAAAACTGAACACAGTATTCGAGGTGCAGCCTCACCAGTGCCGAGTACAGGGGCACGATCACTTCCCTACTCCTGCTGGCCACGCTATTTTTGATACAAAAATCATCAGTAGCTGTGCATGAGGTCATGCTGGAGCACCTCAAAGCGTGTGGCCATGGATAAGCCCATGACACATATTACACATAATGGTGTTCCTTAAAATAAGACCAATCTCACACAATGTTTTGTCAAATGAAAATGGTCTATAACATTTCAGTGATTCTGTAGATAATTATCCATATCAAAAGAAAAGCTCAAGAAAGTAGTTTGAAATACTAAAGCTGGATTCAGTTTCAATGCAAGGAAAAGAGTAGGAAACATGGGCCTCATTTCTGATGTCAGAACAACCACTATGCACCTCTTCCTAGGTGCAAAAGGCTGCACAAAGCCATGACACCCAGCACAGGGGCTATTCTTCTGTGTTATAGTTAAGATTACTTATAGTTAAGTTATAGTTAAGATCACTCACTTTTCTCACTCACTCCTCACTATAAACATAAAGATTGCAGGGCTGAGATGTATGTGAACTGAACTTCGTACAGTCACCGAGTGAATTACTAAATTAATTTTTATCACAATAACCACACCAAAAATCAGCACAGAAAACTGCCGTCAGATTTTTCTAGGGGATTAATCTCCTCATAAGACTCGGTATTATGTTTTCCCACCATCCACCCATTTCCTTCATATTTCCTTTGACAGCCCACTGTAATGTCCTCCAAGCTTATAGCTTTTTCCAGCTAGACTAACCAAGGTGAGCTGCGTCTATATTTTTCCCCACACAAATATTCTTTCTCTGTGCTTCTGGGGCCCAGCAACAAGTCAAGCCCTCAAAATACAGAACGATATTATTTCCTGTTCTTACACCCAATCCTAGAGTAGTCTGCAGTAGACCAGGGAACAAGTGCTGACTTGCCTGACCTGGAGCATGAAAAATGAAGTTGGATCATCTGGGATAGTTGGAAGACTTGGGATGTTTAGCAATAAAGTACTGGCAAATCTCTACTACCCATATGCCAAGAGAGTCATTTCAAGGGTCGATAGCAAAGCCAATTTGGATAGATACATGGACTGGAGATTGTAAAAATATATACTCATTTGTTAACATTTGTGTCTTGTTTATTCCTAGGTCTCTTACAATTTGTGTGCATTAAAGCATTCTTTGGTTTATTATTCTCACTGGGTAGAGTTTGAAATTTGCTCTGTTTTCGAGGATTGAGATGGCAAGTAAATGATTGATATTAAAACGAATGTCTGGAGACCATAATACAATTTTTTAATCGTGCTACCCAATTCCTCATCTGTTTTTCTAGATGGTACATTATTTATCACATCTGTTTCTACTGTAGATAAATCTGAGTCTTCACTACTGCCCAAAGTTTGCATTATGGGTCTGTCATAATGTTTATTTTTGACCCTTAACAAGACAGTATACTGAATGATGTAGGTATTGCCTATTTGGATATTAATTTATTTTTTAAAAACAGCAGAATGTAGACACATTTCCTCTAGGAATAAAAAATAAGTGCATGCATCTACTAATTAACAGCTTCTTATTTTGAGTAAATTCCCAAAGACAATATCAAGTACATTATTTGAACCTTCAAAATCTGAAAAAAGGTAAATTGTTACAGATCTCTTCTTGAGTAACTTCAAGTAACAATCAAATAAGAAGATTGTCTCATATTCTGACTACTTAAAAATACAGAGCAACCCACTCCTAAAAGATTATTAGACACTTGAATCTTCTCTATCTGAAAGGCAGAACTTATGAAAAGAGATAGAAAATTCTTGGACTGTAAGAGCTTTCTCAGAAAAGAAACAGTCCTCAAATTTGGAAGACTGCTTCCACATCAATACATTTGTTTCATTTATTTTGTCAATTTTTTTTTGTTATGAAACAAGACAGGGATGATTTTTCTTGTTCTGTATTTCAAACAGCATCGAGGTCTGGGACTGTCACAGTTCAATTATTTTAACTTCTTGGGGGATTTAGCTATGTTTCCTTTTCTTTCTTCTCCCTGTGATGAAGGAGCTTCACAAATTGGTATAGGGGCCAGAGTGGTGTTTATTTTGACCTCTGTGAATCATATTTTACTTTTCTAATTTTGTCAAGAAATTGCTTGCTAAAGAAAGCCTACTCTCACTCCTCTCTGGCCTCTTCCTTTGCAGACTTCCTGAAAAGACATCTGGCAGTGAGGAAAGGATGTGCTCCAGTGAAGTGAGAAATTTTCCTACAAGGTCATGGGTTACTGTCAAAACTATATTTTCAAGTGCTTTCACTAACTCTAGAGCTTGCTAAACCAAGATGAACAGTTTGATGAGCTCTCCCAGGTTTTCTCTGGACTCCCAGGAATGGAGAATGATACAGACAGAGATTAATCATTTGCCTCTGGTTTCTCCCTTTTCTCATTTGTTCTCATGCTCTTACCATATATGTTTGTTGCACAGGAGAAATAGAGACAGCACACCTTTTGTTTGTAAGGCTCTCTACCACAGCATCTCCTTGCTAAAGCTGGAATGAGAAGCTAGGTGAGCATACTAGAGAAAGGTTTTTCATGTCCTGGACTTCTTTCCTTAACCATACCAATAGACACTACTGGAGATGGGTCATTAGGTTGCAAGGCCCTTTCACCTGTACAGCTGTTGGGTTGTAATCACTGATTTGAAGTCCTTGCTGCCACAGTTTTCATTATTATCTATAAATCTCAGAGATAAAATAACTTTAAAATATTTTAGAAAACAGTCTTGATTGTTCAGGGTGTATCAGCTTCCACTTCAGGATATGTTTAAGGCATTCTTCTCAACATTTCTAATTTTTCTTGGCAACAATTTTCTTTCATTATTCCATTCAAGTGCACAAATTAGACATCTTAAATCCATTTTCAGCCTGGTTTCCTAAAGATATAGTTCCTTCTATAGACATTTTTATCTAATAGACAATTTTAATGAAATATGAAAGACAGACAGAAGCCTCCAAGACTATTAAGTTCCTAAAAGTTTGTGAAAATAAATGGCTTGGTAAAGGGAGAGAATTGAAAGTCGCTATTTCTTCTGAAGAGCTTCTTGTGTTCTGCCCCCTGGAACAACACATCATTGCAACATATCGTAGTTTTTCTTATTTACTTCAGTTCCAGGTTCTTTAAAGCTGGTATTACTGCCTTTTTGACTCTATATTTCAGACCATGCTTCCCTTCTCAAAAGAAGGAGGCAATGTCTTGCTTCTGTGTATCAGCCTACACGTATACACATACAAACACATGAATGCTTACATGCATATGCAAAAATGGGGGTGGGGGTATGTGCATATGCATATATATACACAGACAAAGGTAAAAACATTCCTTTCCATTTCCTGTTCTTTTTTTTCTCATGTCCTTTACTACTCATGGGATATTCTATGCCATCTTTTATTAAATCTTCATTTTCTCAGCCAATAGTATTCAGGTCTTTGCTTCAGAAAGTGTGCTTGGTGAACAACAGAAATAATTTCCTCTTAGTAGACCTTCTGTCATTTCCCAGTTCACCTGTCTTCAGCCACTGCAAAATACTGATTTCTATTTCCATCACAAATCTTTAGGGTCTTCAAGAGGTTTAGAAAGTCCATTTCCATATTCAAAGAGAATTTAAATGGTATCATTAACAAAAATAATGGAAGGATTCATTTCTGTATAGTGTTGTAGAGGTATTTGGCTGGCTTTCTCTAGCAGTGAAACTGCAGCATGTACTCACAGTCATCATGCATCTGAGACTAGTTCTGCTTAATTTCCAAAAATGTAAGTTAGAACAACTCAGGGGCTGGATAACCATTTTTCAAACTTAGGGAATTAAATTCAACTTGTTTTCTGCACTTCATTCTTAAACAGCAACACATTCATAAAATTGTCTAATTCCAACGTAACAAATATTTTTTTACTTCATTTAGAGATATGTGACCTTACACTTTAAATGGAGTTTTTTGGAAACAAACATGGAGTATTATTTTTAAAAATCATGTGAATATTGATGTCAGTTCTATTTGCAAATCAATGGGAATGATTTTTTTATTTTTGGATCATGTCCCATTAGGGGTTGTTCATGCATATTTCTCTTGGAGCTTCTTTTTTCCTGCTGAAAGCATCATATAACATAAAACATAGATAATTTCCAGTATTTTTATGTACTTCTCTTATATGGAGTTTGGGGAGGGTGCTTTTTGACATTTTTTTCCAGTCACTTATCCCACTAACTTGTGAAATATCTTATTTGTGAATTTTATAGTCAGCAGTAGATTTGTCTCAAGAGGACAAAACATTATAATGAATTATGCGGATGTACTCTGAATAAAACATTTCTTAGAACAGCAGTAAATCTCATGACCTGCCTTTAAATGCTTCAAAATACAGTGTTTCTGGATATCATTAGCATATCATACAGATGATGGTTCTCGAAGAAGATGAGAATTACTGTTACTAGATGTTTCATCAATGGGAAAGATGCTGTACTCTCTGAATGGAGAAAAATTTATACAGGACACAAGATCATCATGGTGGTGGTTCAGTCCATGTAGGTCTAACACATGCCACCAGGGTCTCAGTCCATTAAAAAGAAGTCACATGACTATTGATTGTAATGAACAGTAGATACTGTGTTAGGTACTGCCAGAGAATGATGTGTTCTCAGCTTCATCACAAGCAAAACTTGACTTAAAATACCCCTTACACATCTTTAAACATGTATCTTTTGAAGAAGGATTTCATATCCTATACTATTATATCGCTTAAACCTATTTTCTTTCTCAGTTTCATAAAGAGGCTATGCATTTCCGCAGTTCCTACCTCAAATAATGTATATTGTCCATATTGAGGGCAGATAAAAGGAAGGAGTTACGAAGTGGCGAGCAGCTGCCAATGCTGTCAGGCCTGGAACAGGCACAAACACAGGGATACAGGGATGCTCGATCCATCCACCTAGGTCTTTCCTTGCTGTCAGCGAAAGGATCCCCCCCAGTCTCTGCATTGGCTGTTAATGTCAGGCAATGAAGATGCCAGACACAAATCTGTGGGAAACAAGCACATTCCTCTCTTTCTGTGAGTGATGGAACAGATTTGGCTTTCTCTCACCCACCAAGAAACAAAAAAAGCAGTAGAAAACCTCAAACTAAATGTACCAGCTTCCTCAAAATGCGTAAGAAAGGCTATGAGGCCTACCATGAAGTTAAACAGTTTCAGCCATGGTACTTGCAGCAAACTACTTCAAAGTAAACACCAGGAAGAAAGAGGAAGCAAACAACTTGTAAGTTTTAAACCATGTTAAGTCTTTTCAATGATGGGTCCAAATGACATCAAACAGCAAAGTATTGACACAAACTACTTCCTGAGGTTTCCTCCTCTCTAGACCAATAGAAACGACTTCCCCTACCTGTGTCCCCGCAACTGCTACTATCATCTCTGCCAGTCACCCAGAGTCTCATCCAGTCACCCCGAGTCTCCTAAGTACGGATCCTCATTTCAAGAGCTAATTTGAAGTGCCTGTCCTTCTACGTACAATTTTTTGCAACCTATATTATGAAGTGGAGAATCTACCTCATGAATGCAGATACATAATGTGATTATGGCTGAAAAAGTGAGCAGCAGAGGTCATTTATTCTCCATTCCTACTCTAGAAAAGGATGATCATCGTCCGTCAATTACATGTACTGGAGTAAAGCATCCCAGAGAGGACAAACACAGCTGCTGCCAGAAGAACAAAGGAGACAACATTGTGATCAATGTGAGAAGACTATCAAACACTATTTGAGATAATCGTTAAAAGCAGCCAACAAGGCCCAGTGTCATTAGCAAACTGTTTGGTGCAGACCAATTTAATGGACCACATTGGCAGCTTCAATAAATTATGGCGTTTCAGAGCGGCTGCACTGGAAGTCAACTTGAGGGCAAGAGGAAGGATGAATCAATTCCTTTTAAAACGCAGTTGCTACTAAAATTAGAGTTTAGTCCATTCAAATTACACTGGCTTCAGGGACAAAATCTGAGATGTAAAGTAAGAAGAGCTGAAAAATAAGCTTGCTATTGATGTAAGGGATAACACTATCCAGTTGCTTTACTAGAAAAGTAGACCATCTCTACATAGATACCAGTTGATGCCTAGTCGTGAGTTATATTATAACTATCTTTTTTGATTAGAACAATTTTTCAGTAATTTTTTTGTTTGTTCGTAAAGCCATCTTAGAACCTATCTACCATTTTGTGCTTAAGGCACTGCACTTTCTGTTCTACTTCAGTTTGCAGATAGAGACTGGATCAGATCAGCGTATCATCACATTGTATGGGATCTGACATAAAATATTTTTCCACTAATTAAGACAAGGAACCTGAGCTTATTGTGTTTGTTCTTTTGCTTTTTAACTAACCTAGATTTATCTCCAAGATAGCACTTATCCAGAGACAGTATAAAACAGTTCAGAATGAAAACATAATGGATAACTATGTAACCTCAAACTTCTCTGTTTCTCAGTCATATACTGGTTCCTATCATTCACCACAAAGACTGCAAATACTTTTTCACCATATGCAAAGTAGTTAGTTTCAACAATAATTAAATAAATTACCATTGTAAAATGAACATAGCCATGAACTCTGATCTCTAATTTTCACACAGGTTCATCTGAAGTGCACTTTGTATGTACATAAACGGATAGATGAATGAGTATATTAATGGCCCAGAGTAAAACAGTAGGCGTATTGCAGCACAATCAGGAGCGCAGCTCTTGCAGATGTAACACAGCCTCAGTCATTTGAAGGGACCTTGGCATGATAACAGGAAAAGGTAATGAACTTAATCACATCCCACTGATGCATGTCTTTCTGCCACAGGGGTTTTACTAGAGTTTAACTTTGAAATAAAATCATAGAGGAAAGAAATGTTGGATCATGTCAGAGTAACCTTGATATTTTCTGACTGAAAGATACTTTCATTTTGTTTTGAAATGCCATTTAATTTGATTTCTCTAAATTTTGCGTTATACTAGTACGTACTGGTAAAAATATACACATTTCAATATTCTTTTTGATTAAAAAAGGAATGCAAGGAATACATAGCATAATTGCCATGAAATCACTTTACTTTCTACAAATGTATGAAAGTTCACAATATCTGGCATTTGAAGTAGCCCTTTGTGCTCGCTACCTATTGTACACATTCAACAGATTTTTTCTTCAATGTACTGTTAACTGAGATGACTGAGACACATTAAGCCAAATTAGTAACTTGTTTTGCTTCCATTCTTCACATAAAACATCAGCTGGTTTTCCTTATTTTTTAATTCATAAACTCTTTTATCTCTTTTCATATTGCTTTATCTCTTGACAACAAGAGATGAAAGATGGATAGACACCACCTACTTCTCATGAGCAGTGATGGTTTGTTGGCCGTCTAACTAAGGCCGTTAGTTTTGTCAAAATATAATTTTGATGACCCTCAAGGGAAAGTAACACAAGAAGTAATTACTATGCAAAATGAAACAAATAAATTTATTTATGTAAGATACAGCTTGATTCAATATATTATATCATGACTTTTTAGTGAAACACATTAACAGTCAACAAGAAACACTCAGTGCTGCAGCACTCTGTGACTCCTGACTGTGGCTCGTGGCCAGCAGAGCTGTCACTATTCTGCGACTCCCAGCAGCACTGCACATGCGGTCCGAAGGAGCCATTAGCACATTTTCTGTGGACAAATTCCTGTGTTTTCATCAATGTATAACGTTACCAGAAGATGAAATTGAAATCCCCAGACAACAATGCAATCATATTTTCTACCTTGGTTTTTTTTTTTTTTTTAAGTCTGTGGGGTTCTTGCAGATTTTCTGGTATCTTCCACAGGTACAGAAGATTACTGAACGAAATGTACTGGTGAATACTTATCTACTCTGTGCATTTTATTCTGGATATTCTTATTGATCTTCATTTTTTTCTCCTCTTCATAAAGAGATTCTTTAACAAATTTTAGCTATGGTAAATGTCATCACTAAATTGCCTGCATAAACCTTGCACTGTTGACATAAGTCTGTTACTGTGTGAAAGTATATGGTTACCTATGTGCTCCAATACACTTACAAGTGGATTTTGACTGTTCAGTTTGGCACACATGAAAGTGATACCACAGTGACACATCAGGAAAGTTTCTCCATGGTAGCTGCTGGTGTGACTGAAATCTCTCATGACTTCCTAGCAAAGGTCCATTCTGAGCCTCAAACAGTGAACATTTTCAATGATCCTGAAGTTCTGAAACCACTCCAAGGTGCTTTTGACCATGTCAACCATCATTATTTGCTTCAATATCTTAACTCAGCCAGAGAAATTGTGGTACGCAAAACAAGTTGTCTGCCCCAGCATATGCTGAAGATGGTCAAGACTCTGGCTGTGCTGTAATCATTATGAGCATTTCCATTGAATCAGCCTTTCTATCCTGCCTCACACTACATCCAAAGTCAACATCTCCGTAGGAACACTTTTTATGTTATAGAGATTGTGGATAACTTGCTTCCAGGTTCCTCACTACAGGATAGACATGAACATACTGGAGAGAGTCCAGCAAAGGGCTGCAAAGATCGGTAAGTGACCGGAGCATCTCTCCTATGAGGAAAGGCTGAGAGAGCTGGGACTGTTCAGCCTGGAGAGGAGAAGGCTCATGGGTGATTTCATTAATGTCTATAAATACCTGAAGGGAGGGTGCAAAGAGGACAGAGACAGACAGTGGTGCCCAGTGACAGGACTTGGAGCAATGGGCACACACTGAAACACAGGAGGTGTCATCTGAACATCAGGAAAAACTTTTTTACTGTGAGGGTGACCGAGCACTGGCACAGGGTGCCCAGAGAGGTTGTGGAGTCTCCATCCTTAGAGATATTCAAAAGCCACCTGGACATAGTCCTGGGCAACCTGCTCTAGGTAGCCCTGCTTGAGCAGGGGGGTTGGACCAGATGACCTCCAGAGCCCTCTTCCAGCCTCAGCCATTCTCTGATTCTGTTTGATTCTGCCTACAGACACAAACTCTGGTTTGTGGAGCTGACTGAAAAGTCTGCCATTACTGTACTGGAATTCAAAACATGGGACTGAAACATTCAACCCCAGGCTTTATATTGTGTGTTAATGATACAACTAAGGCAACATTTGTAAAGGAAAACTTTAGTTCAGGGACCTTGTCTCCTGGGGTCCAGTAAACACTGTTGAGAGGTAGGCTCCTCCAGAGAGCATTGAAGACCAGAAACCTACTTCAGCCATCTAGCATCTTCTTCCCTCTCTCTCCCTTGACTACTTAGCTTAGGAAGAAAAGCCTCCTAACATTAAGGTAGCATTTAGGACTATGCTCCTAAAATTTACAAACAGCTGTCCCATTGCAATGCTATACAGGATACCACGTATTGCAGCAGGAAACCTTGGCTTTTCGATAGCTCATTAAAACATAGCTTTTGGGGTCAGAGCATGAAATGTTTGTTTATCCTCCAGGAGTGCACACGCACGCAAGTCACTGCTGTCAAGGGGATGACTCACACAGAAGAAGGTTCGCCAAGCTGAGGAGACATGCTATTAAAGCATACACCGTGCACTGCTGGTTTGCAGCTGGCAGGACTGTGCCCCTTCTAGCACAGTCACACAGGATCTGCACAGGGCCGTGGTCACAGGGGTAGGGAGAGGTTTGGTTAACAGTCCCAGATGAGGCAAGGTGATGAATCAGGTTGAGGGTCCATCCAGGGACTCCCATAAGGAGCTGCAGGAGATGGAGACAGACACAGGGCTGGAGGCAAGCCTACCATGCAGGTCCAACATCCATCCAGGGAACGAGGACTAGGCACAGGTTAACCTAAAATATAGCTCAGGAAAAGACTTGGTGCCCAGGCCTGTGCCGAAATGGGGCTCCTGGGCCCATGGGCAGGGCCGGGGGGAGGCTGGGCAGGGCCAGTAGAGCCTGGTAGTGCCCTCAAGGTCTGGACATCTTTTGACCCTATGGACAAAAAATGATGGATCTTCCTTGGTCACACGGGGGCCTATGAGGATCTGCTTTGTATTTGCACAGCTACAATTTCACAGTTTCACTTGTGTCTACTAACGCCACCTGTCCAGATATGGAATGACCTCCAAATGCAATCTTCTCCAGACATTCCCACAGAGAAGATTCTGCTGAGAATCGCTGCAGGCGACTTACAAAAGTGTGAACAACACGACAAAATGCATTCGTTTCCTGAGTGGGGATTTACACCCACCAGCCCTTCTATTGGATAAAAATTGGACTCAGACAACTTACAGCCTTTTGATTTCTGAATTTACTAGAAAATTCGTCACGGTCAGTAACTGAAGCATCTCATTAACATTCAATCTATCCTTTATGTTTTTCACTCTTTTTCATTTTTACCGCCATTTACCATTTTAAAACTTTAGGTACCTTTTATCTAGAAAGATAATCAAGAAATAACTGGGAAATCAGAAATAATCTTGTTTATCCTTTATTTAAAGGTAATCCCTGATTACTTCCTACTTTCAGTTAGTAATATAGTATTTCTTCAACATAATCTGAAAAAATGTTTGATATTATGATACAAACAAATCTATGCTCCCCATAATTCCTTCTAAACTTTAATTAAAAAGTCTAAATAAATAAGTAGCAATTACACAAACAGTCTAAAGACGTTAGTCTAGAAACACACAGATATGTTCTTGTTTTATGAACTACTTTTATAAAAGACAGATTATTTTCTCTTACATTCTTGAGGGCTTTCTGACCAGGGCAGAAAGGCTGTGCATTGGTGAAAGCCTGTGCATTGATAAAAAAAAAGGGGGTTAAAAAAACCACCTTGAAGAGGTGGGAACTTTGCAGTACTGTCACAGCACTGTGCCCCATGGTATTGAGCACACAGAACATGACCAGCTGCTCCCTGGAGCTGAATATTGCCAGGAGAAGGGCAGAGCAGTCAACAAGGCAGGAGGGAGCAGCAGGGGCCTGGGATCAACATGGGATTGTGTGTCACTTGGCCAAAAGAGCAAACCTGATAGATGTGCAAATAGTCACTAGTAGGTCCAGACTAATCAATCACACAAGGTCAGATGGTAACCTGACTTTCTACAACTGTGCCAGGAGATGCACAAGATTTCAGTCCAGCCCAGATTTAAGCATTTCTGGAGACTCCATTCATCCCATACTGTTCATTTTGATTTCTTTAAATTTTCCTTTGCCACTTTATTTACTGTATTCATACTTTGCAGCATCCAAAATAGGAACCTCACATGAGCAGAGTGCATAATTGCCACCCTGAACAGCAACAAAATCCAAAATACAATCAGTTGGGCCTTCCATAAATAAGACAGAAATTTATAGAGTGCCATTATTGTCTATTTACATCTCTGCAGAATACGCCCAGCACTGCTATATTGCTCCCAAAGTATTTTATTTCACAAATTCAAAGCAACTAATAATGCTTTCCTTTGCCCTAGCCCTGCTGTACAGAACACATTTTCTCCTCTTCTGGAGTCTATTCCAGCATTTGGTACATCGAGTAAATCACAGAGGTCACACTGGTCTGTCAGAAGACAAATGTGTTCTTGTTCTGTAACACGACAGGCTGCCTGAGCATATTTGGAGGTGCTAGATAATTTTCATTCTCCAGGCCTCCAGCCTGCCTTTGATCTCCCTTTGATCATTTTCCACTTCCTTTTAATTCTATTTGCATGTGCATGGATGCAGCTATGCAAAAACAGAGGTTACTTGTAATTAGCCCCAAATGGAAGACACGACCTTCTTGCCAAGCACCAGCGCTAGAACAGAGCCTTCTCCGCTTTTCTGCTGGTATGGTTAATTGCTGCTGTGCCCATGGCATTCCCCGTGAAGTGTCTGCATGCAGCTGAAAGAGTAAGGATGGCAATGAGGGATCTGCATATGCCATTGCAAAGACAACGTGGCTGATCACACCAACATTACAGCTGGTTTAAGAGCCTGATTCAGCCAGATACTGAACCACACGCTCAAAAATAAACTCATGCACTCTCCGTTTGAAGTCAGTGGGACAGAAGTACATCTTATTGAACAAAGTGTTCATTTGACAAATTCTGTACTGAATCAAGGCTTTCTACCATAAGGTCTTAAATAACTAAGCTCATGAGTACTAGTCACATTTCTATTCTTACAAGCTACTATTACAACGGTGCTTAGGAGTCATGGACAAGGACCCCATTTTGTTTGGCTCTGTACAAGGTCGGGGGAAAAAAAGGACAAAAACCTGACAACATGAGAGAAGACACAGCCAGCTAGGGAGAAGATGGGAGCGATGAGACTCAGGGTGGGCAGTACAGCTAACAGCAAGCTCAACCTGGCAGCAGCCTCATTGTCTGGAGACTGTCACAGGCACCCTGGCCAGGGAGAGCTTTCAGCAGCGTCTGATGGAGGTTAATGAGGCAGCTTCACGGAGGTGTGCAGCAAGCTCCTCGGAGGCAGCCTGAGAGAAGACATGAAAGTGCTTGTTTGAAATGTTAACAAGCGAACGTCGAAGCTGGCATCAGTGACCTATCAGGGCTGAGAGATGACACTTTCTGTGAATTATAGATGATCTGTAGGGAAGGTGCAGCTTTGAAGGGCCTTCAAGGTGAAGTCAAGTGCTTCACATCTGATGTGATATAAAAAGAAAAGCCAGCAGTGGGATGACAAGGGGATGGGAGGGAGCAAAGTGACAACCCAGTGGAATTAATTTTGGAGCAGCATGATGAAGGGCAGGGAAAGGCAACCCCTGCCCAGATCACTCCCTCCAATGACCACGGTCTCCCAGCTGATCCTCCCCACTACAATGCATGGGGCACTTCCAATAGCACCTGGCAAGTTTGATTATTTGTTCTCAAATTCAGGGGCATGTGTTTGATGGAGAGTGTACCCAGGAAAAGGAGTACAAAAAAAATGTCTGAAAATGCTAAAAAAAAATTTAAAATTTTGAATTTCTATTTGATTAGATTAGAGATTAATAAAATAATCATCAGATAATCATAGGAAAATAATAATTCATCACCTTCATTTTAGATTTTGACTCATGTTCATAATTTCCCAAGAATTTGCAAGATAAAGGGGCATATTACTCCATTAATACCTGCATTTCATCAAAGAATCAATATTATATGTAGTAAGAGCTACTTACACTTTTGACATAGCAATCACATATAGATAAATGGAAAAATAAATTATACTAACAAATACAAGTACTTTGCTTTCATGCTCTTTCACCTTTTCAACTCTCAGGATTACATAGGTAGTATCATACTCTCCAGACATTGACCTTCTCAATAGATCGCTAGAGACCTAATCCATCACATCCCTCGGCATGCCTGATTCCCAGCATGGGACATATGCTCATCATTGGTCTGTTGAAATACATTCTGTATCCACACATTGAGGCATGTTTTGTTGTAATTTGCTCCTTTTATTCTGTTCTCCACCTCTTGCTAACAACTTGGAGCACTGACTGTTTTAACGGAAATCCCAGATTTTGCTCCTTAGCCTTCAGCAATGACCAAACATCAGCAGTAAGCCAAAAGGTCTGGTGAGAAGCATTCTCCTACATCTTTCATTTATATCCAAGCATGTATTACAGATCTCCTCAGCATTATTTCCTACTGGGTTCTTTTCTTCCTTCCATTTCCTTGCATTCAGCTGTGCTTGGCACACACACCAAAAACCCAACAAAAAAACCCAACCACAACCAATGAAACAAACAAAAAAGGCTTGGTGCCGCTGCACAGAAAAACCCAGCATCCTTGTACATTGTACGTAAACAGTAGTATTTGGCTGGGAATCACCTCCCTTAATTTTAGCCATTTGAAAGGCATTGCATCTTAGCCAGTCATTTTGACTATCCCTGTAGTCAAAGAAGAGAAATGGCTATCTCCAGATAGTGATTAATCCTAGCCTCTTTTTGCAGCTCCTTAGACTAGGCATCTGACTTTCAAACAGCTCAAGGTACACACAACACAGAGCCCTGTAAGGCTTCTTCCTCCTGTGAGCAGGGCTCCTTCGTCCTGTAATGCAGTGTTGCTACACTGCTGCCGGAGTCCTGCATTCAACAGGGATTAATGCGTTTGCCTTGGGTAAAACGGAAATGCTGAAAAAGGACTCCCTGTCTCTCCATCAGATGGAAAAAGAAGGTATTCTTCTTTTTCAGCTGCTTTCTATGAAATGGAAAGGTGATGATTTAGCCTTCTAGAGATGCCCTTAAGTGTACTATATTACAGACCTTCCTGAAAGCTCACTTCATCTGCTCTGTTGTGTGGTAACCTCTTGGATACCATATTTCTGGAAATAGTCCCCAGCACTCAGCAGCTACTCAGCTCACATTGCCCTGAAACATTTCCAGGAGTAGGAAAACTTTCCTGGATAAGCAAATAAGCCTTTAACTAATTGCATACATGTGTGCAAAACCTCAGCGTTATTTACATGTGCAAGTTCACTGAGACTTTAAAGTAGTTAAATATCTGTTAAAACAAAGAGCATTTTATTTCCCAAACTCCTAGTTTTGCTTTCTTGTGAAGTTCAGGCCTCTTTTACCTAGTTTCACCCATGCTTGCTCCTGACCCATCAAAACCACGAAGAGAAGAAACACATGCATCATATTTAGAGAAGTAATGACTATTCATGCATAGCTCTGAAAGAGCAAACAGTGTCCTGGTAAGACCCCACAGTTAGAAGAAAACATTTTCATATTAATCAAGTACTAAAAAATGTTATCACAAAACCAGATAGTTTGAGAAGTTCTGAGCAGACAAACAGAGGGCAGAGTGACCACTCCTCCACCTTGACTGCCAAAACAGCTGTTCATATAGCTGAAATGTATCATAGCACAGAATCTACCTCCTTTGCAATTTCCAGGTGCATGTTTAAGGTTGGTTTTGGTTTTCCTGCTTCTTATCATCTCCCTCACTTTTCTGTTGACTTTGACGTCTCCTGTGTTCATACATTTTCACTTTCGTCCCCGTGATAGCCCCTTTTCATAAAAGTTCTGGTTACACTCTAGCAACATTTGCATTCCTACAAATATTCCAAGAAGGCTCCACTTCCAGTATTAATCCTTGATTCATGTTTTAGAAATCCCAGTGAAACTCAGCAAAATGAAAAGAAAATATCAGGACATCCAAAAAAAAGCAGAATTGTTTGGTGGAAATCCACTATTGACATTGGAGGAAAACCAGACATTTGGATTAAGAATGGATGAGAATTAAGAGTCCAAATTCAATTTTATTGGGCAATTAGGCAATCTGTCTTTCTATCCCAAGACCCAAGATAGGAATTTTTAGGGCTCTAAGTCTGAGTTCTAAGAAATATTTCAAATATTTTTCTTGAAACTGTAACTTGAACTGTGTGCTTATTTACTGAGATAACTAGCCCACAGTACAAACGGGAAGTGTCCTGAAACCAGAATGAGGTGGAGTCCTTTCCAGTTCTTAAAAAGAAGATATTTTTCAGTCTTTGGATCCAATCTGATTAAGCAACACACAACACAGCTACAACCCACCGTTCCACAAGCAGGAGTGAGGTATTTTAAATTTTGGATAAATATCCTTGTTTTGTGTTTTTAACTGAAACAAATGAAACACAGCAGTTTAATTATCTCTTAGAAGTTTTAAATTATACAAATGTAAATAAAGCAAACTGCATTCGTGCTGTCCTTAGCTAAGAAGAGCAAATGTCATACTAGCTGTTCTGGGGTTTGGTTTATGAGATTGCAGTGTGATTGTTTATACTGGAAGATTAAAGCAAACATCAAAGAGCAACATTAGTTCCAAAAAGATGACTGAAAAATAACAAATCATTAATAAGTCTATAACCAGCTGTGGCAAGTCTTTAACTCAAGTCATCGGAAATAATCTTTTCAGTTCCCAGCTTAGAGAAAGTCGTGACTGGTCAGGTATGAATGGCGACTGTGACCAAACAGCCTTATACCTGCAAATAACTGAACTAGCCAGGCGAAGGGAATGTGATTTAATGTCCACTCAGCTGCACGCCTGAGAAAAGATCAAAAAGGACTTATCATAAAAGAAAGATAACCTTTTCCACAAAGATGCTATAGCCCCTCCTGCAGAGAGATCCCTCTCGGAGCAAGAAAGAAATCAGACGGCCACTAAAACCGAAGGAAACCCAGCTAAGAGCAGCTGCAAAGAAGCCACACTTGCCTGCCACAGCACTCCGCAGAAGGAGCAGCGCGGTGGGAGTGCTGCACCCGAGCGCAGAGCCACGCTCCAGACAGGGTCCTCCTTCGCGCCGCCAGGCCCCGGAGCAGAAGCAGCCTAAGAAGATGCAAAGGTTAGAAAAGGTTAGAAACATCCTTCTGCCTTCACTGCTCAGAATAAAGTTCACTTATGTTTCTTGACAAATATGTTTTGCGAAAAATAACCCGGTTTTATTTTGATTCCACTCATGGAATTAAAACATTCCTTTAATTCCAAAATCAATAATATTTTTTAAAAACGTCAGAAATATTAATTTTATCTATACATTCATCTACATTAATAAATTCCATTTCCATCATTTTATCTCTACAGTTAGTATTTAAGATTGCAGAAAAATATCAGTTTTGTCTCACTGACAATCTGGGAAAAAAAGTGTTTGTGTTCCTAGGAATGAAAAGTTTCCCTTTACTGGAGAATTTTTTTTTTTAAGTTTAAGGATGGGCAGACTGGAATATTTCACTGGAATAGAAATTAAATATTTCATTGCACTTGTATTTAAACCTATTTAGCCTTTTAAAAAATACCTCTTTTTTCTAAACACAAAGTATTTTAAAATTCAAAATGTTTTTTTCTTCTTTCTTATGTGGATGCTAGTATTTGAATTCAACATGAATTTGTGAATGATTGAGGCATTTGATGAGGCCTTTTTTGTGAATAATGATAATAATTTTAAAAATCTTTATCATCCTCCTGTCTGTGGGAACACAGTTGACCGAGAGATTGCATTGTTCAGGTTAAAAAAATATTGCAAGTAAAATTATACAAACATTTCATTCTCAAATCAAGCCAAAGCAAAAATTTGCAAACCAACAAACAGTCAGCCTTTGGGTGAACCTCTTGGTAATTTAAGTCCTGAACTAAGGTATTTTATACAGTTTCATTTTTAGTTTAGCCCAAGTTTTCTATATTTTTGTCAGGAATTTATCCAAGTCTGAACTTGGTTTTCAAGGAATAGTTGAAATAGCTCAACTACAGCTACTTAAAAAATCTTACATTTAGAAGTAACTACAAATGTCTTTTACCTAGTTTCAAACACTATCTTTTCCACTTAGCCAAGTTTCTCAAGACATATAATCTTCCCTCGTTAATTTTTTTTCAGTCATATGAACAAAAATATTTTGTTTTCTTCACAGCTTTGGACAAAAATTAAAATGCGTGTAATTTCATCCCCAAATTGCAGTTCAAGTTGCAAGAAAAATAGTTTCCAAATGGATCCAAAGAAAACCTACAAAAGCATATCCATTCTTGAGCAGGTGGAGAGGTGGGTCCTTGGACATTGCAGTTGCTGAATTTCAACCTTCCCTTTTTTTGCTTATCAAATTACATGGTAAAAAATCACTTGGTGTCATAAGCATGTAGTGTAAATTTACAAAGAATTATGTGTGAAAGTTCCAATATGGAGAGTGTTGAATTATGCAGACAGCAGAATGTGGATTTTAGGAGGTCCTCTTATACTGTAGACAGTTCTTCTTAAAATTCCAGCAATGAACAGTCTACAATACAGCAAAAGGTGATTCACTGCAGAAAAATATGGACTCTCTTTATCTTTTCTCCATCCAGAACCTATGAGGATAATAAAATATAAGAATGAAAACATTGAGGAGTCAATGACTTTAAGCTTAAGCTTTAAATGAATCACTTCCCTTATCCCAGAAATAATTTTTTCCATATTAAACTGTTGAATACTCAGGCACACCCACTGTACACATATATATGTGTTTGCATACATACATATATATTTATATTAGTCTATATTTTTGCATGTATACGTAGTGGTGAAAGATAATTTGAGGTACGAAATGTGACATACCCAGTTTTGCCAGACTGAAAACAGAAATTGAAACAACCTTGATACTTTGGTTTCCTGTTCTTCCACTGGGATCTTTGAACTATGTTTTGTATTTTTCTTGCTAATAATGATGATGTAAAACTGTAGTTCTGCTTTTTTTTCACCTATTGGCTCCAAGTAGAAATTACATGCCAGATATATAGAACATGTTCTTCCTTGCACATCCCACAGAACTCAGTAACTTTCCAAAATCTTCAAAACCAAAACATTTTATCCTTAAACAAAATACATACATTCTTCACTGAAAACTGAAAAGATCATGCAGAAAGGTTGCCACAGAATCTCTTGATTATAAAAATTATGCAACTAAATTTTCCTGCTTTTCTTTCTAAGACTGATTCCACAACTGGACGATATCTCTCAGATGCAAAATTATTTTTCCTCTTATTGAAATTCTGTAATGAATTATTGAGAAAAAAATGACCACTGAAATGCAGTAAGGGACAAGTCAACTTGGGAACCCAAGCTATGGAGATAATGGGGCTGCCAAACAACTGATTTAACATTGCCTAGGAGAAAGAACGATGACACTTCCAGTATTGGAAATATTAATGGATTTTGTTGTTGTTTTCAAATTATATGTGCTAAAATTATTTGGGAAAACTCAGAACTTCCCCACAAAAATATTTCCTTTGTTGAAAGCAAACTAATCCATTAAAACACAACTTTGATATAACATTTTTTAACATCCTTGTCCATCAGTCATAAAACTGAATGTCACTTACAAGGGAAAATAATTATGAAAAAATGCTGTAATCAATCCACACGGGAACGAAACTACATTCCTACTCTTGGGCCAAGTACAAAGACACCTTTAATTTCAAAGAACTGATAAGCACATTACCATGACAGGACTGACCTTTTTCCAGGACTGACTATTTTCTTCATTGCATTTGATAGTAAAAAATGGGTGGGAGGAAGAAAAAGTGTACTTAAAAATAAGAGAAACTTAATGATTACAATTCATGAAAGCATAGGTTCCTTGATGCCAGAAGAGGGGCTTTTTGGCTGTTCTTAATGTAAGAAAAATAGATAGAAAATCCATCCTCCTCTTCAAAGAAGGACTTAGCTAACTACAATTGCTCACAGGAAACAGACACACAAATGATAAAGGGTTATCTATTAATTAGTGGAAAAAAATATATCTAAAAGAAGACAGAGGTGAGACTGTCCAGATAGATTTTCCTAACAATTTCCTGAAATTTTAGTCATGTGGATATAAATTCTGCTATGGTACTTGCCCTCAGGTATCATACCCTAGAGAACATATTCTGTTCAGTTTATTAGATAAGACAAAATCTTTTCTTCTTTCTTTTTCTGTTTATAGACATTATTTTCATACATATCAACCAGATGTAAATTCTAGCTCACATAACATGCTAGCTAGAGCATCTATTCTATTCAACACGTAAATTATATGCACCTTTTTACAAGAGCACTGTGTTTCAGCATGCAAAGTGAATGATATAATCACCATCTTGGAAAGGATGGGCAACCAGAACAGCCTCTCATGAATAAATGCATTTGGATCCAGGGCTCCAAGTGTTCGCATCAGCTGCTGACCTCCCATGGGATGAGGGGAGAGTCAGAAGAGAAACACAAGAATCAGTTCTCCAAATGTGATCAGACTGCATGTTGAAATATGTCCTGCCCAGGTTTGGCAACTTTAACAAGGACATAGTTAAAGTATTGGAGACGTTAATACTGTCTATTTTTTATTATTTTGATTTCACTATTCAATACATACGTGCACAGTATTTGACCATTGCACCATCATTAAAGGTGAAGTTGTTCACTTTTACATGGCTAGCAGTCTGCTATGGAGACAAGAAGGATGACATACAAAGCTAATATCACTACTAAAATGTTTACTAGAGGTGGCAACGCACTCAAATGATCAAGAATTACAGCTCTCACAGTAGTGAAGATACTTGTTTGATAACTGAGGAAGATCTCAAAGCAGATTTTTACGTGGCATTCTCACATTTCAGCTGTTTCGGGTATTTCTTTGAAGCTGAAGAGCGGTGACTAGCTCCCACTGAAGTCACTGACAGACTACCATGCACCCTTGAAATAACTGGAGAGGTCTCAATGGGCTCCAAGCACAAGGATTAATTGGGGTTTCTAGGATAAACTTCCTCGTGCCCTGATTAAATTCCTGCAAATCTCTAAAGCAGGGCCATACTAAGTCCCAGCTGAAGTCCAGGTGCAGTCTTTATCAGAACAGGACCAGGCCTTAGCCATCTTCTGTATGGAAGCACATACAGTTTTACATAGCTACTTATATGGAACAGGAGTCATCCCGTCAGTCACTGGTAATCATTGCTTTATAATGTCACATGGCAACATTCTCTAAAGATGCAGCTGAGGCCAGTGCAAACAGCATTAATTGAAGACAAGAGACTTTCCATGGGCCAAAGCGCTTACAACCCAAGTAAATAAGATAATAAAAGAGGTGAGAAAGTTAGTAAGTTTGATCAATATTGTCAAGTTCATATTAACTGATGAAGATAGGAAAGACAGTAACCTATGCCTCAATGCACACACAGCCCTCCAGTGGATGTCTGTTAATGTCCCCTGGCCACGTTAATCCACAGATGATATGAATTGTTACAACATCTGAATTCCTGCTTCCTCTTAGTACAAGCTCTTGCAACTCACATCATTAGTTAGGAAAGGTTCTTGGCTTAACATGTCCTCTATCTGCAACAGATGAGCAGGCAGAGAATGTATTGATATTGAGTACGAAGGAGAAAAATGGACTAAATTGTTGTCTTAGTTCATGGGATGAACCTTTGTAATTCAGCCTTGAGCATAGTACTTGTTAAGTAAAATTCATTAGTTTTAAACCACCATCACATTTGCCTTGACAGTTGCACATAAACAGAGAGCTGACTTGCTAAGCTGCAGTACCTCCTTCTGTTCCAAATTAGCTCTTCACAGCCTTCTCAGCTAAACAAAGGTGGTGTAAAAGTACTAAATTAAAAACAAGGAAAAGCATCAATTTTTTTTTACTGTAACCTCACTCTCTGTTTTACTTCCTTACATGCCTATATGTCACATCCCTCCTGAACAAATACCCGCTGGTCCTACACATCAGAGACGATATCTACCACTAGGACATGGACGCGCTGCCCTCATGTTTAGTGCCTGAGGTTGCAGTGTAGACGACCTGAGTGCTGATCCAGCAGGCAGTCCGAGGTAAAGCGAGGCCGTAGGTAGGATCAGCAGGCAGGAGGTTCAAGGCAGGTTTGTGACTGAAGCCACAATCCTGAGCTATGGCAGGACGGCCGCAGACCGGTGGGCCAGCAAGCCATCAGAGTGGGGTTTGTCCCTGGTGGGACAGTGACACATCACAGCCAGGATGCTGATATTGGAGAGGTTTTCGTGTTGCCTGAAGTAAGTTAACATCTGACAGGGCTTCACTGGCATACAAGATCTCCTCTCTGCTTTTGCCCTGTTTAAAGTAACACTGGAGGTGGGAAACGCAGGAGAAAGCCCCAAAAAGAAAGGGGATGTAAAATCCTAAGACCTGTACCTTGGCTAGGCAGAGAAAGGGGCTGACTGTGAGGTGTTCTGTGTTTCTTTCCCTTAGCCAACATGTAACCTAACCTCCTATCATCACGACACTTAAATTATACTTCTAAGATCTCTTTCCCTTAAAAAGATAGCAAAGGTAGTGTTGCTGGGGTTACCACAAGCTGGCTTTTAAACTTGGATCCAATCTCTAAACCAAGTCAGACCTGAGCATAGACTACAAGCACACTCAGATTTCAAAAATTAAGAGCACAGAATTAGACTCCTACTCCAAATTCAGAATTGCAAAATAAATGACCTGATTTTCTGAAGTTCTTACACATAAAAACTCCCACGGATGTCAGCAAAAACCTTAATTCAGAGTTTGACTTCAGTGCTTCAGAAATCAGGTCACTTGTTCAGGTACCTAAATATAGGTTTAGAAGAGTAGCTCCAGCCTTTATTTATTTGTTAAATACTTAGATTCAGTGTTCAAAGCAGGTTATTGCTTCAGCTCCCACAAGAGAATTTTGCAAAACATAGGCCAGGATCCAAATTTGGTAAGGAGACATAAAGTCCAGGGGCGTACAGAGCCAGAGCTTCAGTCCTTCACACCGACCACAGGTCCCCATCCATTTGTAGGAGGAATCTCAGCCTTTTGTTCTATTGACCCTGTAAATGACTCTGACAGCTCAACAACAGCCCCTTCCTCAGCTGCCCTTTGTTCTTCTTCACACAGTTTTTCCTAAAAGACTGAATTAAATAAATAGTAAATGCATGGCTGGATGCAAGAAACTCAGGCAAGGATTAAAGTGCCACCGTTCCGTATTAAAAAGCACAAGTATGCAGAAATTATTAATTACATGGTTTTGATTGTTTATAATGGTATAATGTACATAACTATAAAAATAAATGGGAAGTGGCAGATTTTTCTCTGAGCACTTTTCTTTGATTTGCCTGAAAAAGATGTATGTTTGGTTTTGTGTGTGTACGTGTCTGTCTATCTGTCTGTCTAATTTGCTGCCAGGAGGTAGAGAGATTAACAGAGGAACAACTTTTGCAAATGACAGACCTGGAATCACTAAGGGGAAACCCACTAGAGCCATAATCTGATGGGAACCTCAAAATTTTCATGATGTATCCACTGTGTATGAGATGATCGTTACTGAAATAATATTTTTTTTTAGGGTTCAGTTCTTTGTTGCTTTACATATGCTCAACACTATAGTTCCAGCTATATGAGAGGTGATTTTTTGCCCTTCCCCCACAGATGTCAGCTGAAAGACTTCTTGTCTCCCTGCTTTCAGCCTGGCAAAGCCATGCAGCATCACCCCTTCAAAACCAAATCTTTTGCGGTTCTGCCCCTAATCTTCCCCCTGTTTTAATCAAACAAATTAAGTTTGGAAGCCTAAAGAACTTAACAACTGAGAGCAACAAAAGTACTCCAAAACAGCTTCTTTGAAACAAAGAATTTTTTCCTGCACCTCAAGATATAAAGGATGCCAAAAAAAAAAAAAGTAAACATTGGGTTCTACATGTGCATTTCCACTTAGCTAAATCTTTCTCTGCTTTAGTCTGCAAACGTTCCCTCCGCCCAGATGGCCTTCACCTCTAGCTGGAAGATACGGAGAATCCTTATTGCAGAGTAATAAACATGACTGCTAATGGGTCAATAGTCTGTTTACTCCCCCCTTCTTCCTAAAGTCATCTTCTGCAAGATTTAGCATGCCCTTTAATGGTCAGATGAATATCCATAAACCTGTTGGTTTACTTTCTAGCATACTCTACCAAGAAAGGACAACCTGTGCCAAGTCCATCACTAATACATAGACATGCATCATTCCTGCACTGGAAAAAAAATGGCAGACAGCAACGCTTTGGGTGACAGGGTGCAAGATGACACTTGAGAACAGCTCCTATTTTGGGGGGTTTGTAACAGGAGCAACAACAGATGAGTCTTACTCCTACCACATCTGTTTCTAAGGGGTCCATAAAACCACAGTGCAGATTTTGCAGCGTAACTGCAATTATACGCACAGGAATTCCTGGATTCCAGGAATCTCATTAATCCATTGAGAACTGAGTAACCCAATGTGTGTTATGGCCCGTTGAGACAGTCAGACTGGCACGACACACAGCAAAGGGCCAGCATATTCAGGTGCAACAACAAGCGGCAGAAAAGAGAGTGATCTTTCATACTGTTTGATACATTATGACCCAGAAGTCTTAACAGCACAGCCCCGGGGGCAAGAGAGACCCAAATCCAGGCTTGCACTCCCGTCTGGAGAAGCCAGGAGGAACCGATCGGGGCCAGCAGATTGCAGAAGGGGTCCTGAACACCCCGTTGGGACTGCGGCCCTGGGCGCTCTCCTCCCACCACATCCTTGTCCCGCTTGGCCCCAGGCAGACGCGAGAGCCGCAGCAGCAGGGAGCCGAGAGCCTCAGGTGCTTCGGGCAGGTCTCAGCTGGCAGCAGCCAGACAGGCGCTTCCCCGGCCTCCTCTTTACTTCCCCCCCACCTTCCACTGCCTTTTTTCTTTCCTCTCTCCCCATGCGACTCTTCACTAGAAACCTGACAGATTTAACAAGTCACGGGGAGAAGGTTTTATCATCCAGGAGGACAACCAAGCCAACCGTTCAGATTTTCGTGCGTGAGCAGGCTGCAGGCTTCCCCAGGAGCCACGAGGGGAAGGGAGAAAATGAACGCCCTTTCTGTATTCCCCTTTCTATACGTCTGTATTATTTCCATATTGTTTAAACTACCTGGATGGGCTTCCAAGTGACCGGAGTGTAGACGGAAAGGTACAGGATGCTGAGAGCAGGGACGTTGTCATGGAAACAGAGAGGCAGCCCCGGTGGTTAGAAACTTGGAGGCAGGTAATTAAAGATGCCCAGAAGCCAGGGACACGTGTTTGATACCGCCCTGTTGCCCCGAGGCAAATTGCAAATGAAGATGAAACCTTCTGCCCCATGCTTATAATTAATGATTCCAATTGCGCTCTCAGGCACAGGGATTCACAGCCTTTGCATTCAACTGAGGGAAAGTACTGTTTGTAACAGAATACTGAATCATCATTTTCCTGTTCATTTTGTTATGTGTGTTTCTGTAGCGACAGTATATAACTGAAACAAAATCCCTAGACAGCTGCAGATGACCTTGTAATTGGTGACATCAAGTTTATTTGGCATCTGTTATTCACGATGTAAATTGTCAATGAATAAAAATATTCTGAAAATGTACCTATCCATGCACAAAGATCTGTCTGACTCATTATAGAGTGAATGACAATACGATTTACAAAAAAAAAAAAAAAAAAAATTACCCACTTGCTAAGAGAAACAAAAAAACCCCAGCCTTGCTCCCTCGGATTGCAAATATATAAGGTTCAGCATGACAAATGTAATTTTAACTTGCTTCCCTCTGTTAGTAAGCATATAATTATGCACAGTTAATTTATTTGCATTCATTATGTCCACATGGGTACTTAAGTATCCACACGAACTCACAGAGACAGATGTGTTGCTACAGGCAGGGTCCTGTACGCTACATGATTTGGTGACTCTGCAGTTTATCCCTTGCTGCAAAATATGTTCCAGGTACTCGTCTTTCATCATGCACAAAAGCAGCTCTAGCAAAGCCTTTGTGGTACAAGGAAAAGCCTGAGAATGTGAGCTGAATATCAACTGCAACAGTCATGTCTTCCTGCACTAGCAAGGAGGCTAAAACAATAGGACCCAGATCTCAGCAACACCATTTATCTTAAAGGCCTGCTAATTCTGAAACTCTAAACCTAGGAAATGATCATCAGAAAGTGTGGGAACACCACAAAATAATAGTAGTAACAGAAAGTTATATGTCCAGGTTCAAATCTGAATCTTCATTTAAACTTATCTGAAGCTCCTGCAAAAATGCCCAAATTCCCAGCAGTGATGCAGAATCTAGGGATCTTGGCACAAATTTTGGATGTATTTGGCTTTGTAGTAGGATGCCTTTCACCTTTAAACTCATGCAATTATACATGCACAAATCTAAATGCATGATTTTTTAGTATACATTTGCAGGAAATGTTACTGTAGCTAGTGTAATGAATCTCACTAACCAGAACTCAGATATATGAAAACATAAAATGACTGATATGTATGTCATGTTTTTACACTGGAAGTCTTTCAGAGAGTGATTTTATCTACTGCATGTTGCCTACTCTGTATTTTGTGCTATGTGCACATTAACTATAAACTTGAAACTAAAGAAAAGCATTCATTACTGTGAATTCAGTAAAAAAAAACCCAACAAACACATCCAGAAGAAAAAGCAGACTCTCATTTTTGTTTTGTTTAAAAATGGTGAGGAAGCAGGCCACATCGATATTATTTTAAAACATTGAAAAGTATGCCATTTTAAAGAAGTAAGGTGCACTAATAACCTCAGCTCTGCCCTTGATCACTACCACATTGGAAGTCTTTTTTCTGTCGGCTGATTACAGCCACCTTCACTTGCAGCGAGTAAGAGGCCACTCATTCAGCTCAACACCTGGCAACCTGCCTTGCTTCTGGAGCTAAATTTCTGTGTCACAGACTTTCAGGGAAAGAAGACAGTGGCAGATTCTTCAATATCAGCTACTACATTTAATGAAGAAAGAGTCTTATTACTGCAGTCATTTGTTGCCATAGCTTCCCACGTTAAAGCCAAAGAAACCATTAGAGTATCTTTCTACCAGAGGCCAAAGATTTTCATTCAATTACACCCATTCTGAGAGCAATACTTTGAGTTTAGCAAAAGCACATCTTCCCAATAGCCATCCCCGTTCAATTTGAACGTGCATGTTATTTTTCGTTTCAGTTTCTGAGGTTTTGACTTCCAGCCACTGGTTCTTCTTCTTCTTGGATATTTTTGACCCAGGAGAACATTTAGACATTGTAAACAAGTCCCTTCTTGATCTTCCTTTTGATAAACTGTCTGCTGTGGCCACTTGTTAAGCAAGGAAGTAACCTCGGAAGAGAAAAATCTAATTCTGGTCAACTTAGTTCTGCAGCATCACCTTTTCAGAGCATCCTACCTTGCATCCCTACTCTACAATTTTTGGCTCATAAGTTGGCTCTCATCTTGGCATAAATAACATCATCACTTCTGTCAAACGATGCTGCTTTCTGCCCTCCCCTTACAGGTCTATAATACCTTTATATGCATCAGAGTGATTTTTAGTCTCCGGAGGAGTAAAAATCCCTCCCTCCTTCTCTCCCTCTCTCGCTCACTTGCTCTCTCTCTCTCCACCAAGGAAGTCAGCAGCTTTATGCTTATTTTAAAGACTGGCAAACAGAAGCACAGAGAGGATAACACCTAACTGTATCACATATCAGACAAGGGCAGACCCCTGTAACCTAAATCTCCTGGCTAAATCCAGCAATGCATTAATAACGCTCGTTCTGCTATCTCTAACCCTCACTGCTGGTTGTCTTCACTACACACACAGACTGTCAAATTTCATAGTTTCATATGTTAAAATGTATCAAAGATGTCTAATATGCCCAGTTTTTTTCAGGAAACATCTATTTGATTCCCTCTAAGGCACTTGCAGATTCAGTGCAAATCTACTAAAACGGGATTTTCTGCTTTCGTTTCTTAAGAGACAGAGAGGAAATCTATGCAGGTGGAAAACCAGACCACTATTACTTTTAGTTTAGGATGTTCTGCTTAAGATGAATACCAAACAAAACATAAAACAGAAACATCTGACACTACCAGAAAAAAAAGAGGCAATTCGGACATAAAACATCAACAGTGAGCCCTGCGCCCTGTATTCTGAATACACCCATCTCCCAGAATAACAGAAAGGCAATCTTCTACCAACAAGGTATTGATCTCCTCCACACTGCATACACAAGCATTTCCTGGAAGTGTCAGATGGTGGATTTATAAACGTTGTAAACATTAGGAGCACAGAAGTGCATTTAGTGAATCGTTTCAGTATTACAGATGCCATGCAGTCTCATGTTCTGTTTGATTTGAAATAAGCAACCCGTGTTTTATAAGTTTAGTGATGTAATTATTGTGAAGTCTCAATGTAGACATGCAATAGTAAGTCAACTAGCTTGTGGTCAAGTCAGGCAAAACTAATTCATGTCACAGATGTAACCCAATATACTGAAGAGCACACATCAAACTGCATTCTTGTTGTTCCAGGGGAAAAAAAAAAAGTGATGTTCTACAGGCTGTCAAATCATCACTTTCTAGAGTAGAAGTTAATGAAGATGCTAACAGACACGTGCGGGGTGGACAATCACATGGAAGACTCAGTAACTCTTTAGTTGTTTACTATTAACACTGTGATTTCCAAAGAATAAAGTGACTGAATTATCAGACATGATGTGAATCTGTCAGAATGATATGAGCTCATAGTGTCAGAATGATATGAGCATACATAGTTTAGATAAATCATTCATAATTTACCACCTACAAGTAGCACCTACCTACCTGTGTTCTCATATGGATCCCATTAAATGTACCTTCACAGTGGTGATGGATTTCTCCTGACAACCATGAGTATAAAGGCAGGAAAAGTTATCAAACCTCACATCATAATTTGTCTACCAATGCCCATAAAACAGTGTCATACAGTGGCAGAAAAGATAGGGTGACTTCAGTCCCAGGCTGAAATTCAGTGGCCTAAACTTAAGCAGCTAGTGTCATATAAGTACCCAGGACAACCGAAAGAGGATGGCGGACATGGTCAGTCCTGCAGTGAAGCCTTTGCCTCCTCAGTTGGTGGCTGGGACTCAGGTAGGATTCCCTGAGGAATCTAAAATAGTACCAAAGCATCCTACTCCAGGCACAACACTTGCTTAAGTGCTTCTAACCCAGGGACCAAATTTAACCTTCAAAATTGTAACAATGAACATGAAAGCCAATTCCTTATCACCGCAGAGTAATATGCTCTTGATAGATGTTCACTACTCAAAACTGATCTAGGAAAATAATTAGGCCTTTAATGTTCTGTTTTCTTCACTGCTTTATTTGCAGGCTAAGAAGACTGTGATCATGCACGGGGTGCTCTTGGGCTCCCCCATAATCAAACTCTGTTATGGAGACAGGCAAACATTTTTAGGCTTATGAGAATAACCATCAGGATGCACTGCCCTGTGTTTTAAATTCCAGTGTCCTTCTCCTCCTCTCTCCTGCCACTGCTGGCAGCGACCACGTACAGATGCTCTTCCCACGATGCAAGGTGGTCATTCCATTTCAAATTCCAGGCTGGACTTAGACTGGGAGCACAAGTGTGTGCACATGTGCATAACTGCACAGCTATGAGTGGGGCTGTGGGGGGCACATATCTATGTGTTCATGCCTGCCTGCCTGTGACTATATGAGAAAGCTTAGGAAAGGTTTAAAGCACTGTTTTCCCTTCTGCTTTCTTGGGTCTTTTCTACTGATAGCTGCAAGAGTACTTTGATTATGATTATGATTCTCATCCCCCTACTTCCATTGGGCTGTACCTTATCATTAGAGCAGTACCACTTTCACAGCATGCCGGTCCTTAGGGAAGAACAAGAGCGGGTGTTTTTGCAGGTTTCCTCTGGTGGGGGTACACAGAGAATGAAGAGTGAAATCTTACTGCCTCGCTCACAGAGGGATGGACACAAATCATCCTGTGCATTTTGCACCTACAGAACTTACTTGTCTGGTCATGCAAAGGATGCGTTTCTGCTTGTCAAGTTTCAGTTTAGCTGGTAGACACAGGGAAGAAATCTGAATTATTGGATTCTTATTGGCATAGGAATTATTGTCAGACTTCTGTAGACTCCAAAAGTCTTGGAATTTTACTATCTGTGTACTCGTTTTCTCAGGTATCTCTTCATTTTTGCGATATTCATAATTTATATAACCTCAACTAGCAATTCCAAAGTAAAACTGATTAGCAAAATGTCATGTGGGTACACACCTTCCTGAATACTGCTACTATATTTAACTATGAACAGATGTTTGATAAATCCTTACCTTTGTTTCAGTAACTGCTTTGCATCAATTTAAAGCCCACTAAAGTCTAAAACCATTTCCAAGAATGTAAACCATGAATTGACCTGAATTTACTACTCTGACTTTCCTTGCCACCTGTCAAATTATAGATTTTCTTTCTAGGTAGATTGCTAGATATTAGTCACTAAATAGATGAAAAGCTTTTCAGCCCTGACATTGGTGTCTCAAAAGGTCAAATAAACCTAAAGACAAGTAAGTCTGAGTAAGGGAACAGGAGCAGATGACAGCTTTGATTAAAGACTGAAAGATTCCAAGTGTATTCAGGGATAGTTGATAAATGGTTATTATCTGTACGAATAAGACACATCTTACTAAGACACATTCAGAATGAAACAGCAGGAGGATAACAGCAGTCTGAAATAACGGAGGGTCTTATACCAGAGACAATATACTGAGGGAGGGCACTGTGTAGATAAAGTAGTTGTATCTGGTAGCACTCAAGATCTGGAGTACCTGCTCCCAATAGCAGCTGGATGTTATCATTTGTAACGTAGGCGTTTTCATTTGTTTTAATTTCCCTGAGAGTAGCAATGGTAGCTGGACTCAAATTTAGGAGCACAACTTACTTTTTAAAACAACATTGGGGATAATCATTAGAAATATAATGATTGCATCAGAACTCCTTAATAAGAGTTCTGATGCAAGAAAAATATGGGAATTTTTAAAATGTACCAAAACTACCACACTTCTATATGATTTGGTGCCCTCAGAGTTAGAGAGCATGGAAAAATGTAGACTGTTCGCTTGCATATTACAGAGCTTTTTTTTTTGTTGTTGTTAAATCAGTTTATGCCAGTAGAACACAGATGTTGTTATGGTAGGCTTTTTATTGTGTTCCCTCTCCTTTTTAAACTTGGAATAGAATTTTAATTGATCTTACAATGATACATTTTTAAATCAAAAGTAGCACAAAAGTTCACACAATGATCTCCTTTAGCAGATAGCGTATTTAGAAAAACAACAGTACTCTAGAAAAATGCATATGACTATTTCCATCAAATCAAAAAATCTATCAGTTCCTCTAGCTCACTTATGTGCCACAATAAAAAACAATAGACTCTTGGAGCTTGTCAAATCTTAGATTAATAATAAATGAACACCAAATGATAAACACAACCTTTCACTGTTCTATTGCTGAAGATGACTGCAGGGTAAATACTAACAGGAAACTGAGCAATGTTAAACACACAGCTTAATGGATACATTATTTACAATAGGAAAATGTATCCAAAATTCACACTAAACTAAAAGGATCAGGCATATGTTAAAAAAATGTGGTTTGCAACATGTTATATTATATGGAAAAATATTTTAACAGGAATTACTTTCAAGATTTAATTGCAGAAATGTCCAGAGAATTCAGAGTTATGTTAAGCTGTACAATTACAGCCTTTGATTTGTTGATGCTGCTGAGGTAGAGACATATGCTGACTGGGAAAAGAAATGCTGATTGGGAAGGGAAAACGGGGGAATGTGCAAGAAAGGTTGCAGCAGGAATAGTGCAATAATATACAACCTTTTTCCCTTTCCAGGAAATGGGCTAATTTCTAGTCTAATCCTCTTCCTTCCAGTGGATTTTAATAGCAGGGCATAGGTGATAGCAGATTCAGCCAAGCAATGGGTAGACAGAAGGTACATAAGAAACTCTACTACCAGCGTGGTGCAGAGCTGAAGCAGAATACAGGAGCACCACTCTGCCACAGTCTTAGACGCTTGGGTAGGAGACCTAAAATTGCAAGCAGAATTTTGGTGGAGAGAATGAAATAACCCAAGTCAGAATACATTCAGAAGAGAGACTTCGTGCATGACCTACTTGCCATAGTCATACTTACAGAGTGACGGAGGCCATTAGAGTTTATCTTTTAGAAAATGAAGACAACAAAATATCTACTAACATCACATTTTAATACAGCCAGACGGAGGGTCACACATTTATGAACCTTACCTAAAGAATTCATGAAAGCAGTGACAATAAGGAGGATCTCAGAGTCCCAATACATAATCAGTTAGACCAGCCGTATCTGCATCCTGTCATAACTAGGAGAATAAGCAGAAATGGGTGTATAGAAATAGGTATTTGAGGGAATATTTCCTCTGTTTAGCACGAAGTATGACTACTAGTAATATACCAGTAGTAACCAGTTGTACTGTCAAAAATCTGCTGAAAACGTGCCTCACCCTGAAAGAGTTCAAAGGCTTGCCCTGTTTAGTTTATTCATAAGACAAGGCAACTTGCCTTGTGGTCTACAAGTATTCATATGAAGAGATTTCTGATGAAAGACCACTCTTTAATCTAGCAAAGCAAACTCACCATGAGATCCCAAGGGTAAAAATGAACCCTGGATAGACAAAAACTATGAAAAAAATTATAGCGAAAAAAATTATAGCAAAGAAAAATTTTTTTTAACAGCTACTTCAATGGCTTAGCTAGTAAGGCACTGGGTTGTCTGTTTCTTAGTATGTAAATTAAAATGGCTTTTTTAAAAAAGATAGGAAATATAGATCAAGGAGATACCAAGCTTACAAAGTAATGATTAATGCCTAAATTTCTTTGCCCAGTGCATCGTGATCAACGTTTTTCCCTGGGCACTGAGTATGTGACTCTAGCTAGGGACTGGTCTGCTCATAAGAATTTTGAGTCCTCACCCGAGACGCTGGCTGCACCCTATATTGCTTAGGGTATGTTGCTACAGAATCTGTCACCCTGCAAAAGGGTGAGACTGCTGTGGAACCATTTCACTGAATACAATGTCAGTTTGCTCTCTCGCTCTCTCTCTGTGACCATCTTTACAAAGATCTTACTGTATGATCCTAATGCTTTGATTTCCTTAGGGATGCTACCTCTGTTTTTTAATGCACAGAGAGAGACCCCATTGTAAATACTAACTGTTAATGTAAAATACATATTCAGGAACAGGCAGTGGCTTGAGAAGAATTGGAAATGTACTGCTGGATTTTTACAGCAATGAGGGGCAGAATTAGGTTATAAAAATTGCCAAAAGGATTGCATTCAGACTCCTGGATGCTTCATTCTGCTGAAACTTGCATCTAGGGCTTGTCCTTGGAGGGGGTCTGTTACTGATGGGTGCAAGATAAGCAAGTAACTATCATTCCACTAAAGACTTAACACCTCTCCTGAACTTACAGATAAAGTCCTTCCCCCAAAAGGCAGTCACCTCTCTGACCTCCAAGGGCAAAAGCCTAGTTCTATAGACCACACTTTTCTTTGGTTTCCACATGAGAAAATTCTTATTACTCTATTCCAGAGTCCGCACAACCATCGCATTGTCATTTTGCTGTTATAAAGATGATAAAAGACCTGGCTAATTAATCCCTGGAAAATAGGTATGTTAATAGTGACAACACCTCTTTCCTGCATTGCAAAGAGAGCCCAGCTTCATTCAAATGTAAGTGAACATGATGGGATTTGATTTCCTAGTAGTCCAGAGACACAAGTAGGAAAAGCACTGAAATAGCGATGTGACTCTCCAGGACTATGTGTTCACCACATAAAAATAATTTCAATGAGTAAAAAGGAAGTTCAAAGCTAAATATCAGGTAGTCCTTCTCTGATTGTTTTGCAACCAAAATCTCCAACTGCCTTATGACCAAAATTAATGATGCATGAACATTGTGTTTTCCAATATCATTCCTTTCTCAAATACAAACATTAACAGACAATTGGTAACAAGTTCTTCAAGAAATTACTTTATTTTTTCAGTATAGAGAAAAGGCAGAGAGAAAAAATGGATGTCACTAATCCATCATTATCGCTCATATTCCTTGCACAGTTAGCACTGTGCTTTCAGAGTTGATGTTCAGCCGTGCTTCTGAGGTTTCTATAATTTTGTCACTCTTTCCCTACCTTACCCTGATGTTGCCACTTACCCCTGGACTATTGTTTGATTAGCTGACTCTCCAGAATAAGCTATCAAATTTAAAATGCCTAAAATCATTCAAAAAGGAGCACCAGAAAAAAGGACAAGGTCCTTACCATTGAACTCTGGCAGGAATTTCAAGCTTAGCTTTCCTAAAGCCCTCATCTTCTTAGTCCAGTGTCCGCTGCAAGAAGCAAAACATCCGACAGAATACCACAATATAAATCACGTATGTGAATTTTCAAATCATCTTGCTAAAAAGGTAAAACCTAAAGATCTCAAGTGCTTTTCTGCTTGTTCACTTTGTACTTTTTCCACTGCTGCACAAATCTAGGGCTTGGGAGAGCAGACATCACAAAGGGTGAACCACAGCTTAAGATAGCTGTATTTTGTTTTTTAATTTTTCTCCTTAATGTAACGATGATTGTACATCATTAGGAGCCAGTAACATCATTAGTGAAAATCATATCAATTATATTGAGTTTCCATTAGTCATATACTGCAGCCTTCTGTCATCCTTACTATATGCTTATTCTTATAATTCCAGGAAAAAGAGCAGGCTAGCTTCTCCAACATGAGAAGCTTTGAAACCAATGGATTTACTCACACTAAGTGAGCAGTTACTCAGCACAAAAAAAAAAAAAGGGAAGAAGAAAAAGGCCTCAACTCTGCCACTCAGGGTGTTGCCTCCACACAGTTTCACCTTTCATAGCCTGAGGCCCCATTCTCCATTGCTTTCTCTCTCAGAGTTTTTAAGAGCAGTCTCATCTCAGGGTGACCACTATGGACTTTACCAGCAAGACTTTGCAGTCTTCTCAGGCATTAGAATTGCAAAACCTTTCATGTGAAATCTCCAAATGCCATGCAAATCTGTATTTGTTAACCTCCATTGCACTCAATGACATTGTATTACCGCCATTTCATAAATGGGTAAGTTGAAATAATGCGAAGGTAAGTGACCTTCCTAAAGTTACAGTGGGAGCCAGAGGTACATTTACTAGTATATTTTAAGTATCCTTGCCCTTCCCTGGTCACAGCAGTACACTTTCTTGGCCCACCTGCAATTTTGGTGCCAAGGCAGTTCAGTGAACGTCCAAGTTACCAGAGTATTAAAGAAAAACTGGCCTGAGCTACTGTGTAAGTGTGTCATGGGAAATCTGCTCAGGCTAACACCAGTCCAGTCATAAAACATTGCTTGTGACAGCCTGATACTAGCAGAATGATGGATGTCCAGTGCCAATTACTATTTGGCACAGGCCTTTAGTCCCATGCTAAAATTCCAGGCATCTGCAGAAAGAAAGAGTAAAAACCATCTCTATTTTTATATATTCTTCAGGACCAACACACCTGCAAATGGGAAAAAAGAAACTACAGCAAATGCCATGTGTTTTATAAGCCTCAAAAGCTTTTTTCTACATGCTTTCTGCACACCCAGGCACTCACTAAATCTGGCACATCAGGAAGAATTCACTCAGGGGACTGTCTTGTTGGTTTCTATCAGGAACCAAGGAAAGCAATTTTCCAGGGAAGATGCATGTAAGACCCACACATTTCTTACCAATATTTGACTGAGGATAGAGTTATGAAAACAGAAATAAAGGGAAGCATCCCCTTATACTGAACAGCCAGTCAAGAAAGTGGCGGCCACTCTCTCAGCATAATCAGATCATCACGGTGCTCTGCAGTGTGGCCAGCCTTTGTTTCCTGTATTTGCTTGTTCGTTACTTAACTGTGCTGAAAATCAAAGCTTAATGGCTGACACCTATTTCTAATGAATCCGTGTGACAGACAGAAGGGGCACAATCATTACTGCCATCCCCAATGTATGCATATATTGCTTTTGTTCAACTGCCCCTTCCACATCACTTGATCAAATTCGACATGTTTCTTGCGGATCATACTCCCAACCAATTTATAAACATCAGCTGTTTCAGAGCCACAGGTTTTCATTGTATTGTACATAGCCCTTTACTCCCCTTCACTAATAATAATGATCTGCTTTCTTTAAAAAAAAAAAAAAAAAAAAAAGAAACTGAGTGAACTGAGACTAGTAAGAGGTTTAAAGATGGTAGATCTTGTTTCTGTCTTTGCTCTACTTCTGTAAATTATTATGCTGCAGCTACAGGGAGAACATAAGCCATTATGACCTGCAGTGTTTCTCCAGGGATACAGTACAAAAGTGCTCTATCAGAAATGCAATCAATTCCAGAGATGACTGCTTCCTGCACGCTTCCAAGCTGCTGCTTTATAAAACAGCTCCCCATAAAAGGAGCAGGAAATGCATGACATCGTCTAGCAACTGGTCATTAGAATTTAATGGAGAGAATTAAAATACAAAAATGCCATGCTTATAGACCTTCCCATACATTACTCAAGCCTTTGAGAGGAGGAATTGGTGACATATTGGTAGACCTTTAACCCTTTCCTCTCCCTTCAGAGACAGAAACGTCCCACGATCAAAGGAAAATCCTTGTCATATTGGAAGGCAAAGTCAAATAAAAATCAAGAGTCTGAATGAAAGTGGAGTCAAAGGTTAGGTTTCTCTGTTTTATATCATCTCTCAATTTAAAAATTCTGGGGCGAAATAGAAATGTGTTCCCTAATCTTGATTTCTCCTTAATTGCCTTTGCACAGGTGCTGTACCATGGTATTTCTTGCATTTTAGCAGTTTTCTCATTTCTAGCTGCCTACATTAAAGTGCATGTGCACTCCCTCTTGCATACACACAAGGTACAATGAGAACAAACAAAATAACCTCTGAAATTATGTTCCTACTGAGCTATTGTGAAGACATTTTTCATACTGAAAACACCTGATGCCTGGCATCATGTGCATTGATAATAACTCTGGCACAGATTTTTCCTAGAGCAAAGCAAGTATTTACAGCTACATGAGCAGGATGCTGGTGATGAAGTCATTCTTATCACAATCAAAAGATAACTTGAACAGCAGGAATATATCAACCTCTTGAGGCTCAGCTCTCTCTAAATCACCCCCAGAAGGTTCTGTGAGTCTCTCTCCCCTCTGAAAGTTTTAAAACTGACAACTGCATGGTGCTGATAACCAGTATCTGTATAAATGCTTTTCCCACTATATGTTAAACTGTACCTAAAAATAAGTTACAGACCATCTATCTTTAAAAAGCATATTACTTATCTCTTAATGATTACATATCTCTTAAATGACAAGTCTTTTCAGCGTACTAAGCCAGAGGCCAGAGCAGAGTTATGTTCTTTTTTGGCAACTTTTCCATTTCTCGTGGTGCTTTGCTCTCCAGTTAAGCACAGTTCAAACCACACAAGCAATTGGGAGCCAGAGCACTGCCCGGCACCCAAATGACCTGGTCCCTGACAGAGCTACAGTCACATCTTGCCATCCCGTAGCCTGAGATCATTACCAGCATACTACAGTTACAGGAATTCAAGGTCCTCAACTGTTAAGAAAATGCATCTTGTAATACTGTGAAGTGTTGACTCATAAGGCTTGCCTGACTCACATTAAATATTTACTGTCATTGGTTAGTTTAGTCATTCAGCTGTAATAAAAAGTATTCCCTGCAGCCGTGCCACCCCAGGCTGTGATCTAACCACGCTCCGCACCCAAGGCCATGCCAGCCAGCCAGGAGAGCCTGTCCCCTGCCATCTCCAAAGGAGCGTGGGAAGGACAAGCATCCAACGTCCAACACATCCACAATCAACACTTCCTCCAAGAAAAGCAGTTGGGAAAATGGTGTAGCTGGAAGCATTGCGCTCTGGGTGAAATAATAAAAAAAAGAGGTTCTGACCATTTCTGACTATTAAATCAAGCAAGCTCCTTTTTCTCCCAAAGCACAGAGCTTTAATTCATCACTCTAACCAATTGCTCTTTATTTGACTCAGAGTTTGACAGTCCTCTTATAGCTTTGGCACAGCATCACCTAACTATACCATCTCTCTAAGGAGAATGTTTCAAATCTTCTACCGTCGCAATCAGACATTGCATTGCTTGTGTCACAGATGTCAAATACAGTGTTGCTGTTTATTGTTAAAAATTGCCATGTTCAACCCAAAGGTGGATTTATTTCACTACTACACACGGGCATTCATATATGTAAGAAAAAAAAATGTTCTTTTTGCTATAAATGACATAAAAACCAAGACTAAGAAGACTTGGGGTCTCCCTCAGCTATCTCCCCTCCTCCTTTCCAACTGCACATTTAACACACCCAGCTTTTCTATACACTTGTGAAATTATGCAGTGTTGCAATGATAAAGCTTAAATCAAAATGAACATAAAATATCAGCAGGAAATTGTGGCTGCTTCAAATCAATACCTTTATTCTCCCAGTCATTTAGAGTCTAGGTAGCCTGTGATGCTGAAAATCACCTAAATGACTCATTTAAAACTTCTTTAGAAAAGCACACTTTAATTTAACATGCACAGGCTTCTGAGAAACATTTCTAGTCTGGAAATCACCAGAACCAGCCACAACAGTAAAATTCAAGTCTAACTGTCTATTCAAAGACCATTTCTACAGCACTGCTTTAAAAAAAGGTATATAGGAACATAACATAACACAAGAAAGAACATAACACTGGCTCAAACAAAGGGCCTACCTTGATCAGTGTTCTGTCTCCAGCAGTGGTCACAAGTGGGCATGTAAGGAAGATAAAGAAAAGGGAACATATGTGATCTAGCCACTTTCAGCCAAAGAGATTTCCCGATCCTGACACAATTGGTAACGCAGTCACTAAATGTCAGCAGATGTCTCTTCCGAGTACTTATCCAGTCTGCCTTCAAACCCACCTAAACTTCATCCATAATACAACCTCCTTTGGCAAGGAGTTCCACAGGTCCACTGCAAGTCACATGAAGAACCACATCCTTTTCTTTGTTTTGAACCCAATCCAAATTAATGTCATACCTAATTCTATGGGATCTGTATCTGAAAAATACAACAACCAGTTGATCTCTAGCGTTCCGCTCCGTACCACTCAGGATTGTGTTGACCTCTCTCATATCTCAAACAAACCATCCCTTTTTCAGGTTGAAGTGTCCTAGTCCACCTCAGCTATGCCCACATTATACAGTAGGTAACAGGAGTGCATTTGTAAACAAAACTATTGATGCAGAGTCTCTGGCATCCTCAGGGGGCTTTTTTTCTTCCAACTAGTATAAAATTGGTCCTGCAGATTGTATACCCATTAGCAGCTGGATTGCACTAGGCATGTTCCAGAATTGCAGTACGCGTGTTCCAGGACATGAGCTGGTTTTGTTTCATCCAAAAGGAATTCAGTTCACGTGCTCCAAGACTGTCCTGTGTTTGAACCAAAGTGCAGTAAGTGAGGATGATTTGAAGATTTGTTTCAAAACCAGATGCCTGATCTGAACTAAAACTGGTAGATTTACCTTGGTTTTCCTCATACAGAAGCTGTTCCATACTTCTGAATCATCCTTGTTGCTATTCTCTGAATCTTTTCCCCTTTAAGGACATACTTTTTAAGATGGGAGGACCAGAACTGCACACAGCTGTCAAGGTGTGGGCAAACCATGAATGTATTTGTTGTCATAATGATGTCTTCTGTTTTCTCCTCTATTCCTTTCTGAATATTTCTGAACATTTGTTTGCTTTTCAGACTGCTGCTGAACACTAAGCTGACAATTTCGTGGTACTATCTATAATCTCCCCAAGGTCTCATTCCTGAGTGGTAATGGTCTCTCAAAACACAACATTTTATATGTGAAATTAAAATTGCTTTTCCCTGTATGCATCGCTTTACACTTATCTATAGATCTGATTTTTGACACACACACATATGAAATCTAAGAATTGATAGAAACATTGTGGGTAGCATAAAAGTCAATTAATCAGCCTGTTATGCCCCACAATGTTCTTTTGAGGCATGTAAGCATTATTATATCCACTTATACACTATTATATCAATTTTTTGAAAGATAAACCCACTTGGACAAACAAACTCAAATGAGGGGGAGTTTTTCATCAGTGGAACAAGGAATTCCCGCTATATTTATCCGACTTCTAACAGATAAAAAAATTGCCACAACTAGAAAGGAATCCTGGAAAATGCCTTCTGGTACAGCTTCTTCCAGCACAGATCCTTCCAGCCAAAATGCAATTTGGGAACACTAGTATCACCTAAAGAACACATTATAACCTTGGGTTATCATGTCAGAAAAGAGCATCCAACATTAATTATGTTTTTGAATTGCTTGGCTGTTCCTCACCACTTGCCAGGGGTTACCTTTAGAAGGACATTCAGGTGCTCCAGGCACCAGCATTCTCTAATAACAATAAATCAAGTTCAAACAAGCACAGCTAAGCTCCCTCTTTTTCACATTGAGATATTAAGGGTTTCTAAATCCCTTATCAAGACCCTTCTGACAGTTAAATTGTTTAAATGTTTCCTAAATTTAATACAAAGCTGCTGAATTTTATGAATTTTAATACATAACACCAGACGATGAGCTCTAGAAAGAGAGTTCTTGAAAATGAAAAAAAAAAAAATTAGAGACATTGAAGCTGGAATCTAACTTCTGGCAGGACATAACACAGATCTTAGCTATCCAATACATCAGACTTTTTATGGGAACAGCTTAACTAAATAAAGCTTGCATTTTAATTTCAGATTTTCAATTACTTGGTCCAAAAACTTGCTTTGTAGCTTTTTTCTTTTCTTTCTTAAGGAAAGCTTTTTCAATGTTGATAGCTATGAATGTTCCAGAATCAGCACAGAGACCCTTGAGAAGGAGGATATTAATCTGAAAATCATAAGATTAAATATACTTAATACATTCTATTATATGAAACATATGTATTATATAATTGCAATATATTATATATATGTATCATATTAATGCCTTCTGGCTTTATAGTCTTGGCATGCCTTCAGGTTGCATTTTCTTCATAAAAACGAAGGCTGGAAAGCTTTTTGAAAATGCAAGCTTAGATTTTCCTATACTCTGATTTAGGTCTTACAAAGCGGTCCTTTTTGAGGCAAATGCCCTTGTGCTTGGCTTTTCCCAAGATAAGGAATTTTACCCTGTGTGATGAGAGCTGAACCTTTGCAGTGTGAATGAATTACCTTAAGGTGTGCACGTCTAAAGCACAGAGTGGTTTTGGTGCATGTATATGTGAGCGTCCTTCCCTCTGTCACAGTCAAAGTGTCTTTGCTTTTCAGTTGAAAGGCTTGTATATCTTCATCTATAACAAAAAGACCCCACATAAAATCCCGTAACAGGACAGAACAACCCCTTGGTTTGCACAAGCCAGAAATCCTTTGGGCATCAGTGAAATTCCTGGACAAACTGAAGTACTGGAGAAATCAAAGTAGTATTTCATTATCTTCTGGGCTCTTCCTGCACAGTGCCCTCCATCCTGGCTGACGTCTGTTACCGCAGGAGGGGGACTGACCAGGACTAGCACAGATCTGCTCAAGTGCTTTGCCCCGTGAACCGTGCAGGTACATCATTGCAAACTGCTAGTGCAGATGAAGTCACAGTAGGATAAAGATAGCTAAGCCAACACAGATTATATCTGTGACCGTATCAAAATGGGCCACAGACTATAAAGGCACCTTTGTGTGAGGCTGAGAAGTCATTCTCATCAGTGAGGCAGTATCAATTTAACTATTGTATCCTATGCCTGGTATGCTTATGTCCTCAAACGTCCTCAAAATGTTCTCAAAATCGTGTGGACAAGTTCTGAAGGTCCAGGTCTGCATCCACACCTGAAAGCTTTTCTTTCAAGGATCAGCTGTGGGGGATTTCCTTAGAGAAGGGTCTTCTCCAAAAACTCTGTACAGTACAATGATTTCTTGATCTGGAGAAGTGTGCCCCATTATGAATCTCTCTTTTTCCCGAAGGAAGTGTGATTGATGTAACGCTAAGGCATTACTTATTCAGGAAGGTCTCTCCTTTTGATGCCCTGAATTGGCTTTTTCCAATCTGTTGATTGAAGATATTTTGTAGCCTTAACTTTTAAATTAAAGTAGCGGTTAAAACAATTTAAATGAAAATTTATAGGCCATTTTCAGTAGTCTGTAGGGATAACCCATTTACCACTTCCTAAAACTACATACAGAGGATATCAGAATTTTAGGAAGTGTATTAATCAACAAGTATGTCTGCGACTGTGCCTAATACCCACATCTTCAAAGACAGCTACAATTAATACCACTGGACATCCAGGCACTTAGTACCTCAATGAACTCAAGAGAATACGTGAAAAAAACATACATTCAGGCCACTATATGATGGAGAATCCTCTTAAAAGATCACTTGGCATGGAACTAAACCTGTTAAAGGAAGGATTTACTATACTCCACGGGTATGCTTTGAAGAAGCTTTCACTGTACTCAATTACTATTGATTCATTAGGTACATGAACTGTAAGGCTCTAATTAAAAACCTTTTTCTTTTCTTCTTTGAAACCAGCAGGGAACCTTAAATAGATTTACTCTGAACTGAAAAAAAAAGTGATTAAAAGATTAATTAGAAAAATGCTAACCCAAATTCCCTGGCCTTCTTTGTGTCAGTGTCTAAGTAACCATAGTCTCCCTGGCTCTCCCCGAGCTGAGGCAGCGGATGATGTGCTCTCCTAAGCTCTTTGATTGCTTGTCTTCAGCACGAACACGCTTTGGCATGTCCCGCAGGCAGGCGGTGCTTGCTCACACACACTGTCCTTCCGTCTCTGGCAGGGAAAGACCTCAGTGCTGGGAATCCGGGACGGAAAAGACAGATGCATAGAAGGAGGAATGGCTTTATTTGACTAACCTGGCTTCCAACATGCTGATGTGTCGAGCCCTTCTCAGCACAGGGGAAGGGCTGACAAAGCACGGTGCTGGGAATGGGTCTGGCCAGGGGGGGTTCTGCTGCCATTCTGCATTGCAAGAGCTGGGGAATACCTGGTGGATTGTGCTGAGCCTTCTACCTCACTCTGTGGATGAAATCCAACCTGTACAGGTAACCCACTGCCCAGCCTGCATAAACCCCGAGAGCCTTTTGGGCTGCAAAAAAGGTTTCTTCAGATAAGGTTCTTCGTCCTCTGGCCCTTTTGCACAGCATTTAAGAATTTAGGTAGTCCTCCAGATGTTACAGCATCAGTCAAGGCTTTGCCGGCTGGACTGAAATGAAAATACTCCAAACCTGCTCCAGGAGTCTCTCTCTAGGTAGCTCACGACTTCACGCTTAAAAGCCTGTAACCTGTCCTGCTTAGGCTCTGACAGCCACTCATAGAAAAAATAATTAGGTGAGGCATTTTAAATACTTTATATCTTCTGATTGCCCTGCAAGTAGTAGCTAATCTGAGACAATAACAGTCACCTCATCCTTCCAATGCCTTCCCATGCACCACTGAGTGGTTAGACTTCCTTAGAACATCGTCCAACTTCCCTAAACATTGTCAGCACTCTCCAAAGCAATAATGCATCTAGGCCTTTATTTCTAATTTCATGCAGCTACCAGTGGGTCAGGGCCCCATTTTGTGGTCATTCACCAAGCCAGGATTTAAAAAGATCTGTTACCATAGGGATGTGCTGCTTTAACATAGGCTTCTACAATCTCCCCGCTGTTGCTTTTCTTGCCGAGACGAAGCCAGATTCATTCTGGTTCAGGGCTGTGGTGGTTAGGGTGGGCACAGCCCATGTGTCCCATTCGACCTGGTGTGACTGGCAGCTGACAAACCGTCAGCCCCTGCCCCAGCGACACCGCAGCAGGGCCGGGCTCCAGCTCCCGCAGCCCTGCCCTGCCCAGCCATTGAAACAGATTGTAGAAAGGTCTGTCAGTATTAGCAACAGGACTCTTGATTACTTACTCAAGATATTTTTATGGAATAGAAAATTCCACCTCTGACCTTGTTTAATCAACCTATAAAATCTTACAACATATACACCTGTATACAAATTACTGTAGTCAGTGGGTTTTTCCATAAGGATTTCCTAGACTCAGTTGACTTTAGATAATAATTTCCAATACAGATCTTCAGTTCTGCTTCTTTTTTTTTTCAAGGTTTCTTCCTGCTGTGTGATGGAAATAACATATTTGTCGATGAGTAAGGACAAGTATTTTCCTATGCCTGCTACCTCCAATGCTGTAATCGTGACAAGCTGCAGCTTCATCAAATTCCTCCCAAAGTGGCTACTTCTGCTCAGCTTCCACCAGAGATCCAGACCAATCTGCAGGTACCTTTACACATTAATAAACTTTCACCAGCAGCTGCTGCTTTAATGAACTCTATGTGCAATTCAGACAAATACTGGTCTACCATCAGGACTGTTTTTTCCACTTAAATGTTTTAGCCTGTCAAGTGAACAGAAAGAGGAAGCCATTACTTTTGTAAATGTAACAAGAAAAGTGTCAGGAGTCCCATTATTTAAAACTGATCTGGGCAGAGGGGAGGGTAATGTATGGCAGAAACCAATCCAGCATGGAATAGACTAAACAATCCACTGAACTCCATTTCATCAGCAATTTACTGACTTTCATTTCATTTACCTGCATCAATAAGCTTGGTTAATAAGGCACAGACCCCTGCCATTCCTCTGGAAGGCTGCAGCACTGCATTATACAGCAATTCCACTTTTCCAACATTGAAAGAATGCTGTTTTCTTCATGTTGAGAATACCTTCAATCTAACTTAAAATATATGTGGGCAATAATTTAAACAATGCCACAAACCCTGCCACCCCTCTCCATCTTCAATGCTCCTATGCTCACATGCTATCGTCATATGCTGGGGAAAGAGGGCACACTTTTCAAAGGAGCTCTAAAGGCCAAGAATTTCATATTCGTATAGGTCACTTTCATAGTCTGAACAGCTTCAATAGGAGCTGGCTAAATCACTGCGCAATTATTTGAAAATTCAGTGCTTGGCTTCTTTCATTGCTTTATGGGGTTATAGAAAAAGTCTTAAAATTATGCATGGTCCAAAGGATAAATTTAATCTTAACGAGTTTCATTTCTGCTAATTGCTAAAGCCAAAAGGAAGTCTGTCAAAGGCTCATAATTCCCCAGCATCTTCTGAGACGTGAATGTATATTATCAAATAAGATTACGTATTACATTCGTCCTTTAGAGGGCATTCTGTGAATAAGGAATATGCTCTGGGTAACACTGAGGGTCAGATCTACTCTGGAGTATATGTCCATATTTGCACTTAACCCAATGAAAATGCATGAGTTACACCACTTGCAGACATTACTCTTTGTCTTTAAATGTTTATTCTTAAAGCCTGAACTGACCTAAACCTTTTCAAATGGATCTACAGGTCTTGTCAATAGATTTCAGATGTAGCTTACAACTGTTTCTTTCTGTTTTATTCTTGACAATATATCTAACTTGGCTGATAAAGAAATAGAGCCACCCAAAGGGGAACGGTCGTTGCTCACTGTCCCATAGCCTTCACCTGCAGGAATTGTTTCATATCTGACTTCTCTCTTCCTAGGCCTAGTGACGTAGGTATATTTAAATAAGGAGTTCAAGACACCAAATTGTTCATCCGCTATATGCAAACTAATTAATTCTAAGAGTTTTATCAGACTGTCACTCCATAAGAATAAAAAATTATTTTGAAATGAAGGTGGTGTCTGGTTCATTCACAAGAATTAACATTACTGGCTAATAATGGAAAAAATATCAGTAGGTCCACAGCACCTTACTAAATCTTGTACTTAGTCCTTCAGTAGAGGTGACTTTTGGCATGGATTTCCTGAAAGCTTTCCAGGTTGGTGATTTTATTGATGTGGTTTTGGAAACCAGAATTGTAAAGACAACTGGACTGGATGCGAGGTCCAGCAATGCAAAGGATGGGAAAACATGAAATATGAGATAAAATTTTAAAGAATCAACCAACTTGTATTAGAGAGATACAAGGACACTTAAAGAAGACAGTCCAAATTATACTGGGATAAAGTAAAGCACAAGAGAAGAAATGTCTTCTTTCTTGAACAAAGATAGGAAAGGTATGGACAGATCAGGTTGATAAAAGAGAAGATGGGGTTGTGTACCAGGAAAGCTTTCTAACAGAAAGATGATAGAATAAAGGAGAGAGACGGGATCCCCAAAAGCTCTCCAGCAAACCTTCAGCCTCAAAGCAGGACCCAGGCATTGCATGCAATCATTTAAAACAGGCATGGACAAATGCTGGGAACACACTTCCAAGAGGAAAATCCAGAATATACTTTGTCTTATCTCTCATTAGTGTGTTTAATTCTGTGAAAATAAATGTGTTCTTTGAGGTTATTTGAATGCCTAAAGTTGATCTTAAGTACGTGCCAGTGGGCTGACAGATGGCATTAAAGATGAGATTAGAGGGGAGTTTCTTCAGAAGCTCCCATCTGAATTCCTGTCACAAATCTGAAAGGTTGCATAATTCCGAGCTGTTGGGCTGATGTAACCAAATATGTAAAATTACCCATAACGTTGACTCTCCCCTGTGCAATGATGACTTTCAGTATGACAAAGGGGAATAAAAAAGTTGAACTTCCGTGCATCTTCTGGGTCTCAGAAAAGGCTGAATTGTCATTTGTATCTTGAAATGAAACTCAAAGCAAGTTATTCACAGCATCAGCAGCTCTATTCTCCCTGATAATTGTAATTGTGCATTGTGCTCAGACGCATACAAGATTTCTCTTCAGTATTATTTTCACTGAAAATATTTGCCAGATAAAAAGGACAGATTGCTATAAGAATAAATGCCACTTTTTCTAGCAATAAAAGCCTCTAATTTTTGCATCTCTCAGAATTTACAGGGCTTGGCAGTTTTCACTCTCTGACTTCCCAGCACATTCTAAACAGGTCTTTCATTGATCCCATTTTCTGCAATCCTTAAAAATCAAATATTGCTAGTGAGTATAATTTTAAAATGCACAGTGTTTCTCTACAAATCAATCTGATATCTATGGGACAGTGCAAGAACACTCAGAGGTATCCAGATTCTTTCAAACATATTTCTTTTCCTAAAATCTCAAAGAGCATCACAAGAAATAATGCAGCAAACAGTTCCCAGTAATGCAGTAAACAGTTCTCTACCTCTTCTGAGAATCCAGTTGATAAACTAAGAACTATAAAATAATATTTATAGGGTTAAAAGTTGAGCATCATGCAAAGAAGGAGTAAACAAAAACATGTGTATACAGCAGGACCAAGAAATATTTCATACCCTACATGATCTAGGGAAAGCGAATTCAAAATTCAAGTTTGATTATATGTATGCATGTGTATCTATCTGTGTGTTTGTGTGTGTGTGAGGCCAGCTATGCCTCTCTCATTTACTCCGCATCTGTGTTTTCCTCTCTGAGACTCTATTTATCATTACATACAATGGTTGAACTGTACTTTGAGATCCCTGAGAAATGCCATCTGTTGCTAGCTAGTTATCTGTGTGTTGGTTAAATGTTAAAACTTGCAAGTCACTAACCTTTTGGCTAAGCACGTGTGGTTCCTCAGACTGTGTCTGTGTATTTTTGAGTAAAATAAAAGGGAAACTAGGGCAGTTTGATGGATGTTTCATTATGAGCATATGCAAACCTCTCCTAGAAACCAACTACAAAACAAACGGACAAGGTAGAGTCTTTTTGGTTGGGATTTTTGTCATTTCTCTTTACTATAAACGTAGCTGAAGTACATCAAACAAAGTCCCGAGAGCAGATATAGACTACCTAATGTCAGAAAGAAGGCAGGTCTGAGAGTGCAGAAATGGTGAGCCTGGTTTTGATAACGGAGCTAAATGTAGGCAGTGCAACGGGCACGTTCTGCGAGAGAAACCTGAACAGACACATCCACCACCTCAGAGAGCTGCCTAAACCTCACATCAGCAGCTGAAGCACCTGCCTGATCAAACTGTATATGAGGACAAACATTTATACAGTTTGTCTGACTTGACACAGGACAACTGACAAACTTAGCAAGCAACAGGCATCAGATTTTTCTAAATGACAGATCTTGGCTGCACCACATTCTTGTGCAAGAACTTATTTACTTAGGAGAAGGAACTAAGTGCAGAGGTGGAAGACACTTTTGGCGGTTATCCGTGTTTCCAAAAAGCAGGAATGCAACTAAAGAATCTAAAGGAACTGCTTCTGAAGAACATATATTATTTGCTTATAAATAATATTTGCAGTTGCCTTCGGTCTTTGACAAAATGTCAGCAACAGCAAATATGTTTCCAGCTTCACTAGCCAATCCATACTGACAAAGGACAGCACTTCTGTATTACTCATGCTCGGCCTCCCAGTCACCGGTAAACTTTTGTCCCCTCAGTCTGTAGCAGAATATAATTGCCATAGAAGGAGGCAGACGTAACAGAGTAGTCAAAGAAAAATGAAGTGTGTGAAAACAATGTTAAGCATAACAGTTACATACATACTTTACTCAACGCATATAAGGAAACTGCTTTGAGATCTGCTAAAGATCTAAAAATCTTTAACTCCACTTTATACTAAATAGCGGAATACATGAATACCAGTTTTTATCTGTGATCCTACCTTCTTTTTTGTCTTGAAACAAGTTGAGATTTAATCCCTCTCTGACTCCTTTTTCTCAGACATTGTTGATTGCGTTGCAATTATGGGAAAGCCAACACAAATGTGAATTTTACCTCACCTTCATTGAAAGTGCCACCAAATGACTCCATCTTAATGTCCACAGTCCTGAGCCAGTTAGTAGTAAAGCTCCCTCTCCACTGAAATTGCCTTTTAGTAGTGATTTGGTAACTCCTGAGGAACATAAGTTATGAGAAAGCTGAAATCTGTGGTGAGAAAAAGTATCTGAGACCTACTGTATGGCTGTCTTAGGAAATCAGTAATCGTGTCTTGATTTAAACCTAAGTGTTGCAGAACTGCGGATGTGTTCCCAGTAGCTGATGCTCTTGATGCAGCAAGTTTTGCTTTCTGGGAAACTGGAAGATATCAAGTCTGTATTTGCATTTACCAGTCTGGAGATGCTTGGCAAGCCAGCTTCATTCCTCACCACTGTTTCAGATGCAGACCAGGTTCAGCCCAGGCTCATTTTAAATTTAATTAGGATTCTGGTAACATTAAGCTGCTGCCACAGGCAGTGATTAGAGAGCAGTGCAGAATCAGCCTTTGTGAGTGTCTCTCTCTAATTGTGATTAGAAAGGGATGACTGTATTCCTAAAATGAATGCCCCAGAAACCAAAGTTAGACGATGCAAGTCTGTCCTCTGGTTTCACAGCAGCCACAAGTAGTTAACTGAACACTTAGCAGCATTCCTGATGACAATACTCCTAGCACAGAACAGCCTGACTGGCTCAAGGCTCTGTTTCCAGTTAAAATTCAGGAATATGCATAAAACCTGTGAAGCCCTTCTGTGAATTCTAACAATCTCCAAGATGACACTGGCTTGAGTATTTTTAATGGACTCCATCCAGCCCCTCTCATCAGACAGAGTAGGTGTGCTATGCATGCAGAAAAAGAGGGCTTCCAATGTCCAAAGAAAGACTAATTTCTAGGCAGAAAAAAGTCAGGGAAGCCTGGGTTGGATTTCAGTTAGAGTACAGAAGAAAACATTCTGTATAGTACCATCCATCACTGTCAACAGGGCCATAAGTAATAATGCTTGTGTTTTCACTGCCTAGCTCCAGGTTCAGAACATGTGCAGGAAATTCCTCTTTCTCCCTCTCTCTCCTAGCAGAACAGCTGATATTAGCATGTGAAGTTTATTCTTCTCATGAATGCTTATCAGAGATGCTTTCCTGCCAAACCCGGGGGAAATCCAAGTGCAATTCAATTAGTAAAAGCAAATGGGGTCACCTATCACCTGCAACCTGATGGGATTGTCTGACAGAGCATTGGAAGCATCTGTGTACCCCAAAGCATCACACAGTTAAGATTTTCTAGAAGACAGTGAAATACTTGCCCCCGAGTAGTTCACAGATGGTTGCGAGGATCTTCCTTATTAATGAATTCAGACTTCACAAGAACTTGTCTTCACAAAAGGGTAACATTTAAAGATTCAAAGACAGTAAGTAGCAAAAGAGGTTGTCTGAAATAATTTAGATGAATGATGTTCTTTAATTAATTTCAAGGTCCATTGAACATAGGCCTGTTAAATATAAAACCTGTGCATAAGAGTATAAATATTTTTAAAATATCTACTTAAGCAATACAAAGAGTCTGATACAAACTTAATTGTGAAAGAATATCAAAGTTAGGAGCTTGGTGCTGTTCCTCACTGACATCCACATTCAGTTTTGCTGTGTTTTATGACTGGGAACTTAAGAACAAAAATTCTGAGGACTCCTGTGGAAACAGGGTAAAATTTAAGATTCTAGTTATAGCTATGAACTTCCTAATTTTCAGTGGTGTAAACCAATACTCATGCTTTGTTTTGTTGTAGTTTTCAGGTTTGAACACATTGTCTTTTTTTCAAAGCTTCCCTCACGTTATGGACAGAGGATTACGACCAACCATCAGCTCCCGCTCAGAGGACGAAATAGCCTCCACGAGAATGACGAGGAGCAGTGGCCAGCATGTGGTTCAGCACCGCTGGTGTTCACAAGGCTGCAGCACTGTAAGAGGAAGAGGAATCTCCTCTTAACAGCTCTCTGTAAAGAGATCTCCAGAAAAATATATATGTTTGAAACGTCCAATACAACAAAGTAAAATGGAGTCTTAAATGCACTGGGTAAATGCTGCTGATACCCACATTTTAAGGGAGGAAAGTTGTTAACAAGAGGTAGAGCACTTCAAAGAACACGGATGGACTTCGCTAACTAGACAGGACACAGTCTAATGAAGAGAGATCCATGGCTCTTGTGGTTGTGGTATGAAAAGCTTAGACAGTTACAACACAATAATCTTGATTTATTTAGTCGAGGAGTTCTTGTACCAGTAAGAACAGGTGGTTGCACCTATAGAAATGAGGGACAGACCATTACAGCTGCCCCACCTCCAGCACCTTCAGCCATTACCCTGAGCAGAGAAAGGGTTTATTCTTCCTAATGAATGTTGGAAAATTTTCCAAAGCAGCCAAAAAGAGACCAAAAGCATCTGTAAATCATCTCTCTTATCCTCAGAATAATCTGGTAGCACTGAAGACAGAGGAACTATGGTCTCCACCTGTTCCCCAAGCTACCTAGGGAGAGACTGTGCTGCCAGAGCAGCGTGCTAACTAAAAATAAATGAGTAAAGAAGAAGAATTTGCTCAAGAATTTGCGTAGATTGTTAAAACCAGTGGGAAATACTGCTTCAGAGAGATACTCTGACAAGGAAAACCACTTATGCAAAAGCATCAGAATTTTCTGGGGGATATGTCTTTTTCTGCTAGGAAAGAGAGATGCAATTTTCTGTCAGGAAAATAAAAATTATAGTTTTGTGATTGCCCACCTGGAGGGACCCTATCCATTAAACTCACTACTCGCAGGAAGAAAGCAAATAGGTAAGAGCAATCCCTCAGGAAGCTGCTACCTGCTGCAGACGTTGTCTCCCACACAGATATTGACTAAGGCCCTAGGTTTTCTTTCACATTTCCCTGCTTTCCTGAAAATTATTATTTTTTTGTTTCAGATGAAAATTTTCTAGATGCACAGATAACATTTCATAAAATCTTAAAATCCATGCTGACTCAGTACAGCAACAACTTGCAGGAGAACAGCTTTAGGAAAGGAACTACTATTACAGAGAGCATGGTAAACTAGTTTTTACTGAATGCCTTCCAGGGTCTGCTCAAAAGCCTCTAGTTACTGGGCAATATACAAACCACATTATTTCCACCCACATGGATTTGCACCAATGTGAAAGGTTAATTTTCATGTAAATTGCATGGGAAATGGAATGCCACTCTCAGAGCCAAGGAGGATGTATGTAAAAGAAAATGCACTGAACGGTATTATCTGAGATAAAATAAAGGGGAGAAATTAAGGAGGATGATGTAGTTTATAAAAATGCCCTGGAGATCATTAGATTTATCTCTCCTTTGCATAATTTCTCTTCTACACCAACACCAATGTCCAGATTCTGATCCCCATAATTTACCTTATTCCAAGAGTAATGCCCAATTCCCTGAGTATTTCTTTTTCTTCCCTCCTGTTTTCTCTGTCTTCTTCTGTAGCAAAATGATGACATGATTGTTATAACGAAAACTACACTGTCCATGACCTCAAATACTTAGCCTTTGAAATGAAATTCAAAGAAGAGGAAAGTAGGTTGTGATATTTATTCTTTTTAACTCTGTAGAGCTAGGACAGAAATGTATCCCAGCAGAGTCTGCAAAAGATGTCATACCTTCATTTCAGACAGAAAATCTATACCTCCAAGATGCTAAAACTTGGTGTTCTCAACCTAGAAAGAATTAATTACAATGAGAGTCCCAGACACTAGCATATTTGCAATGAAAGCTACCTCTGCAGAAAGAATTGAGACAAATGGCAAAGCGAGAGCTGTGCAAGGCAAAAGGAGGAACTGGGAGTAAGGGAATTAAGAAGTAGCAAATAGCAAACATCTGCAAGAAAACTGCTGATTTGTGGCTGAATAACCTCTCTTACTAAGCCAGATGGTTCGTTAGCAAAAAGCATGCGTAGATGCCAAAGCAGCTTTAACTCTGCAGCGACCAACACCTGTATCTAGTGTTGGAGCATTAGTTTCAGGAGCATTACAGACGCAGGGCACTCCAGAGCTGTCACGTAGTTTAATGTTAAGGCTGGCAGTACTGGATCATGGGTCTGCAAATTCTGCAAATTCTAGCCTGTAAATAGTCCTGACATGCATGGAGCCTGAGAAATGAGGCAGCAGATTATTTTTAAAGGAATAGTAGGTCTGTTGCTTCGTAGCAGGATCTTGCTGCCCTTTCCTGTTAACTCTCCTTTTATGACCTCTTCCCAACACCCATCACAGTCCAGGGCAAATGTGGTTTTGCACAATGTCCAGTTGGTTTCTTTTTCATTTCTCAAGGCACCAGACGTTCTCTTTTAATCTGTGCCTTTACCTTTCTCTGTGACACTGATATCGGCTATGAGGAATGCTCTGTTATTCTTGTGCCCAAGGCAGAGACTTATTTTTAGCTTTGTAAACATACTACACGCCGTGGCCAAATTTCCAGTTGCTCTTTGCTCTCACTTTAGTCTCAACTGTGGGTGAACGAGCATGTTTGAAAATGAGTCCCACCCAGGCTCACACAAATCCTCTGTGACAACATTTGGGCATCTGCCTTACAGCAAGCACAGAGTGGGCAGAGAGGTTACTGCCCTCTTTCACCTCGAGAACATCAGCATTGTAGATTGCCCGTGAAAGGAGGCCTCTGAGAACACGTGGGGTTTGTATCTCCAGGAACGTCTCTGTGGGACTCACCCGATACTTCACTAAATGTTTTCTTAACATCACACATAGCTGAGCCCATGACAGGCATTTTTGGTTATCTTCTTCAGGCTTTCGTCCCCAGAAGGCTGCCTCTTGCATCTGCCCAGCCATCTCTGTCCTTTTGCTTCTTGGCCATGGCCAGCTTTTAGGAGATCTCTACTTTCCCCTTCTCCCAGAGGTTCTTTTTCACTTCAGGCCAGAGCCTGCCTTGCACTGGCTGGAGGGGCTAGTTCAGTGGGCAGTACTCCCCAGGGGACAGATCAAAGAGACGCTCAGTTCCACTGGAAGTACCGTCAGCATTAATATAGGTTTCCTAATCTCTCACTGCAACTTTCCCCCATGTCCCAAAAACATGGTGAAGGTCCTCCTTGTGAGGAAAAGAAATCTCTGTTTGTACTTTCCCAAGGCCATGTTCAAATGAAAAGGAAAAGAGCTGTGCAGTGAGGGACAATGGCAGTAATTTATAATTACAACCCTTTACCCAGAATGATGGGGTACATAGTATCCATCAAAGACAAGTAAGTGCTTAGCAGATACTGAGTCAGGCTTGTAATTTCCCTCCAGCTGGCAAGGATGCCCTCTCAATGGCTGAATATGCTTTCTCTCATGCTAATAGCTTTGTGCTTAAGGCTAATATTACATTTAAAAGTATACTTAATGTTATATCAATATAATGCAGTTGCTTCACCTTGCTGGAGGCATCTGTCTAGAGTATAAATGGCTTGGAAAATCTGGCACCATCAGCAGCAGTGCTGTTCTTTTTTTTTGTTCTGGAAGCAGTGATACCACTTCCAAGAACCTAGATACAAACCGCCCAATATAGCTAGCCAAACACAAAAAAATGCATACATCTGCCTTCTTTCTCCATTTGTGATCATCTGCCTGCATTGCATCTGGACATTCTTCCGTCATGTGTTTTATATGCCTCTTGCCTAGAAGCCTGAAGGACAAAACTCACTTATAGTCTGCACACACTACCCAGGGATTGCCCTCAGTCTTTCCTCCTAATCAAATTCCAAATTCAGAAGAAAAATCCTGATCACATGTAGCTGGTCTTCCCATTGTTCACCGAAAACCACAGTGTCATTTGAATAGGTCGTTATACACTCCTGATGGGCCCAGAGAAACTGAATGCTGAAAACCAACTACATCCACTGACCAGATGACATTATTCTGAACTCCAGGTGTGGACAGGCCAGATTCCCTGCTGCCCCACCTTCACCCTTCTGGTCAGAGGGATACACTAACGGCCTTTGGTTAAAAACAGTGAGGATATACACATGGCAAATTAGCAAATTTAGCACTTAATCAAATATGCCTTAGATCTGGATTCACATTTACCTATCAGAAAGCCATCTGGGTTAAGACATCCCTATCTGTCTTTCCCCCAGGATATGGGATTCCTTTGTCATTTCCTATTTTCACATCTCGCTCAGCTCTTGTTTTTGACTAGCAGTTTCTCTGGGTTTTGACCTTAATTCAAGGACCTTTTTTTTTTTTATGTGTCTTGATGTGATAACAGATGTATTTGCTTCATCCTTGAGAGAACACATCCCTTAACCTCTGTACGACATAATCTAAAGGTTTACAGTGTTGTACTGTCCTTTGATTTCCTATTTGAACTTCCTCTGATAACATGTGATTAGGCTCAGGGTTTACAGAGATAAGGTGCTACTTAAAAGCCTTGCTTTTTCTCCCTCCCTATGCAAAACTATTTCTTGCACCTGTGGCTTAACCAGCCTCTATTTCAAAGTATTTCACATGGATCCTTGCCATTTCGCAAATAGCTTGTACTCCAAACCTGCCTTGAACTTCGTTGGAATTCTGTCCTCTGTCTTTGACTATACCCTCAAGGTATAGTCCCCGTTCAGCAAGGCCACCTGGAAATTTCTCTTCTTCCTCCTCACCCCATCTTACAACCCAAATATACTTGCTGGTTGCAGGCTGTACAGCCTTGCTGCTGCCTCCTAGGCAAAGAAAAGGGTGTCAATAGATGACCCAATGGTTGTGGTCTAATTAAGAACTGCTCTATCATGTCCTCTGATATCTGACTAAAACACTCTACCCACTCATCAGTTGTGCATGATAGGTTGACATCCTTGGCACATAAAGAGCCGGATGCTCTTTAGAATAGCAGACACTTCTTTTATTAGGCATGATACACAGTTAGTGCATCAATCAGTAAACATTTCTTTGTGCAATCAAAATCAGGAAATAGCTTAGTTTTGCTATTCATATTTTGGGATAGCACACAGCATAATTTATCAGCACCTGCATTCATGGTCACATATCTGACAACTGATTCGCTGCTCTGAACCCCTCAATACACACCTAAAGATAATCACCGGTAGCTGTCTTGTTATTGTTCCCCTGGCATCTCAAAGATGTTTATTCATGGGCCTCCGTCTGTCTTCCTATCACTTTGGCCCTGCTCTCAAGTCAGTAGATCTGAGCCTGTGTCATCAACTGTATTTCTTATTGTCATTATAGAATAATCATTTGTATATCCACACATTTTCACTGAGCCTTGATCAAAACTAAAGTCACTATCTAGAGCTGTCATAGCTCTCATGCACCAGCTTTTTTCCATTGTGGAGACAAACAAAAAGCCATCACACCGCTATGGAAGAGCAGCTCTCTGGGACCCTCTTTTTGTGCCCTGCTTCATGACTATGATATTTCAACCACATCTGTGTAGCTTTGGTTCTCTGGCCCTCAACTTCTCCAGTCCTCTTCTATGCTTTCACTCTTCCGACATACTCTCCATTAATTTCATGCCACAATCTGTTTCACAGTTTCTCACTTCTGCTTCCCTGCAGTCAAAAGCTGAAGTTGCTAATCCTCTCCTGCTCCTTGCTCATACAGTCAGCATCAGGGAGCAGAGCCAGGAGAGTAATTTCTCCTTAAAATGCCATTACTACTGGTGTGGGGTTTTTCATTCCATCATTTTTAGAAATATAGGACACCTGATGCAGCACTGGAGCTGGCCACAGGAGAAGCACCTTAAGTGTCGAGATGCCAAGGAGACTGATGCAATCCGCCAGGTTCACATTGCGTCTTTAAATTTTGGCTCTCTTGTAGGTACAAGGAAATAAAGAAGAAGGACACAATTCATTTATGCATTTCTAGATGTAATTTTTCTTAGGAGAAAGGACAATGAAAAAATACAAAGACAGCCTAAGAAACTAGTCTTATGTCTGCTCAATCAATATTAGCATAGAGATTTCACATATAGAGAGAACTTATAGTTATTTCCTCTATTTTAACCAGTAAATCAGATGGAAATTATTTACAACCAATGTGCAAAATACTTCATAATTCTACAAAGTTAATTACAAGTCTGTGTATCACAGCAAAGATAAATTCAATTGATTGAGAAACCAACTATGACACAAGAAGGTCCTACACGGAGTAGTGAGTACCTAAGTATGCAGAATTAGGTATAGCTTGATCAATAGTACATTTATCAACAGTATCCATTAGAATACAGAGTTGAGATCCTGCCAGGTATATAACATACTTGTCTGGAGACTTGATTTGGCTGTGTATAGTAGCTGACAAATATTTTCAGCAGCGTGTCCTTCACACATACCTCTACTGCCCTTCAGCTGCACAGTACAGCGATAAAGACTACTGGTAGAAGGAAATTTAACCATATATAACATCTATATTATACCGTATAGTGAGGCTCTAACTGTGACTCTTCACTAGGATGCTAATGTCCCTGATACATTCATTGTATACAGCACAAAAGAATATAGTGAAAAATGCCATTCATGTATAGACAGGTGGAAATTGGCCCCTTGCAACTATTAGCTGAAATCTTTAAATATAAAGATGCCCTTGTGTTGTATTTCTCTTTGCTAACAAGCCATATTTGAGTAGCTAACAAAGGCAAATTTGTCAGAACTCAAAGAGTATTTGATGACCAAACCCACTACCCTGACATTTCAGCTGCTATCCTCTATGGCAGAGCAACTTCTGTTGACACTTCAAGCACAAATGCAGAAGATCTTTTTGCAACAGCACTCTTCATCTCCAAGAACATTTTTTCTGGTAGCAGCAGAAGTTGGACAGGCATCGAGGCAACATTAAACTTTGCCAAGGATCAGCTTCAGATGCAAAGATGGTTTTGTTCTTTAAACAATCTCAGAGTAAAAAGCCAAAGCCTCAAAGACTGGAGCCCAGAACAGATTCCACAGAAGAAATAAGGGCATAAATTTCTCCTTAAATCTGATTACAACTGGAAGCAAATCACATCACTTTTCGGTTTCACAGATAAGCAAAATAGGCCAATCCATCTGAAAATATCATTGGATTCTAAAAGTAGCTGGACAACTCTCACTAGTACTGAGCCAGGGAAAAGCCAAGTTCCTAAAAGGCTTTGTCAGTGAACAAATGGGAGATTTGTCCTTTAGTCTGATAACACCAAGATGACTGACAACACCCCTATCAACATAACAAACATAAGTGTCAGAACCCATTTTAGAGTGGAGACTGTAGGCAAATATAATATTCCTATAAAATACTATATGCTTTGACCTATCTTTTTTTAAAGGTACACGATGAAGAAATGGGGTCATTAGCATTGCTGAAACACTGGAGCAATACCAGAGGTCAGGACGTCACTGTCCAGTTTCCTTTAAACTCTTTCTCTTTCTTCAAGACTCTTAATGGGAATTTCAGTCGTATTACCAGGTTCAAAGGATACCTTGCTATATTGTTCAACAAGTTTGCTTTTTCAGGAGACATCTTTTCATTTTTGTAATGGCCTACAGCATTTTATGAGGCTGAAATGGCAGATGGTCTCACAGGTATATTTCTATTGTGTTCCAAAACTCACAAAACTTGCTTTGCTTTAACCAAGATTTTTATATTCTTTCCTCATAATGGCTATCTTGGGTTAGCTTTGCGGTTAGCTTTGCCTTACTATTCAAATTTCATTCCTTTTATTGTTAACTCTGCCAATGTGAGAGTCTGAGAGTGGCTGTCAGTGAGTTGACTTCATGAGGCATGTCTTTGCACCTGTACACAGGACAGCACACAGTTGATCCCACATGGTGCATGGCAAAACCAAAATTTTGTCTTGCTCAATTTCACATGCATCTGGAAAGACTGTTCTCATTACAATGTATTTCCTAGTTTAGGAAAGAAATATGCTTGATTGTCAGGTCCTTAGTGTTTTAAAATTTCCCATGATCTAAATGTTGCGCTTACAACAATTTGCCAAAGATAGATTGTCATTTGGAATGATTTTATATATCAGAAACCAACTAGAGGTAAGAGGTAAAATATCTCTTAAGTTAATTATTTATACCTAAAGCAAAGCAAAGACATTAAGAATGTATTATTTCAAAAAGAAGTAAAAATGCTTGTGTGTTTAAGACAAAGAAATGGCACATCAGGGATCCTGCCTTCTTGTCTGTGTTCTTAGTGACTCTTTCAAGTGTGGTTTTAGTCAGGTTGCTTGTGCACTGTGCTGCGGACTTGCTCCCTGCAGGGGCATCGGCAGCCCTTTGCAGTTCACCTGTTCTGTGCAAAGTGCAATGACAGCTAAGTGCTGGTATTTGTGAAGACTGGCAAGAGCTACTAAACCCTAACCGGGAGGCAAAGTTGAGTGACTTCCAAATTCTACCACTCCCCAGGGACTGCAAAGCATCTGAAGTGCTATGAGGAGGTGGATCCTTTAATTCAGGGTTCTCAAGCCTACATCTTCTTCTACAGGTAGTTTTGCTCCAAGATCAAGACAAAAGTCACTATTTACGGATTTAATGTTAAAAAGCCATTAAGTAAAATGCACAAGTCATCCGTGGAGCTAGCACTGGAGCTCCAGTTTGCTTTTAACCAGGCAAATATCCTAACTATGGCCAGAGAATCCGATTTCTTCTGGAAACCAAGAAACAGCCCAGCAGTTTTATAAGGACCACCAAGAACTTTGGATGTAGGTGCTGAGTACCCCTTTAGGCCTTCAATTATGTTTATGAACCACGTTCTGACTCTTTCAGGAAACTAAGGAAAAAAGAATAACAGCAAGGTCCATAAAGGTATTTGAAAGCTTAGTTTCCTCATTTCTAAAATGGATCTAGTGATCTATATTATATATTTATGTGTTGCTGTGTCAGTGCTAACTGTATTATTTTCTTGCTCATGCCACTTACAGATGCACTGTGTTATGCAGTGCATTGCCTGTTTTGATGTATTGCTCCATAGAAACTGAGCCATTAGCTAATCGCATGTGCAGACATCCAGAAACACTCTTGAAAGGATTTTGGCTCTTTGATTTCTTCAAATATTCCCTTCAAATGACAATTACAATTTTTCCACTCCACTCATGCAGTGCTCTAAATGTTAAGTTGTATGTAATGTTTCCCACAGGGACTGAGGCATTAGCTGGTATTCATGGGCTCCTAAAGCTGTTTCTGAGAGATGTTGATGGTAAGGTGGAGCTTCCTTGTCTCAATCTCATTATAGACATGTACATTTATGTACATGTAAGAAAGAAACAGCCCTGCAGACTCCAGCCTCAGAGAAGAAGGAAGGAGAGGAGGTGCTCCAGGCACCTGAGCAGATTCCCCTGCAGCCTGTGGAGGAGGCCATGGTGAAGCCCGTTGTCCCCCTGCAGCCCACAGAGGACCACAGTGGAGCAGATACCCACACTGCAGCCTATGGAGGACCCCATGGGTTATCCCATGCCGTTCTTTAGCTTCTCTCACTTTTCCCTGTATTACAGCCACACATGGATAACTATAAGCTACCAAACCTCTGCTTTCACACGCTACCATACATTTTCAATGAGTTCCTACCTAATAACAATGAAGCTAAGCAGGATTCAAAGCAGGTTTGCCTTTGGCTTCATTGTCTTGAGCAATACTTTCCTCCTACTTCCAGCAGCTACTAGTAGCTATGGCAGCTACATAGATACCTATGTAATGTACCATTACATAAAATCAGCACCTTGCTGCTCTACTGTAGTTGTCTGGTTGTTTTTTTCACTCTGGCAGAGGGGTGATTAAAACCCCCTTCAGCTTTTGCCTTGTAGAGGACATGTCTTCCCACCAGTGCCACCAGCATAGGTGTGACATCCCAAACTCTGCTCTCTCGATTTCCATTTCTGGAACTAATTCCCACAGGAGTTTCCCTCTGCCTTAGGAAGTTTGTGGCATGGAGGTGTTGTTCTACTACTGTTCACTCAGTCAGCCAAAATGTTTACGAAAATTGTGATCTTATAGAAACAATGGATCCTAAAGTAATGGGGTATACTGCAAAACAGAAACAGATTTCACTCTTTATACTAAAAATGCCTAAATCTCAGCTCTGACCTAGCGGTTTACATGACCCCATCAGCAATGAAGCCAACAACTGGAAAAATGGAAGGGCTTTGACTTCATGGGAAGAGTCAGAGGGCTGTGGTCTCCATACCCTCATGTTAGCTGCCGGCATGCAGATGCAGCTCCCAGCTTTCGACCAAGTCATTGCAAGACAGAGTTCTGCCAGTTCCCAAAGGAAAATGATGACAATGTTAGACAGCTAATTCTGCTTGTTTACGTTATCAGCATCAGAAAACATATGTATCAGAACAACTTTAAGTCCAAAGATTAAATGAAAGATTAGGCTTTGGACATAATAAATAGCACCAACAAGCATTCGTACAACTGTTTCACAAAGCCAAAGATCATGTTTAGACAACATCAGCCAGTCAGTAATTGATCTGGGGTAATTTTCTATCCAAAGCAAGTTTACTGCCCACCTGCTCTTCTTTTCAGGCACAGAAAGCTGCCACGATGCTAAAGGAGGGCATCCACCCAGACCAGTAATCACAGCCTGCTGGAAATGTGCTCCTTAACAAATCACCACCAGCTGGCACTCATGGGACTGCATCAGCAGCATAGGCTGTACTGCAGATCCGAGGGGCCCCAGGATTTCACTTATCCTCAGACACAGATGCTTTTTGAGGGCGTTGTTCAGCTTTGGGAATCTTTTCAGCCTCAGCCTCCTCTTAAGAGTTGCTAGTCAGCAAGCAATACAAAAATAAATATGTTTCAGTAAGGTAACTCACACATACAGACTCATCAGTCTGTAAATAGAAGACATGCACCCAAAGTAACTGGTGATATCTCTCTGACTCCATCCTATAGTATTACTCAGGTAGCCACACTTCTTCATAGCTTTATTTCTAGGAAATACTTCATAGCATTACAGGAATTTTCAGTTCCTGATGATATAATTCAATCCTCCCACATTTTGTCCTTTTTCAAGCAGTACTGCTGGTAAAGATAAGAAATACAGGTATATTTCATTCTTACAGGCATTCTTACAGGCACAAATGCCTATATAATTTCCATATTCATAAATTAATAATTAAGTTTTTTAAGTATTCAGGTACACTCTGGACCCCTCAGATTTCTAACACTAATAGTATGTCACACTTCAGCACCAAAAATTAGCATGTAATTTACCAAAAAAACATTCTCCATTTTAACTAAACCATCTTTTTAGCACCAATTTTAGTGTTTGCCACAAGTTTCTAGTTCTCAGATGAAGCAATCTGCAGGAGTCTGTGCAAAGTCCAGACATTTTCTCATGAAATTACTAAAATACTCCATTTCAACTTTTCAATACAACCTTTCAGTTACCTACAGGATCGTCAAAAGGGTGTGGTTAATCAGAGCAAGGCTGCAGAATATTCAGATTTGTGAAGAGTTCCAAAATGTTGATTTTTCATCCTGATTCAGGGTGGGGCCAAATTTCTGAAATTTCAGCTTCTCCTATAGGGGAGGGTTTCAGTGCTTTGACCATTCTATTGACTTGGTATTTCTCAGAACTAGTCTCATGTACAGCTCCACCACTGTGCTATAGTGTGCATTGGGTCTAAAGGGTGTAAGCATTTTAAAAGTATTTGGGAAATGCCATTGCTCCTGTAAGATATATTTAGAACATTCCTGGTCAAAATTAACAAGTATTTCTAGAAGCAGCTATGTGACACTGCGTATTAGAGGCTAGAATGACAGTTACATCTCTTCTATCTGAGAATGGTAGTAACAGATTAGTAACAAAATCATAGAATAAACCCTAGGATAAATTCTTTCAGGGAGGTTCATCGTCATGGTACTGTGATTCATTTTCGTGCAGTGCCCCTTTCCATTGTACTGATTCAATAAAGCATTTCAGCATGGGGGCATGCATGTGAATTCTGTTCAAAATCAAGCATAAGCTTAAACCGTTTAGGATCCCAAAAGGCCTGAATTTAGGAAAAAAAAAAAAAAAAGTGTTTCCAGGACCTCAGCAGAAATGGCTATGAATCCTACTTCTGGGTAATGTCCCTGCAGCTGACAGGTTAAATTCCCCACTTCATGAAATAAGGCAGTGGAGGGAGGTCTGTCCTTCTAACAGAGACATTCAGAAAAATTGTGCAGAAGGAAACTGATAGTGCTTACCTGCTACCTTTCCACTACATCCCTCCAGGTATAAGCAGCTATGTGACCAGGGAGCTGGGAGACAATATAGCAAAGAAATTAATTACAAACTGATTACACATAGCATCAGTTTCATGCCTTCTTACCATATCACTGGGAGACTTGGACACACATCAGCAGATCTCAGTTCCTGCATACATGCTTTTCTGGTAACAGCTACCATGCTGCTACATTACACTAGGAACACTTTTCTTCTCCCTCGCTCTCTCTTTTTGTTTTTTTAGTTTAAAAAGAGTACAGAAGCACTTGACGCTGACCTAGAAAGGTGGGGTTAATGAAAATCATGCAGATGGTGAATGTCAGAAGAACGGGTCGAGGATTTGCTTGCACCATAGTGGAGACACTGCATACATTTCCATAACAGTAAGTGATGAATAATAAAATGTACACGTTTTATGTTTTTATCACATCATAATCTCTGATTTAATATTCCTTTTGGTGCATTTTTTTTTCTTCCTTGTCCACAGTCTCCTTCCTTCATTATTTAGTTCAAATGATGAGCCTTTCTCCACCTTTGGGAGTTTTATTTATACTTTTTTCCCTTCCTTATGCAAAACAGAAATATGCATTAAGAAGCCACCCCAGAGGTGACTAGAGTAATTCATATGTAAAGCAAATGGAGTAATGTCTGGGGAGGACTACTAAGAGCATATCACCGCTCAAGAACCTCTTGTTTTCATCTTTTTTCCCACCATTCTGCCCCAAAAAAAGAAAACTCACACGTGTCAAAATAGATGACAAAAAAATTGATGGTGCTATTTGGTCAAAGTCTTGGAAAGTTGTTCTTTAGGGAATGGTGGTAATTTATATTTTACTGTTTACCAGGCAGACAGGCAATCCTACCTGATCCTGTAGCTGCTGAGTGCTAGCAGAAGTGCTATTAAGCCTGATCCTTCCACACGGAACCCAAAGGGAATGTTTACATTTCATTTCAAAGCAAACAAGACCAAGGTTTATACTGGAGGTTATTATCTCTGTTTTACAAATGAAGACCAGTGTAAGAAAGCCTCAGAATAGGACATGGTTGCCTGGCTGTCTTTTGGACCAAATTTTACATTCTCCCATTAACCACTGCATGCAACGTGGAAATTGAGGGGGAGCTGAACTGCACTTAGCTGTCGCCTAACCAGAGAGGCATCCACATTTCTTTTGGCAAGAAATGTCATCTTTTCAGCTTGTGGAGCCCAAGACATTTTTCAGTGAATGTCGTAAACATGACTGTGTGATTGTTGTATGGCCACTGTCAACTCGCTTTATTTTAAGACCCTGAGAATAATGCAGGGATTCCTGAGGGTCTGCGGAGCGGAGCTGGAAAATGTCAGCATTGGGTGCTTAATTTTCTAACTAAAAATTTCTCTTGTTGCCTGACTGTCTCTGGCTAGGATCACCTAAGTGTCAATACTATCGAATTATGTAATACCCAACCTTTACACCTGCTTACCTCTTAGCAGGATTCAGAGACTCAGTGCTCATCCATCAGCTCCGCCTACGGAGATCTTTCCAAACTTTAGAGTTTACCTACTGGAGCAGATCTGAGTCGATCAAGGTAAACATTCAATATTTTGAGTTAGACCAAAGCTATTTAAACATAGCCTTACTGGACGGTTTTCAGTGTCCTTCAGATGCCACCTTAGTCTTTGCTAACTTATCCTCTTATTTTATTCTAAATACATTAAGATATTAATGTTGTGAACTGATGAACAAGCTATATTTGCCAAATGTGACTAATTTACTTTAAATGAACTTTAAGGCTGTAGTTTTGACAACCTTTAACAAAGGCTTAAACAATTATGACAGCTGCCAATTATAACAATAGGTGGGACTGGAGACTAAAGAAAGAAAAATAGGTGGAAAGAGAAACTATTAATACAGATTTTTATGAGGGACACTGAAATGATTTGCACATTAAAAATTCATTGGATAAATAATTTTACCTTCCCAAATGCATTTTGCTCAACCTTTCCAAAAGGGACCATTTAGACTTCTTATGTAAAAAAAAAATATTTTTCTTTTTCAGCATTTGAAAAGGGGGATAAAAGGAGCTAAAAACTAAATCCCTTGCTGAAATGTTCTTTTTGATTTATTTGACCTGCTTTGTTTTTTGTTTGTTTGTTTGTTTAAAAACAAACAAAGCACCCTAAAACGTTGTCAATTAGGGATGACCTGAATTACCTGTTCCTTCCCACACTCTTCCATTTTTTCAACTCAGCTGAACTCAAGGGAAAAAAAAAAATCAATTATTTGCACAGACTTGTTACAGCCCTCAAAAAGCTAGGAGCCACAGGTCCCACAGTTTGAGATAAAGATAAAAGGCAGGCAGCAACCTGCCTATATCATCCGTTAGATGGGAGGGAAAAGCCCTACTCCGCCTGTGAATGGAGGGACACCTTTCTCCAGCTCCTGCTGACTGGATGGATCCTGAGCTGCACCTGACCTTTCGGTACATGTCCCTCACCTCCACGATTCAGTTCCTTCTCTACAGGTTCCATTTCCACTGGTCAGGGTTTGGGGCAGGAGGGGAGGCAAAGAGAAGAAGGATTACCATCCAGCTTTCCTTAATACAGGGCAGAATAAGGAAGAGCCTGATTTTGCATTTCAACGTGGTTAGCATAGTTATTCACATGAAAAAGTGAAATCTCGTAAAAAAAATCACCGAAGAGATCTATAGTAGTTTGCACTCCTTCTTTTCCTTAGCTTAAATGAAAATATAAGCAGAAAATTGAGAATAATATGCCAGAAATTAACTTTTTTCTCCCATTCAAAGTGCAAAATTCTCACTGGGATTGGCTGGATGGCTTGGCCAAGGAACGTATGCCAATAGTGTAAACCTCACTGTATATGATTTGACATCTTGACATTTAGTAAACTTAGAAAATGTTATTAAAAGAGACATAGATACTGTAAAGATGAGCCTTACTGATACTAATACACCTATTTTCTGTCACTGTTTTCCTGGAGTATCTGGCAGCGTGGAAGGTAGCTCAGTACCGCACCCTCACTAACAACCTTTGCCCAGTCCTGAGCATTTCTGCAACTCGCTTTACCCCATCTAGCCCCTGGTAAAAAAATGCTATTGGGAACTGCAGCCTATGATAGGAGGCAGGATCGCTCAGAACACTCATATAATAGAGCAAATATCTATCTGCACCTCATGAAGGCTTCTACGTCGTCTGACAGAGATGAGGCTGAACCAGACTGGTCAGCAGGGGTAGACAGTAACAAGGAACAGATCCAAAGCAAAGATGGCAATACAGGACTACCACGGAACAAAACCCCTTACGGCAAGACACACACCCCTGCGCTGCATACCCCCTCTGCACAACATGCTTTCTGGAAGTGATGGTAGACCTGAAGTGGTACACCTACCTTAGTGTTTCAGTTCAGGAGTGTGCTTCTAATAGCAAATGTCTTGATATGCCCCATCGACCTCAGTCTGGCTTGCACCACAGAGGGGTTTTGGAACTGAAATTCTGGATTTAAACTGAAATGAATTTGAATTTAAATCTTTCTGGATGAAACTAAACAAGAAGCTATACTCCAGAAAAGCAGCTAAATCAAATTAATTATTGTTCTGCTCTCAGAAACATAATTTCAGTGCTCACAACCAGATAAGAATTAGTCCAAAGTAAAAACTCTTGAAATGCACTCAGTGTGGAACATAGGGTCTCATGGCATTTCACCGTACAGACCTTGCTCCCTCTGGACCACAGTATTGGCTAACGTAGACGTTATCTAGCACGTCGAGGGAAACAGAAAGCCTTAGCATCCCTCAGGTGCTCCGTGTAAGTGTCTGAGCCATCTTGCAATCAGATTTCGAAGCACTGAATATTCATTACAATGAATTCAATCAATCTTTTTTGTACACAGAAGTGCAACTGCAAAGTATTCTACAGGCAATTTCTGTAAGTAATTTTTATTGTAATTTCCATTACGACTGCAAATAGAAACTTGCTTTTAACATTTTCATAGCAGTCTCCCACTTGAGCTGTTATCGTGAAATATGTTTTCTGTCATGAAGTACTGAGGACAGCATAGCACAGATGGGATGGGCAATAAAATTATTTAGGAAATGGATTCTATTACCAAATGGTTGACATGTTAAAAATTAGGAGAAAGGGTGACAAGATTATCTTACAAAAAGGATGCAGAGGAAGATGGATTACTCTGAGATTTAATAAATGAGATTTATTCACTGATTTTTTTTTTGCTTAGAGCTGAGACTTAAAAGGCCATTAAAAATAATACAATAAATTTTAATTATAGAGATGGTGTCCTTTCTCCTGGGGTTCTGTAGAACTTAGGGAGACCAAAGGGAGGTATCTAAAGATTGCTTTGTACAACACTCTATCAAACTGCAGTTGAATACATACAGTTATTTATCTAATGATCAAATTAATTATTGTTCTGCTCTCAGAAACATAATTTTTGAAGGAATTCCTAAGAATGTCCTTTTGCTTTCTAATGTGACTCATGGAGGATGCTAGTTTAGGCTACAGCTGGCAACATAATTGGTTAAGCAAAGTGACTCTATGCACTGACGTGATGCATGTGATCTAAATAATGAAACATTTTGTCCCTCCAAACAGGAATGCTTCTCAAGCACATGACTAAATGAAAAAGCATGTGGTCCTGCTGTGGCAATGTTCCAGGGATGCACCAATGGTTACAAGATGCACCTCATACCTAGCACTGGCACAAAATTGGACTTCATATGACGGTTCAGTACAAATGCTTCTGAATCAGAAGACAGTCTGCAGAAAAGGCATAAAAATGCCTTACAGGATGAAAAGATAATAGCCTATCACACTATATTTTAACAAAGGGTCACCATCCTCAGTGGGAACAAATAAACCATAAAAATGTTCCTGCAATTGGCAGAAAAAGAAATTTCTCTTCCCTCCCTTCACAGACACCTTTCTCCTATGAAATCAAATGCTACTGAACCAACTAAACTTTCCAAATAAACTGTATATGATCTTTGTTTTAATTGATACAATAATTTTATTTTTATAGTAAAATTAAAGAAGTTGTGTATTTTCACCCCTTGAATAGGGAATTGGTTCCCTGAAAATGCTGAGAAAGAATTTTCTACAAAATCCAATCCCATCTGATAGGTTTGTTGTGAAATTTCATACTGGGTATGATAAAGAAGACTGTTTTTGTGTTTGCCTGCTCTTGCTCCATCAGGAATAGTGAATAAATGACCTGAATAACATCTCAGCCCACCAGCAGTAGCAAGAGTTCTTGGTTTCAAAATATAAAGTTAAACTATCCTAAAGGTAAAGATTTTCACTCCAGATAAAGTCTCTGCTTTGTTATCAACAGTTCTGGAGAAATGCATTCAAGATTTTCTGGTAATCCATAATTCCAATTTACTGATTTTTGAAAATTACCATAGGGTTCCTCTGGGATGTTCATTTACTTCTACTGTTAACGTGAAAAAACTGCATGTCTGTTTATCAGTCCACATGGTAAACAGCCAGTGTTTAGTCAACAATCCCTAATTAACGTTCACAACATTTCTGTGAGGTTTTGTTTATTCCATCTTACATTCAAAAATTAATCCAAGATAGAAAAAAGGAAATGAATGGATCAAGATTTCAACAGATTTCAGTATTAAAGCTACAATTGTAAGTTGCAGCTTCCTGACACGGCTATACACATTTCTACAGATCCCCAAGAGAGGGCTAGTATTACCTCCCTCCTTGTCAAATGGCCAGTGAGGACCCAAGGAGGACCTGCAAATCAGAAGTTTTCCACGTTGTTTCGGAAAAACTAAGAATTTGTCCTCCTGTTCTCCTACTTAGCTATGAAAGATTAACTTCACTCATTGCTCTACACAAGTATACATGAAGGCTAACTCCCATGTCCTTCTACAGACATTTTTGACAAAACTACAAGGATCATGGTCTTCAGTAGAAGAATCATGAATAAGGGTCTGAATCAAGGAAATTATGTTTAATTTGATGTCAGCAAGAAGCTTCCTGACTTCCTATTTTCTGGCAGCACCACATGTTCATATTCTGCAAAATTATTCAAGAACAACCTCCTGGAAGCACAAGAACAGCCCATCCCATACAAAGGGAAAGGAAGAAGACCAAACAACTTGGGCTGTTCTGCAATTCTATGAAAATCAAGATCCCGTTGTGACATTAGGAGAAAAACTGAACACAGACGGAGGCTGAACCTGTAGAGATGACCCACCTGAAATTATAACATCATTGACATCAAATAGGGAAAAAAAAAAGAAAACAGAAAATCAGAAGTATTGGTAAGCCCTTGAAAATGTTTCAAAAGAAGCTTGAAAGCAATCTTGAAAGCCATTTGCAAGATTACACAGTGAAGAAGTTCCCAAAATGGAATACGGGGCACCACGCTGTAAAATAATGAAAAAGACTAAGAACACAAGCAGAATAAAGGAAAGATTTAATAAACAGGAAAGTGCAGCAGAAACCAAGCTAAAAACAGCCAGCTCACACGATGAGCTACAAACTGTCTGACAAAGATTTGATGGTGATGCTATACTCAGGACTCTCAGCTTTTACTCAGTCCCTGCCTTGCCAAAAGGGTTTTATTTTGTAGTTATGGGCTTATTGCTATTAAAACCCATGTAACAATGTATATTTACATTGCATTTTGTGACTTACAGCAAAAGATCCCTTGTCACAATGGTCTCACGGGTGAGAGGAGACATCTTTATGTGTGCACGAGGGCCTATGATGCATTTGCACTGAAAATGCCGTAATGTTTACAGCAATAAGGAATGCTTGGTATGGCTGAAGGGGTTTGGGCAGGGGGCCTGGGGGAGAAGGGAGCAGGAGAAGTCATTCCTGAAAGACCTTGGAGGGAAGGCAAAATCGTGAGAATGGCACACTGACTTGAAGAGCAACAGGGCTAATTTACTGATGGTTTAGTAATTGCCAGGCTTCAGTGAAAGCCACAGAAAACCTTTAAAATCTCTATAAAAGGGGCCTGTTTTAAAGAGGCTGTCATTGCTGAAAGGAAAAATAATAGACTAATGGGACTAAATCTAAACCCAGCAGGTCTGGAGGTGAATCCCCACAGAATAGAAAGGGAAAGCAATCATGTCAGATGAAAGAGAACTTGTAAGGGAGGAAAATTCTGCTGGGTATCATCAAGCCACTTGTGGACTAATGCACATCTCTCATTGCTGTCACTAATTTAAATAGGCTGAACATTCAATCACTATTATTATGTTATCTTTTTAGCTGAAGGTCAAACACATGGGCATTGAAACCTCACCATTTCTCCTGTACATGGAAAAAATGTACGCCCCTACATTGGGTATGTAATATTGCACTTTGTAATTAGAATGTTTACTAGTAACTAGAATTGAAGGATGTATCTGACCAAAAGAAAGCAGAAAATGCTTTGGCTGGGTGGCAATCCTATCCAATGAGTCGGGATACATATAAGCAAGGTAAGGAATGACATGCTCCCTCTCACAGAGCTTTCCACTATGGATATATATGTATGGTATGCTGTGCCAGGGCTGTGGTCACCAGCAAGCAGTTCTTGGTGGCTCCTATGATTATTTCTCATAAAACTGTATGATGGAAAACAACAGAAGACTCTACAGGGCTTTTCCTTTATTGATGAACTCCATGATGCGGACATTGAAAAAAAAATCACAAAGCAGAGTTATTAGCAGGAAACCTAGTCATAATTCTGTAACACCAAAACAAGAACTACCTCTGTTCTATAAGTTTCTTAAAGAATCATACAATAATTTAGGTTGGAAGGAATTTAGGTCATCTAGGCGGACCTCCCAGAACAGGGCCAGCTTCCAGTTTAATGAGGTTGCTCAAGGCTGTGTCCAAGAAAGTTTCAAGAATCTCCAAGGATGGCAACTCACCAACTTTCCTAGGTAACTATTCCAGTATTTCCCATCCTCATTGTGCAGAAATATTTTCTTTATCTGGAAGATTTAATGTTTCTATATTGAAAGTAAAAATTGCTAAGTATGGTCTTTTCAGCATGCCAAATAAATATATTTAAATAAACAAATGCCCAGCTCTTTGCTAGAACTTGCAGTGTAACCTGGAATACACTAATACATTTTTAATAGCATATGCCTTGCAAAAAAAAAAAAAAAAATTCAAGGACTTTTAGGATTTCACAGTTATTACTCTCCCAATTTGAACAATGGGAACAGGGATGATAGATCATAGCCTTCCATCCTGCTTTTTAGACTAAAAAAAAAAAAAATCCTTCTTTGGATCCTTCCAAAAAGGGGATTTTGATGCACCCTGTTGCAGCTCTGTCTCCTAGACAGGACACATAGTATGCTTCATCAGCACTCACCAAATGTTCACTGAAGTAAATTCAGATAATGTGTTAGAAATTATTAAAGTTATAGTTATTTTTACATGTATCCCAGTGTCTTAAAAGACACAGTTCTGCTACGGACTACGCAGCACCAAACAGCACAAGGGTTTCTGTCAAATTTAAGCAATAATACAGAACCCTCATAGGCATGGCTGGTCAAGGAGGAAGAGAGGAGGTAAGAGGACCTCAGATCTTCATCTCCTGACTTCTGCCCCAGCTCTGGGCTATCCAAATCACAGCTGCCGAGGCACTGAGTAAAGATGTGCTGTGGGGAGCTGAAGGAGTGGCGTGCCTCCTCGTCCCAGCAGCACGAAGAGAAAGAGGTCCCCCACCACACACTGGGATCACCTTGCCCTCCTTCTCCCGTGCCACCCGACCTGGGGCTGCAGTGACCTCAGAGCCAGGTGCCACTGGTGGACAACCAAATAGACGAAAGTGCAGAGAGAGACAGCCCTGGCACAAGAAAGTGCTACACAGTAAACAATAATTATAGTGGATCCAAGAAGCACATAGAAATGTCCTTCTCTGTGTGACTGGTTTAATTAAGTGAAGTATCCACACCCAGACCATGACAGTGCTTAGAGCGACCATATACAAGTCAATGTACATAATGTCATTACGCCTTTTGTAGTCAAAAACTGCGAGTGATTCGGCAATTGTGAAGCGAGCTGAGAGGACTGGGATAAAGTAACACAATCTTTTCTATAACTATAGATGTTTCCTGAATTAACTTCTGTTTGGATAAGAACATATCTCTAAGAAAACATTGACCTGTAAAAATGCCAGTGACGGTAAAGCCATCGCAACCTTTGAGAAACAATTGAGATGATTAGTAACCTCCATGGTTAGAAATGTAAACCCTACTTACAGGCTGAAATCATCTTCTTTCAATTTCCAGTCTCTACCTTTTTTTACACCTGGGCCTGCTAAAATGAAGGTCCCACTATCAAACTTCGGTTCCTCATGTAAAACTACCCTGAAGTCATTTTTCTTCCTCCTCAGGGAGCTCAATGGATTAGTCGACCTTATTTTTTTAATAAGTGGGTCCTGTCCTTACAGCTGTTGATGTTTTCACCACTTGATGTTTCCTCAAGGACATTTACATAATAGTTCACTTGAATTGTGCTTATTACTCCAGCAGCTGAAGCAGGGCACGCCGCGGTAACAGGCCCACAATTACTTCTGCGACGTCTGACAGCGCTACAGCAATCATTGCTATGTGAATGGGATGAACACATTTACTGACAATATCTCAGGGAGAACACCTGGAAAATGATTGTATAAACACACATCACGGTCCTCCATCTTAAATTCAAAACCACCTGAGACAAAACACTAACTGAACCAAATATTTGTATTTTCCTTCACCATTAAGGTTATATGTGTACATAAAGATGTAATCTGTTTTTATCCCATAAAAAGAATGATGCAATACAGGTCTAGGGATATAAAAGTGTAAAAGGAGACATCTTCAGCCTTAAACAGTATTCTTTTTTTCTCTATTTCTCTCTCTCACTCATGCACAAATGCTGCTCTGAGACATGCTACAGAATGAATCAATTCACCATGGCAGTAATGGGATTGGGACTGGCACCTGAATGCCTAATTTTGAAAAACACAGATTGCTCCTAACTCGTCTGAAAGGTGTTATACCCTCCACCCAAGGCTACGAGGATCCTGTCCCCTATTGCTATTACTTGAATGTGTGTCACTCCCGTTGCTTCCACACTACGGAATTTCCAAAGTACCTGCAGGAGGTTTCAAATGAACTCCAAATTTCAAAGCGATACCCGGGGGATTCACTGCATTTCATTTGGGTTTGCTTTGAAGCAAAGACCTTCAGGCATGAACCCCATAGTTTCCTAAACTTGAGTGAAGCTTTCAGGAAAGCTGACTGAAGTTAGTAATAAAAGCCAATGTTAGGCAAGCTTTCAGTTTCAGAAACCACTGTAAGTAGTTCACAACATCGGTATCACAATGCTCTAACCTAAAAGTAAAATACCGCTGTAAAAGTGTAATCTTTGCCATAAATCCAGAGTAAACCTATGGAAATATGTCTGCTAACTGCAGCTGGTCAGAACCATCATATATGACTTTAATATCTGCAGCCATTCAGGGAGTCAACAAACTGGCTTTAAAACACTGCTGAGAAACCAGTGGAGCTGCTGAACGTGACAATTAATTGTTTCCAGTTCAATAAGATGAGGGAAATAAACACAGGAGACCTGCGAAAGCTGAGCCTAGCATCCACCTTGGGATGTTCAGCAGCTAGCTTTTTGGGATGCTGTTGCCAAAATCCTTCTAAGCCAAAATTCTTGCAGAGACCAGTTCTGCAAGCCTTGGCCAAGGAGGTTGCTACATCCCCCTCCTACTGGGGACCAAATCAAGTCCTGAGAGCTGGCAACTGTGCTCATCAACTGCAGTGAATGAACTGCGGTGGAGCCAGGTCTCTCCTCCTCCCTGGCCCCTGCTGCCTGGTACTGCTCGCTCACGGACTCCTGTCAGGGCTCTGTGTGTTTCCACTTTTTCCGCAGAGCGCAGAAACGCAGCTTCACTCATGCTAAGCAAATAATACACACTCTCTGCTCAGGCCTTGAGTCTTTGTACTAATATCTGCAGCCTGCAGGACTGAACCCAAGCTTATTCATGGCGTACAATACTTTGGCTTGAAAGTTGGCACCCTGACATGCAGAGGATTTATGGCACATGAGCGTGCATAACAGAATCAGATTGTTACTGCAAGAAATTGGACCAAATCTCATCCCGACAAAGCTAGTGGTAATTTTCCTAATTAATGCACTGGGAGCAGTCCTCAGGAACTATACTGAAATGTAGTTTTCCATTAGCCTCCGCAGGGCTGCAGTTTTACAACATGACAATTATTCAAATATCATTTCATTGTAAAAATTATAGTTGTAAGCTGTGTCACGGGTTTTGACATTTGATAAATTCATGATACATTTTACTACATGTTCCTGCTCAGGTGTTAATGTGCAAAATCCCACAAATGCAACAAAATACAATAAAACTTCTGACTTAAGATATTAATTAGGTGATTAAACTGTCACACAAGATTTGTTTGTCCTTTGTAAATTAGTAGCTCAATCCTCACAATTTATAAGCAGAACAAATCATAAAACAAAAGGCTTGGTTCACTATAAAAACCACTAAGCTTTTGCACAAGGCCAAAGCAGCCATGGAAAATTGATTTTCCACAGCTTACTCCGTCTTGAATAGGCTCTGCTTTGTAGAAGATTTTTATTGAGTGAAGCCAAAACCCATTATAGCTAAGACCTTTAGGAGCAACGTGTGTTTGCTCCATTATTTTTAATGTCATCAACATCACATTTTAATCTCATGTATTAAAGTGGGAAGAGCACAAAGATACATTTGCATTTTATTACCAGACTAAAAGAAGGAGACTGTGCTAGATCTTTAGCAAAATGTGGACCGTGGGAGAAAGAAAATGATTATTCATTATTTCTCACAGGATAAGCTGTGGGTAAAGAGCAGGTTTAAGGTAAAGGGAAGCAGGGCTTTTTGTACAGTGTACTATTAAATTGCAGAACTCGTTATCACTAGATCTTAAGGCAGCCAACACATAAATAGCCCTAGACAAATTTGGGGAACAGGACACTAAACACAGCATTGCAGGCGCTGCTTAAGAAACCTCTCGACCACTGATCGCCAGAAGCTGGGAAGCCCTGAGCAACCTGGTCTCTCCTCAGAGTCTGGCCTTGCTGTGGGCAGCAGGTTGGACCAGAGACCTCCTGAGGTGTCTTCCAACCTGAACTGTGGCGTGTCCCTCTATACATGCTCTTTTCTTACACTGTTAACATCCTAGCTGGTATCAGAAACAAGTCAGAGGGCTACACGGACATTTGATTTGAGTTGGTATGGAAGTTTTTACAGGGTGTTAATAGACAAAACCGCATCACCTGATCCAAGACATATTAAAGTCAACAGTCTTCAGTAGCTTTTCTGGTCATTGGATTGGTCTAGTTAATTCTGCCAGGATTACCACAAAGAAATTCTTCTAGAGTATACTCCACACACCTGAATAATAATAGTGTAGGGGCTGAGCAACCTGCATTTTACAAGTGGTGCAATTTATGATCCACGCAAAAAACACCAGCTGCTCACCCAGCTCTTGGCAGAGACGTGATCTCATGGAGTCACAGTGCTTAAATCCAGAAGTGCCATTTGTGATCATCTAATCTGATCTGCTTATCACAGGTCATTACCTTTGTACTGAGCTCAATAACTTTGTGTTTGACTTAAATACATCTTCCAGAATGACATCCCGTCTTAATTTGAAAATGAGAGATGGGGAATCCATCTTTTCCCTTCATCATGTATTTCAATGATTAATCACTCTTTCTGTTAAAAACGGGCATAGAATTTCTAATTTGGATTTGGCTGGCGACAGCTTCCAGCCATTGCTTCTTTAGTACTCAGAATTTTCCTATTGTGAATATGCTCACGCATTTTAATGAGGTCACCTCTGAGTCTTGTTTTTAATTCACTAACATGCCAATTTCTTTATTTCTCATGGGATGAGGTATTTCTTACAGCTCATGAATCATTTTGGTAGTTCTTTCCCTTGCTTTCTCAAATCTTTCAACAGTTTTTTAAATATGAATATGAACTGGATACAATATTCCCTTTCTGTGCAGAAAAGACTTCTCCACAATCCTATCATGAATCTGTTTATCAATGGACATCCTACTATTGATTGGAGCATGAAAACCGGATTCCTTTGGATGAAATAAAATCATATTAGAAGACTGACAGTTACTATATGAGAGGATCTTTGATATACAAAGGTTTAGTTGAGCACCCAGATTCCTGAGAAAACAAATTTCTTAGTGAAACATGCTGACTCTCAAGCTGTGGCCTTTCAAAAGTCACATTACCACCTGACCTCAGCTTCCACAACTATAAAATTGGAACAAAATCTTGTTAACCCTGACACACCAGGAAAAAGAAAAGATTGGTTGCTGTATTACTGTCATAGCAATTCCGTTCTTCACCACAACTGAAATTTTCAAATAATTATGGCACCTTAATGTTAAAAAATTAATTTTATGCTACAGTCCTTTTCTCTCCAGGGGCTATTGAAAGCAAATTATTAGCCCCTATTACCACTGTAGACATAGGAAAAACTATTATTCTACTGCTACAATGGTGAGGTAGATGACTACTGAGATAAAAAAGGGCATGGGCTGTACTATGTTAGTTCAAACCTACTGAATTTTGCAAACTTTTAGCTGACCATTCTCACTTTAGAATCACTGCTGCCATTACTGATGTTTAATAATGCCAATTTAAATGCATTACTGAATTGAAAATTTGAGCTCTCCAAAATGTGCCTTATTTACTTTTGAAATTATTCCTTTTGTAGCAATAGAGAGAGATGATTTCTCAGAAGTGACGGATGCTGCATTCCTTTTGCTGCTCAGGATTCTTATCATCCTTTCAGACAATTGAATTTCTTCCATTTGTAAAATCTATTACCAGAGGAATGATTGCAAGTAAAACCCAATGATTGGAATCAGAACTGTTTTGGCAATAAAGGAATACTTCATTGATCTATATTAATACCTAGGAATCCCATTAAAAAATTTGTATTTAGTTAGTCTTGGGAATTAGAACTTGAGCAATACCATGAAAAAGCTTATGAGGGATATAAATTCGTTATATTCATATAACAGATTTCTGTAAGATACACTTCAGCTTGAACTAATTTGATGTTTTGATTTTTGGAAATGCCCTAAATAAATGTGACCACATTAAATGTCTAAAGGCTGATTAACCAGAGAGACTGAAGAAAATAGCAAGCACAGCATCTTTATCCAAAAAGGTACTTTCTAGACAGGTTTCCAAAAAAGGATCTACTTTAAATCAGATGTGAAGCAGCATTTGTCAGTAATCTAAATGGGACTATTAAACTGATGCCAGTAGATACGAAAATACTAATAAAATTTGTGGCTTCATAAATAATTATTTGCAGAATGACTCAGAGAAAGTAATAGCCCTTTCCAGACTTAAAAATTTATGAACTGATGACACGCTATTGATTGGAGCATTTACTGCACCTTCAATAGGTCTAATTAATGAAACTGTTCACAGAATTAAACACAGTATTTAGCAGGATGACACTATCCCCCAGTTCTCTGCAAACATCTCCACATTCAAATATTTTCATGCTCACGGAGTGGCCTACTGAGGAGCCTACTTCTTGTCCTAGTGAGGTCAGGGAGTGTTTCATGTTGGCTTCAGCTATCTTATGCTTACCTACATATGAATATAAAGCTACTTATGAGACATGTAAATTGCAGGATCTGATACTTGATGAAACAACACATGTAAAAGAATACTTGGTTTGTTTCTTTTATCAGTTAACGTTAAATCATTACTATAGCGATGAAGATGTAGATGGTCACTGCAACACACTGGAACTTGTGTCACAGATGTGGAAAAATAAATTTGTTATATTTCTCAAATAATATAAATGTGCATTTTAATACATTCCAATACAAAGGTACAGCTCCAGAAAGAGGCAGCCTAACATAACAGAGAACAATAACCAGGAAAGCAGAGTCTGAAAGGGATCTGTAGGTGCCAGTGGAGAAATGGCATGAACTCTTAAGCAGCTACATTATGGCAAGAAAAGTTAATACAATTTTTGAATACATTAAAAGAAAAGAAATGAGCAAAAGTAGAGAAGCAGGTTTTGCCTGTTGGTGAGATAATTTTAGAATAATATATTCCTGTCTACTATCCTTTTTTTTTTTAAAGATGTTAAAAAAGAAGGACAGAAAGGGAGTAAGAGCCATAAAGCTCAGGCCTAAGATTATGCCTTAAAGCAAGAAAGTTCAGGGGCCAGATCATCTTGGTTTTTCAGGAAAAGGACTGAGAAGAGACTGGAAACTAAAACAGAAAAAGACACAAAGAAAACCAGAAGATGGACTCAAAAGGCAGAGAAATTCAAATTAAAAACTATAAAAAATTAAAATTTTTTCACAAAGATTAGTGGATTTTTCATCTCAGTGCCTTCAGGTGAAGACTAGATACGTTCCTAGAAAAGTTTTAGGAACATATGAGTCATTTTGCCAAATAGTTGGTAGAATGTAAGAGTAACTCCATATTTGTTCAATACATGTGTGCTGGTTTTGGCTGGGATAGAGTTAATTTTCTTCACAGTAGCTAGTATGGGGCTATGTTTTGGATTTGTGCTGAAAACAGTGTTGATAACACAGGGATGTTTTTGTTACTGCTGAGCAGTGCTCACACAGAGTCAAGGCCTTTTCTGCTCCCCACCCCACCCCACCAGCGAGTAGGCTGGGGGTGCACAAGGAGTTGGGAGGGGACACAGCTGGGACAGCTGACCCCAACTGACCAAAGGGCTATTCCATACCATATGGCGTCATGCTCAGTATATAAAGCTGGGGAAGAAGAAGGAAGGGGGACGTTTGGAGTGATGGCGTTTGTCTTCCCAAGTAACCGCTACGCGTGATGGAGCCCTGCTTTCCTGGAGATGGCTGAACACCTGCCTGCCCATGGGAAGTAGTGAATGAATTCCTTGTTTTGCTTTGCTTGTGCATACAGCTTTTGCTTTACCTATGAAACTGTCTTCATCTCAACCCACGAGTTTTCTCACTTTTGCTTTTCTGATTCTCTCCCTCATCCCACCAGGGGGGAGCGAGCGAGTGGCCGTGTGGGGCTTAGTTGCTGGCTGGGGTTAAACCACGACAACATGAAAGAAAGGGACTTTATGATTTACTATTCTGTTCTGTCCATCTGCAAAGCTAGAAAGGTCAGTGGAGCAAGGATTTCAGCTAAAGGAGATCAAAGTTTTCTGGCTCAATGAGTCCTGTTGTCAGAATTTCACTGCTAACCAGGCATCTAACAAGCAATTTCAGAAGATCCACATCTTGAAAGAATGGAATTTGATCGTTGCCTAACTGTTCAATCTATAAATCCAAGAGCTTAAAGTTGTCACCCTGAAAGTCACATTGTTACATTTGTAGTACCCTCCTCATATTGCATGATCTCATGTCACATATACACTGCAATATTTTAATGCAACAGCCTCAAAAGGAGATGAGTTTACAGCCTTGGTTTTCTTGGGTTTGTAAACTTCAGTCAGCACCAAAATGTTACTTATACTTCAGAGATGTGTTAGAATACCAAGGACAGCAAGAAGTTTTGGGTTAGCAGCTGGATTTTCTACTGCAAACCATCATATAAATGTGGTATTCTAAATTCTTAAATTTTGGGTAATGAAATATTTCTAATTCTAAAATTGACTTAGCTCTAAAAGCTACCAGCCATTGGAAGCTGATATCCTATAGTAGTCCACATAATACAACTGTGGCTAGCAATAGCAGTACATATCCATCTGCCAGTGTAGGTTCGTACTTGAATCTTCCCTAGAAAGGGAGTGCTTCACTCTTCAGCTTACAACCTCATTTGTTCCCCAGAAACTTCCCTCAATCATCTCTCCTTTTCACCCTTCAGATAAAAACAGCTTTCATGTGTTGAGTGAAGCTATGATCTGTAGGTTACCAACACTATGACCCATCCAGACTTCTCTATCTACCAGCTTCTCTGGAGCAATATACTAAGTCCACTCCAAAACCCCACACTTCAAAGAACTTTTGAACAATTTGAATTTTAAGTTTAAAAACCAGTATGAAAATGCATTCCTAGCCAGTCACATCCAGCTGCTGAACTGGAAGTTTTAATCTAATGTGATTTTCCATGTTTGGCTATTACAATGGCTACATACCATGGAGCCATCGACAAAGGCAGGCAGCTTTTCCTCTTTTTTTTTCATTTTTCAGGCTAAAGTTAGAGCCCTTACATGACTTGAATCTAATAGCATTTGACTGAATAAGAAATCAGAAGTCAGACAGGAATTTTTCAGCCCTAGGAAAGATAAAAGTGAGTTACTGCTTTAATTGGCTGTTGAATTAGCTCGTATGAATAACAGCTCACAGACTTCTCAAGTTCTGTGGTTTAATAAGACTCCCTTTTACTTCTTTGTCTGAAGATTTACTGGAAAAGATTCATTCCTTCTGGACATAGTGATTACATTCAAACTCCAGACATGAAAAAAGAAACAGCTATGCAAAGCAAAAAGCATAAATAGTATAGGCTGCTGGTAGCACTGTTTTTTTACCACCTTCTCCATGTGGCAAACACAAAGGTCTGTTTTAATTATGCTACAGGACAAAAAACTGAGGGGGCACTTCGTGACATGGGACTGCACCATACGGGCTTTGCAGAGCTGCATATAAAAAAAAAAAAAAAAAACCACAAGAAAAGGCAAAAAGGGACAGAACAGATGTATGCCAGACAGCAGAACCATCACCCATGTCACAGAGCTGGAACTCAGGTGGTACATGGGCTTTTGTAAGTTCAGAGCTGAACCAACAAACATGGGGAGACATTTTATGTGATCCAAAAAATAGATTCCCATTGAGCCCCATACCTACAGTACCCACAAGCAGACACTACCAAAAAGCCACCTCGTGTACACCAGTAATCAAAACAAAAGGTCAATACAAAAGGAAACAATTCTTTATTCTCTTTGAATGATTTTTGTTGTGAGTTACTAAGCCGGTAGCTCCCTACCTGCATGAACTCTTACTAAAATACACTTATCCTTGCAAACAGTAGCATTAAAGATGTTTATCTAATCTCCAACCAGGCACAAGCTGTTAATGAATTGCCACTGTCTTCCATGGCACCAATTAAATATCTGCCTAAGCACTATTTACCCTTAGTGCACTCAACCATACTACTCGGAGGCTGTGACTATGTGGGGCATAGTGTAGAGCACATTCCCACAAGAGACAAGAACCTCCAAAAACTCCATCACCTTCTACTCTCAGCACAAAGTGAACTCATGAACCCTACACATTTAAAATAGCAGTATAGCCACTAAAGTACTCATCACAAACCTGAAACTCCATACTATCCAAACAAACAACCCTGCCCTAGAGACAGAAAAAGGCACATGGGGCATCAGTACATTGTTCAATCCCCCTCTTGGAACTCTCTCCTGTACAAGAGTGATAATAACGTATCTATGTATTTTGTCACAGTCTTTAATCACTAGTTTTGCATAGGACCACTGCTTCATTCACCAAACAGCTAATCAATATTTTGCTTTCACCTCATAACTCACTGTATGGCCCATACTTTGTTTACTGCCCATTATTCAATTGTGTTATGATGGCAGAATTATTAATTTCCTCCAGGGCTTCTCAATGGTGCTCAGCACTTCAATATCTGAGTGCTGCACAAATGCAAATTCACTTAGCTTCACAAAAATCCAGAGTGGCAAAGGAAAGGTACCACTCCTGTCTAAAACACAGGGCATGGAGTCACAGAAAAATTAAAGGCAGAGGTATTCACTGATTTTAGATGTCCTGTCTGAGGCATTATAGATGTAATTTACAAGTATTTAACAATATTTCAAACACAGAGGTTGCAGCATCAGTCGCAGGTGTGACTGCTGAGCAAATTGGATTTAGGACTCTAAAGGTGGTCATTAAAAATTAGATAATTAGAAGCTATTAGACTATTAGAGGTTCCACATGCAGAGATCACAGAACTTGTTCAAGTGGCTATATTAGCACTAGACAGGAAAAATGCAGTGCAACAGTGCATTATTTCAGTCACAGGACCTTCCTTTACCCTCCCTTGCTTCACTCATTACTGACTTCCCAGCTCAAGCAATAAATGAGGCAAGAGTCAAGCAGGCATCACTCGTCTCTCCTGCACAGCCCTAGTACATCCCTAGAGCAGGTCCACCCTGCACAACGCTTGAGCCAGAAATCCTGCATAAAAACAATATGTGATCACACATGCATCATAAGGGGACCGAATTAAGGTTGCCAAGCAACCACCTCCCCACATTATGCCACAAATCCTTGTCCTTCATCTCTTCAGCAAACAAATGCCAGGCCCTGTCTCACAACCCTGCTCTTTCCCTCGTCCGCTTCTGCGACCCTAATTACCCGTGCTCCCAAAGGCTTCTTCATTGCAGTTTCTTTGTCCAGCCAGTACCAGCTTTCCCTCATTACTCCAGTCGTTATTCTGTCTTTGTGTTCTTCATAATTAGCATTTAGTCCATCCCATTTCCTATTTCCCTGACCAGCTCTCAGTCCCAAAAGATGAGACAGACACTGTTAAAAGAAATAAAGCATGCTCACTGAGGAGGGAAACTTCAGAGATTTTAGCTGTTAAGATATTAGCAAGTTTCTCCAAAAGCAGTAAAAAGCACACTTTTTTCTAAAGTATTAAAATGTTGCCAGGTTTAAGCGGATTTTTACAGTGAAAAGACAGTCCACCTCTCTGCTACCAAAACAGTTGCCTGCCAGATTTCAATTATCTGTTGCAGAATAGGGCATGCTACCCCATTTCCAAGCAAAGATCACCAGAACGAGCAAAACATTGTCATATTGCATAAAGTTTATCCTCAAAACTAGCTAAGACATCTCAGCTGACTTTTTTCAAACACAAACAATAATCAATGGGCATGCAACACTGAAAATGTCAGATTAAGATAATGAAGTCTGGCAAAGCTGTAAGAAAAACAGTTGTTAAATGAAATTTTCTTTAAACTTTTTAATGGGCTAAGAGCAAGACTAGAAATAAAAATGTTCTCCTACAGTTCATTCTCAAAGTGGTTTTCTGCTACTGTTTCCCTCTAAGTGTGAATTTCACCCAAATGCAACTAATATCTTCAAAGTCTATTTTATCTATCCTCAGCATATTTTTCCTTTATCATCATCTGTTGTCTTTACTGTGATAAATCACCAAGTAAGTCAAAATAAATTTTAGTTGCAAAAAGAATACATGATGAGCCTGATATCAGGAACTGGATCCTTGTTTGAGAGCCAGCGGTAACATAACACTTATTGTCCTAAAACGCACATATCTATGGATATGCCTGACTACAAAAATGGTCTAGAATATACTTGGAGCATCAAATGGTCTGTTGGTCTTCTCCAAGGAGTGTGAGACAAAAGCCATGATGAAACAGCTGATAACCAGCAAACAGTCACAATAAATTTAGTCAACCCAAAGAAGAGCAAAAACAGCAAAAGAAAATTAAAATAATCATGTACATGTCCCTGCAAACAGTAAGGGAGACAGATCAAAGTGAATTAGGCACTTTGCAGCATGCTTTTGTTGTCTATTTCTTGTTACACAAGGCATGTTGCTGTTCAGAAAACTGCAGTCAGCAAACCAAATCAGAAATGTGCCAGTATACACCTCATTTCGATAGGACTTTTGGCGGACACTTTCAAACTAGGCCTCCTGGTCTTGGAATGACTTGTGATTTAGATCTGCTGAATATTGGCACTTTTGTTTTTCTAAGAAAATTTCATTGTTAACCTCTGAGGTGCCAGTGGATGGCAGTGTCCCCCACCTGTCTAATCTAACTCCTTCTGCGTCATCTACTTGTCTCCTCCCATTTTAAAAGGAGAATTGGATCTGGTATTCTTCCCCCCATTACTTTTTACTTTAAAAGCGTACCTAGTATCCCACATCTAGATAAACATAATAGGTCTTGGTAGGACACATGCTTAAAACAAGCAAAAGAAGATGCCTCTTTACACAGCAAGGATCTGGCCTGTGGAACCAACTGCTACGGGACATTGTAGAAGAAAGAAAGATCCATCAAGGGTTACTGAGTAGAAACTGTATTGGGCTCAGGCATCTCCTGAGAGCAGCCAGTGGCTGGACCGATCCCTGGGGGAGTACGGCCCACGCTTGTCGTACTCTTAGTCTTCCCCCAGCATTCACCTACAGCCATAATGGGGAGAGGCTGGACTACTAGGGCATTACTAAATGTGTAGAAACCACAGGAAGGTCTCGAACTGCATACGCTGGGAGAGTAACAGGAGCTCTACCATATATGCTTGCCCCCTGCTGCTACTCCTAGGCCTGTGTTTATGGCTGCTCTTCCTACATGGTTTCCCATCTCAGAGACAGGTGTCAGCTCTTCCGTAAAAAAAAAAAAAAAAAAAAAAAAAAAAAAAAAAAAAAACAAAGACTTTACCTGTGAACAGTGAACTGAAGAGGAAAGAAATAAGGGAAAACAAATGCAGCGGAATATGGAAGTGGAAACAAGAAGGCAGGGGAGAGTCAAAGGACTGCAAATGTAGAAAATAGGGATTCATAGGGGGACATCAAGCTGCGCATCTCTAACAGCGCTGCTGTGAGCGCTCTGAACGTACGCAAGGATGCGGGGAGGCTGCCCAGTGGTGGCCTACCCGGAGATGGGTCAGGATGAGAAAACTGAAATAGGTCCACAGGCACTGGGATTCCCCTTCCAGTTGCTTCCTCTAAGAGCTGCTGATGACAGGTTCACCCAAGGCAAGAATGTCACTGACAAGAAAATCCTCTTATCTGGTGGGGCCTTGGAAGGAGAGGATATACAATTTACAGGCTACTGGATAGATGGCCTCTTGGTCTCATGGTTCTCAACAGTTCTCATGGTCTCGTGAGTTCTCATGATCTCATGAACATGCTGTCCTCATTCAGAATCACACAATTAGTTTCCGCCTCAATTTCCCCCTTCCTCCTCCACCAGGCCTATGGTGTTTTATGTATTTGCAGCACAGGACAGAGTCTAGATGCAACCAGGTCATACAGCCTTGCACAGCTCTAGCTCACGTCTCATGGACAAGGGTGTTGAGGGAGATCTCATTATGTACAATCCCCGTGTTAGCATTAAGCCATTGCTTACAGATCTCTAGGAAAAAAAAATCCACAAATACCGTAATACCATTATTCAGCTTCCCCACAGTGACCCTGAATGCTGCTGAAAGGAACACCATGTGCAGCCGTGCAAGTATAAAAGTCTGCATGAAACCAGGCAAGCACTAAAGCTGCACTATTCCAACGTGTATATGGAACGAGCAGCAACTGAACTCACTAATGGTGACATTGTTCGCAGCTGGCTTATCAAGCCACTATCAAGCTTTAACAAGATGATTTTTAGATAGGCTATGCCCAGCAAAAAGGCACAATTTCAGAAGCAGACAAATGCTAATAGAAACACAACAGCACATTACTGCTTTGTAACTCAAATGTTACACAGGAAAACGAAAGGGTAAGAAAGATGTAATTCAAGAAGAAAATGGTGACCATGCTTCAGATATAAGACACAGTTATGCGTATGTATCAGTGCTCACTCTTTCTCCCTGTGCTTTCAGTACACAGCTAATCTTTTCATCTGCTTGGTATATTTATAGCATTCTGCAGGAAATTTCAGAAAGTTACAAAAAAAGCCAAAACATTGCAAAAATTACAAAATCACACATGCATATGTTTGTAGTCTTCTCTCTCTCAGTTTCACATTAAAATGTGCAGGGTTTAGTTGCTTACTGAAACACAAGCTATGCTAACATCTTCTAATCTATACTTAACCTGCTGTGAAGAATAAGGCTAGACAAAAGATTTTTTCACCCTTGGTAGGAAAATATTCTGGCTAAAATTCCTGCAAGAAAATCTTTATTGTACCCATGCTTTCAAGGACACAGAGGACTGTGTCAAGGTTCTGTTTTATGAGAACAGAATGAAAATAAAATATCAAATAGTGCTCGCCAAGGGAGTACCATCCATCTTGTTATGCATGTAGGAAGAATCTGGTGGAAAAAATAGCATGTGAGTATATAATTAAAAACTGTATCATGATATATATGCATAAGAAGGGTAATTAAGGTTGCACAGGCACCATTCTTCTCTAACTTTTGAGGACTTCATCGTACAATCTGAATAATGTTTTTTACCATAGGTTTGGGTGAGGGGTTGGAAGCAATAGGGATGAAAACAAGCTAATCATGAACTAACTACTAATTAATTCTCTAAAATGCATAGACACAAAGAGAAATTGCTCCTGGAGGCCTAAAGAAGAAGTAGGAGTGATCACAGAAAAAAAATCAGCTGCTCTAAATAAGGTCCATTACATTTCCTAGTAACAAAGGCTAAGTCTAAACAAGTCACCCAAAAGTCAACAAGAAAAAGCTGAATTTCTCAAGTTATTTAAAAGAGCTAAGCAAGGCTGCACAGTCTCCCCAGCCTATGCAGCAGAGACACAGAGCACAGGCAGAGGGTAAGAGATTCATGACCTACTCCCATCTCTGCCATTTGTATTATCTCAATGCCAATGTAGTTCATTTACCCAGCAACAATAGTCTTCAAAGTGCTGCATAAACATTTATCCTTCCAGTACCACCTCCCCTTCTCCCTTGTCTGCACGGGCGTAAAAATTAAGATCCTTTCTAACAAATGGAGAAAAGAACAAATGGGAAAAAAGAACAAAAGCTTTCCAATGATCTGGCCAAGGCCACAAGAGAAGTGTCCAACAAAAGTGGGATGAAAGCCCCAGTTATATCCCACTGCTATTTAGAAGCGGTTAAGGAGTGCTTTGCTCAGCAGCACATCCTTATAGCCTGTACATCCACAGGCCTGGAGGTAGGCCAGGCTGCAAATGCATTTTGATGTCAGTCAAGGGAAGGCCCAGCTTGTGAAAGAAAACAACTCCTAGCCTTGCTAGGACATGCTGGAGCTTAATTCGTGCTCCTCTAAAATTTATGTGAAACACAACATCAAAAGGTGGCAGTGGATCAGAAATGATATATGGAGTGTCTAATAACTGCTCCCGCATATGCCAAGGGTTTGACATGACAGTGATTGCCATGCAATTTCTTGCACCGCTTCCTCGGCAACCCCCGCCCCAGGAGCCTGGTACCCCCTTCCAGGGGGAGAGCAGAGCTCCCCTCCCGCCCCCGCCCGACACCCCGCCGGCTCCCTCGGAAGCGGCTGCGGAGGGTCCCGGCCCCGGCCCGGGGCAGGGGGGGCCGGCAGAGGAGCGGCTCCCGCGCCGCCGGTGGCAGGGGCGGCGCCGGGGAAGGAGCGGGGGAACGATGCTGTCCCTGCGGCGGCGGCTACGGGAGAGCCCAAAGCGAGCGAGCTCCTGCCTGGCGGGGCTGTGGGAACCCACCGCCGACGGGAACCCTCCCGCCCTGCCTGCCGCCCTTCGCTGCCGATTAAGCTCGGAGCAGAGAAAAAACAGAATTCAGTAAAAAAGACAGATGCCAGGGCGGGTTTGCTGCCTGCTGGGCGTGCCGGGTGCCGCGGCGGGGGATGGGCAGCCGAGCCGCGCCAAGATGCATTATGGCAGAGCAGCCCCGCTGTCCCCCCGCCCCCGGGCAGCTGAGCCCCGCAGAGCCAAGCCGAACCCCGCCGCCCCCCCCGGTGCCGCCCCGTGCCGGGAACGCAGCAGGGCGGCGGGGAGCGGCCGGGCCGGGCGGAGCCGGCACCGCAGCCCCTCACCCGCCCCGCGCTGCGGCTGCCGCGCTGGCGCAGGGCCCGGGGGGGGGCAGCCGCCCCGCGCTGCGCTGCGCTGCCGCGCCCAAGCTCTCCGATCCCCGCCCTGCCGGGCCCCGCCCTGCCCTGCCTGCCCCTCCTCGTTCCGTCCCTGCCTCCCCCCGCCCGTCTCCCTCCCCCTCCCTCCTTGCCTGCCGCCCTGCCTGTCTCCTGCCCCCCGCCCGTCTCCCTGCCTGCCCCCTCCCTGCCCGTCCGCCCCCGCCCCGCCTGCCCGCCCCGGCCGGCACGCCGCTGCCCCGGGGAGCGCCGCCGCCTCCAGCACCACGGAGAGCGCCCGGGCACCCTCCGCCCGCCCCGCCCCGCCCCGCGCTGCGCCGAGCTGAGCCGAAACGGGCCGGGCCGGGCCGGCCTCGCCGCCTGCTGCCCCGCGGGGCCAGGCCCCCACCACGGCATGCACCCGCCTGAGCCCGGGGTAGGGCCAGCCCTGCCGGGGTACTGGGGGCCGGGGGGGTGTCTCTCGGTTAGGGCGAGGCTCCCCAGCCCTCTGAGGCGTCCCCCTCCCTCCGCCCTTATATGCGCAGCACTCAGTCGTTTCTCACCATTTTCTTTCAGGAATAAGCTCCTCTCACGACAGACATCCCGGCACATCTAGATCTCTCTCTCCTGCTCACCCTGCCCCCACAGGCAGCCACACAGCTGGAGGCCAGAAGTGTGTCACCCCAAAAGGCCGCAGGGCCCCCGGGGCCGCCTTCCTGCTCTCCGTGAGGGCAGGGCCTTCCAGGAAGGCAGATCACCCCCTGCATCCCTGCAAAGCTGCCTCGTCCCCCTCCCGCCAAGAAGCCAAAGCTGCCTCAGCAGGGAGCCATCACAGCATCTGCCGTGCTGCAGCTCCCACGCCGGTGAATCACACGCGTCTCTCTGTGCGCGCTGTACAGTTTGGGGATGTTTCTCTCCCCAGACTCACTTCCAGACTTTACTGTTCTCATTTAAAGAAAAAAACCCTAGTTCCTGCAATGCAGAAATCATCTATAGTGACTCAAAAGAGAAAGCTGCCCTCAGACTCATGCTCTGCACCCCGCTTTGCTCAAAGATGCTCTTTACTGACCTCAAGGAAGCTTGAAAAGCATAATCCTGCATTACCTGTTCTAGGGAAGCACACACAGAGGAAGAGCATCGCAGTCAGTGCTGGCACACTGCGTGGACTGTGCAGCTGCAAATGGCACTGCTGAAGGAAGGAGAACGGTGCCAAGGCCCTGCCTGCGCTGGGACAACACACCTCCGCCCCGGACACCTCTGCCTGCGCTCCTACTTTTCTCAGCCACCCATACACACCATGAAACAACGCCACAAGTAGTGTCCTCCAAATTCCAAGCTGAAAATTTGCCCTGTGCCCTGTCTGTCTGCAAGCAGTGTCAGAGTCTGTTATCACTGCAAGGTTTTGACAACAAGGCTGGTTTTCCCCTGGGAGAGGCAAATGAGCTCCAGTTGGACAGTGTAAGGATGAGAAGGTAAAGATGGAGTGACCACCATCTTGGATACTGTCTCCCCTAGGCCATCAGCTGCTTCCAGCCTGAGGAGGTGTACAAACAGGTCCCATCACTGCTATGTTTCTAGCAAGAATTTCAATTAACCACCCACATTTGTTTAGCGGCTGTCAGTCATATCACTGGCTTTCCTCTTGCTGGAGATAGAGAATCCTTAAAATGAATGTAGAGAATCCTTAGAGTGTGCCCATCCCCTTGCATGTAATAATCATATCGGGTCCCATTCTGCACATTTTAGCAAGCGAATCAAGCTCGCAGCTTCCCAGTGCCTCTTGTACAGTACATCAGGGAAGTGGTTATTGACAGTTCTTTTCACATTTATCCGGGTTTTAGCTTTCCAGAGCCCTTCGAGAGTGGGAGCAGGTCCAGCTGCTGTTCCCCAAGTTTTAGCAGAGTTCGAGTTGTCCAGAGTTAGGTCTGGGAATACTAAAATAAATACTGAAATGCAGAAACATTCAGTATAAAACAATTGGATATGGTATTTGTATACATTTGTAGGAAATGGGATGCAGAGGTAAAAGTAATCTAAGCAGCTGTTTTACTGAAATGGTTTAGAAAATCCCTTGCATTGGTCCCTTCTTTTTGTCATACCTTTGGAATAAAATGTGTTAAAATGAATTTGTGCATGTTTTACAGGTAGCAACAGCAGAGCCTTCAACACCAATAGGCTTTTTTCATGTAAGACAGAAAACATTTGACATGGAATGTACTATTAAAGCCAGACCGAGGGGGGAGAGGCATTCAAGGACTGATTTCCATTTCAAACTGCATTCTGGCACTTTGTACTCCAGCACCATTGGTGGATCAATATTTAATGCCCGGAGATTCTGGCTCTGCAGGAGTCATGTCAGGGGACCTCTAGAGCCAATCTGCTTGGGTAGAGGAGTGATAATTATTCATGGGCTCCTGCCTCTTGCTCCTTCTCTTGCACAGCCCCACTCTGCTGACTCAGTGCCTTATTCAGTCTTCTCTCTCTCTCTCCACTGCTGTAGCTGGACCCCTTTGCCTTCAGCACCTCTGAGAGCCTGCACATCCCACCATGGCTAAAACAGCAATGGGTAAGAAACCGCATCTCTTTTTCTTCAGCCAGTACAACGGCCACGATTTCCTAGGGCCGCTACCTACACTGGGTGCTCTTCCCAGTGTCCCTAAAGCTTAGAAAAAAATCAGGACAACGCTAAACATATTTTTAAATTCTTTGATAGGAAAAAAAGGGAGGGGGGGTGGGATCCCAGGGCTCTTTTAACGTCCTAACCTGAGATCAGATTTGTTATTTACCGATGGGTGAGGTCGGCATATGAGCACAGCCTGATTTTGAAACGGCTTTCATTATTTTAAAGATGACTATGTATATTATGGCATTTAAAAAAAAAAAGAGAGAAAAAATAAAACGAACCGGGAAGTTATCCCCGCTATAAATATGCCTCCCACCGCCCCCGCAGCCCCCCTCGGCCGGGGCCAGCGCTCCCCTCTGCTTCTGAAACGAACCGCGAACCGCGTGGGGAGCAGAGCAGAAGGGGAGGGGGGCGAGGCACCGCCGAGCGAAACCCAGCGCCGCGCCGGCGGGGGCGGGGGGCTGCGGGCGGCGGCCCGGGGGGGGGCCGGGCCGGGCCGGGCCGGGCCGGCGGCGGGGGCGCGGGGGGCCGTGCTGCGGGCGGGGGCGCGCAGCGGGGCGGGCACCTGCCGCGGCGCGCACTGCGGGCCGGCCGCGCCCAGCCCGGCGCAGGGGCTGCGGGGGGGCGAGGAGAAGGAGCCGCCGCCCGCCTGCCGCCCCGGCGCTGCCCGCACCTGCAGTCTGCCGGGGGGGCCGGGGGGGCTGAAGTAGGTCACTGCATCACGGGTAGCTGGAATTTGCTAGCAGTTCCCACCCCGTTTTTCTCTCCCGGGGGCAGCTGCCAGGGCCGTTGTTAGCTCGCGTTTTCCAGCTGCAAGCAAAGCATCCTCCCCCCCTCCCCCCCCCTCCCCGCCCCGGCCAGGAGCCGCACCCTGCGCCCTGCCGCCGCGGCGCGCCGCCCCCAACGCCCCCGGCCCCGGGGAGCGGCCGGGCGGGGCGGGGCCGCGGGAGCTGCAGCCCCGGCCCCGGGCACCTCCGGGTCTCGGGGAGCCCTCCGCCCTCGGGTCCCTTCTGGGCACGGGGCGTCTGTCCCGGCGCCAGCGGCGGGAGCGAAAGGCAGCAGCCCGGCTGCGTCCCCTTTGTTCGAGGGAGGCTGCTGGAGTGGGTGGGGGAGCGGAGAATCGCAGCGGAGGGTGTGGGAGCGAGAGAAGGGGAACAACCGCGGTGCCAGGCTGCTGAAAGCATCCGAGCCCTATTACTCCTTGAATTTTCTTTTTTTTTTTTGCGGGGGGGAGATGAGGCAGGACCTGCGTTTGACGCATTCAAGTTTTCACAATCATTCACCTTTAAAGACATGCACACACAAATCCCTCAGAATAAGGATGGAGAGCTCCAACGCAATTACTATCTTATTATCCTTCCCCAAGAAGCAAATCCCGTTCAGATTCCCATTCTGTGCAGACACTGTCACCACTCTTAATCATGTTGCACAAAGTTACACCGAATCCTCCTGGCACTGGCTGTAACCGACACATTATAGATTTATTTATTTGAATGCTGATGTTCCGCTCCCGAGGAATAATTGGTGTGGATTGAAAGCATTTTAAGCTGGCTGTGGCACCCCTGGGAACAAGGCATGAGACAGCTGTAGATGCAAATAGAGGAGGGAGACAAGGGCTGTGGGAGTCTGGCCAGCCCTGCAGTGCCGAGCACGCCGTCCCCTCCCCACTGCAGCAATCTGGTAATCAGTATTGGTAATTTGTAGTCAGTCGGAGACTTATCACTGCAGAAGGCCCTGTTAGGAATTCTGTCACTAGGGAAGAAAGGGCTCTTCAGCCTTTGATTAATGATCTCGCAGCACACAAATAGAAAGGTTTCTGCAGCAAGAGAGATGCCTGGAATCATTAGGCTTGCCCAGAGACGGATTGGCTGTGCCACACCAGTTTGCCTATTAATACCTGGTTAACAAGCTACATGCACAAGCAATAAAAAGCAATGTAACTACCTAGGTTTCTAAAAATACTAGTTACAACAACATTCAATTAAAAAATGAAAGAAATGTTATTAGAAGCATCTTCCCTCTTTAAACTCACAAAGGTTAAGGATTCTCTTCATTTCTTTGAACCTTATTCTTCCTTGCTGTAGTTATTTGTAGAGAAAATTTGGATCTAGACAGCATATCAGAATAAGCCACTTTATTTCAAGAGTTTCTTCGAGGCAACAAATTTTATTTTCATGTGGAAAAATAGATGCATTCTCAGTCATACACATTTCCAGTTAATGCTAAATAAGCTATGTTTGTTTTGTACTCAAGCTTTACCCAATAGACCACTGAGAGAACTATAGAGTGCCTGATTTTTTTTCCCCTGTTGAGCACCGTATTTCGCAAAGTGGCAATAAAGGCTAGATCCTGCTGCCACAGGAGCCAACAGAACATTTCTAATCAGCTTAAGCTGGCCCACTATTATGTTTCTGGCCCTGGTCCAGCAAGGCACTTAAGCAGGTGTCTGAGTTTGAGCATGTGAATAGGCCCACTGGCTTTGGACAGAACTCTTCACACAACTCAGGTTAGGCAGATGCTAAATACCTTGATAAGCCAGTGTTTATATTCTGCCACAGAAAGCAAAATTAAGCCTCATTTTCTCTTAGGCTCTGTTAAATAAAAGGTTTTCAAGGAAAGCTCCTTTGGCTTACATGGGAATTTCAAGAGCTGCAAGAACTTCTGGAGCTCGGTACCCCCTGAATGCCCATGAAGTTCTTTCTGTTTAGTTTATGTAGTATATGAATGATGCACACCAGGCACACACGCATACACCTACTTATTTATTTATTTATAAGTGTGTCTTATTTTAGAATTTCATATAACATGACTGTACAGAAATTCTGGGGGCTTTTCAATTGCATCCTCCCCTTGACGCCATCTTCCAAATGACATCTGAATTGGATGGATGGACTCCATCATACCTTATGCTCCCGACCGTACAGGATGTGCATTATATAAATCAGCAGCTTTTGCAGACCTGATAGGCCGTGTACCTGGTTGGGCCTGATAGGCCATGTACCTGCACCTTTCTTAGGGTATGTAGATGGCAGTGTGAGGGTGAAGCAGCCAGTGATGCCACTGGAACTAAAAAAGGTGTCTGAAACCATTATTTCATTGTTTCCTTGCGGTGTTTCATGTAAAGAATATTTATTGTGAAAACATCTTCAGACAATTATCATACAGAAAGTCTCAGTCCCGATTATGGTTCTTGTTTATTTTATAGGGATTTGTCTAACAGAAATATATGAGATATGTGTGAATAATGTGTTAAAGAAGTGTTTTGATTCAGACTCCTTCTGAGATAGTCAGGAACTCCATGGGGTGACAAATGGGTGGGATTATGAGGATACGGGAATTCAGGCAGCCCCACGCTGCCTCCTTTGCATATCTCAGTAAGACTGATTAAACTGTTGTAAAAGTGCTTCGGAGTTGTTCTTCTATTTTATCATTTGCATTTTAGTTACAAGCTCAGACCTCGATACTTAGCTTGATGGATGCAATGTCACTGCTAAGTTTGTCTGTTAACTGAGTACTACGTTATTGTTTTATCCAGTGTGTAAACAGACATACAAAGTCATAAATGTGTATGGTTGGTGAGTTTAAGTGGTTCAATTATTTTAATAACTAGGCTTTTTCACTGCAAAAGGGTAAGCATTCTGCCTCTGATCTGCCAGTACACTTAAACAATTGCTTGATCTTCAACAATTGCACGAGTAGTCATCTGGACATCAATGGCAGCGACAAGCTTCAAGTTAAACAACATATGGCTAATTGCCAGGCTGAATTTGGACTGAACATGCTCCTTTCCGTGTTCTGCAGTTTTTAGCAGAAGGTTTTAACCTTCCCTTTTTATAAATAAATATGGTTCTTCCCCTTTTATAAATAAATGAACACAAGTCAGCACTGAATTATTTTCAACTGTCAGAAAATTACATTTCTGAATAGCCAAATAGGAAATCACTTTAAGATGAGAATGAATGTAGACAAGATTCAGAAAAGAGTTTATTGTCTCATAATGTTAGCAGAAATGTGATTTGACTAAGACACCATTATTCCAAATTTTGTCAAGATCTAGCAGAAGAAACATTTCAATTAGTTTATTTTCTGAGAATTTTGATTACTAAGCTAATATAAAGCTGCTGGCAAGTACAATTCACTAGCGAACTGAAGGTTAACACCTATTCACATTCTTTTCCTGTTTTTAAAGCGTAGATTACTCTTCCTGCTATTGGGAATTCAGGCAGTAATCATTTTAAAAACAGTCCATATGGCTAAGAATTTATATTGCGTCATAGCGGTTCTTTACTTACCCTGTGGAGTGTACAAGCAGGAGGATGGAACGTCATCTATTCCATCATCTTATGGAAGAGATCCCATAATGTGCTGAGGAAATAAAAATAAAATTCAGCAGCTTGAACACTTCCAAAATGTTCTCTCACCTCCACCTCCATCACCTCTTTGTCCAAATATAAGCTCTATTTAGACTAAAGGCTTCCCTGTTTAATAATGGATTCCTGTAATTAATTCACATTTATTTTGTCAATTTGAATTTCCTTTAACTAATTAATTAAGCCTGGAATTTTTTTTCATTTCTTTGATATTTGTACTACGGCAGTACATTTCTCTAGATCACATTTTGCACACCTATTTTTTACTATAAATATGTGTGTAATCTAACCTCATGGTTAGATTTTTCTCAGGTGAAATTTATATTCATTTCTTTAGAAAAGAATTCTCCATTTTCAAATTCATAGCATTAATTAAAAAAAACTTATTACAGAAGAGAGATCATAGAATCATAGAATAGTGTGGGTTGGAAGGGACCATTAGAGATCATCTAGTCCAACCCCACTGCAATGAGCAGGGCCATCTTCAACTAGATCAGGTTGCTCAGAGCCCCATCCAACCTCACCTTGAATGTTTCCAGGGATGGGGCATCTACCACCTCTCTGGGCAACCTGCTCCAGTGTTCCACCACCTTCAGCGTAAAAAATGTCTTCTTTATATCTAGTCTGAATGTACCCTCTTTTGGTTTAAAACCATTACCCCTTAATCTATCGTTCATATCCAGCAATATACTTAGATAGCATTTTAGCCTTCGAAGACTGTACAGAATTAACAAAATAATTATACTAAGAGCCTTCTGTGAGAAGTAGGCATTACTATGTAGTCTGAAACACAGAGATCAGAGGGTTCCCATGACAGGTAGGGCTGGGCAATACTTGACCTGTGCAGCATTTTCACATAGGTCTAATTTGACTGCCTTCTTAGTTCATAGTCAAAAGGAACAAGAGATCTTCAGCACTTCTGAAAAACATCAAGCCCTAGGTGTCTTAAATGAGGCATCCTAAAATGGCGTCACCCCAAATAATTGATGTAATTGGAAAATTTAACTCACTAAAAGCTTTGCTAAAGATTATACAGCAAGAAAGCCACCACTTGAACATAAGGGACTGAGGGTGGCTCCTAGCCCAATGACCAGTGGGCAACAGCACAGCTGGAAGTGAAGTCCTCCAACAAGCCTTCTCACAGAGTGTGCTCCCCCCAGGCTATATATATATTGAGTACATTTGCCTTTCAACTTACATTATCAGGCTTCAAAACTCTTTATTCTGGTACTCTCAGTAGTTCTGCCCAATGCTTTAAGGAGGAAAAAATGTCACATCATGAACCAGCAGTGCTTACTTACCTCTGCAGTAATACCTTCAAAACTCCAATGTTAATTTTCCATACAAGTCACCTTTATAAAGGAAAACTGTTGCTGTCATCAGGTGACTTACAGAGAACACGTTTTCTTCAGTAGTATCCATCAAATGGTTGATAGATGAACCAACTTTGCAAATGGGTCGTGCCTCATTGGAGTCAACAGAGTTCAGCCACTGGCCTCAGCACAATCAGCTGATCCTTAGCCCATGGGGACGCAGAAATTGGTAGCTGATTTGGAGGAACGGCTGCTATTCACAATTCTCCCTAGGGTACACATAATCCTTAGGGTATGAAGTCTGTGAATACAGCCTGAGATATTGTTGATTTTCATTCAGTTTAAAAATACTGTTGATCCCACTTGGGTGTGTGAGTCCCCCTGTGAACATCAGCCAGCAATTCTACCTGGGACACGTTATCTCGATCCTGAAAGGTGCTGGGCACCCATGACTACAGAGCAGGCAGTACCTATAGCTCTAGTTGCTCAGCACTTTTCAAAAGCAGAAGAAATTGCTTTGGAGACCTCAGTCTGCAGAGACCTGCATCTTCAGTCGAAAAAATGGTCTAATGCAGAAATGCTGGCCCCTGGGAGCAAAATATTCAAGACACTGTGTGTCTGAGCAATACCAGCATACAAAGCTGCTCTGTAATTATTTCATTTTCTCTTCCACTTACTATGTTTTTCTTTTTCCTGCTAATACATAATTTAACAAATGAAGCGTATTTAAGCTCTTTCTGCCAGGATGTGCCGTTAAACTGATGCACAGCGTCTACACGAAACATTAGGCTTTGCTGAAAACATTTAGCAATGTTATTTTTTGTAGGTGTAGCTGTCTAATCCAAGAAGTTCATAAATAAATTATAATTTATGCACTCATTCTAATACACAAAACTCATCACTGTGGTAGCAGTTATTGTGTGGAGAAATTGTGATCCTTCACGCACACAATCACAAAACAGGGTTGGGGTTTGGTGTGGGTTTTTTCACCAGTTTTGCCCCCGGCAGGTAGGTGGGTTTAGGGAGGTGACTGAGGATAGAGTTAGTAAAGCTCTGAGGCACCTGTGGTGGGATACAGGTGTACAGGTGTACCTCCACAACACGTGGGGAGAGGTCGGCACCTCTGGCCATGGTCGAACAGGACATTGCTGAGGTCTGCCCAGAGTGGATGTACTCTTCACTCAGTGACCAGAGAGGAATACAAGGGGGAATGGTGAGACTTCAACCGTCCCTTGGGTGCTTCACCCGCGGCCACAGAGAAGCCCATTTGGTCTTCACCATCGTGGTGGGAGGAAGAAGAGGTGGCAGTGGGTGCAGTCCTCCCCCTCAGCCAAACAACTGGTGTTTGGCCGCTGAGCGTGGCACTGGGATGTGGTGGCCCTTGTCCCTGTGTGTCCTCCCTCCCCGGACAACGTCAGAGCCACCAAGCTGTGACCCCTTCCCACCCTCCCATGGGAACAGCATCATAGTGGAAGGAGGACAGGAGAGCACACAGGAGGGAGCGTGACCTCCACCTAGTAACTGGGAAGCTCTGGTTTATAGGACCATTGCTGGATTTTGCATGATACAGCCACTGGATAAAAAATAGAAACAGCTGTGGGAGCACAAAATAAAACTCGAGTTTCTTTGGGTGGCAATTAGGACCCTTCAGCTTGAATCCCCTCATTTCTGAAAGAGATTGAACCCAGCTCTGGCATTTCCCAGTCCAAGGTGCTCACTGTAGGCAGTTGTACCAAAGGGCAGGAGTAAGACAGCCAGCAGCGTTTCTCCTCAGCTGCATTTTAAAACAAAGCAGTGGCTGCACCTGCATTTATGAAGGACCCTGTCCTATATATGTGTGCGACATCCTCTTAGAATATAGGCTACCCAGATTTCTTCTGAGGATGGGGACTGTTTTGGAAGAACACCCAGTTCCCAGTATTAGGGGATTAAACATTTCAAGTCCGAGGCACCCTTGCTTGTAGAAAAAAGTAGCACCCTACAATGCACCACCAATTTGAAGAGCACAAATTGTAATATTTATGGATTTTCATGACGTCTCTGCAGGAATTTGCAGAATCCACATTTTGGATTTAGAAGCCTGATTTTTTTCTTAAATATCATTTTAGGCACCTAGCTCCTTTGTTGGATTTGTCCCTTAATCATTTTATGATCTAACTTTCTCTCATTAAGATAGGGATAATCTTATATACTTACCTCGGAGTTGTGATGTGAGGTTATGTTCCATACCGCATGGAAATGTGTAACAATGCTCTAATGTTACAGAAGTTGCAAAACTCCATACTGATCAGATTAGGAAACAGAGCAACTTACCTTCTAAAGCTGTGTTAGCATTCTGTGCTATTCAGGTGCTTTTTATAATCCTTAGGGAATTTCTTACGTAAAGAAAAAATAATGATGCTTATATTTTATACTACTGATTGGTGTAGAAGTCTACAAATTGAGAATTTAACTTAAGCTAAGATCTGCTTTACCTGAAGCTAGCTAAGGTACCTTTTAATGTTTCAGTTTTTAAATTTAAATATTTTCACTAGTCATTAAGTGACTACATAGCTCTAACTTTTGATCTTGATACTATTTTTGATCCTTTCTAAAGTTATTGAAAACACAAATTGTCCTTTTGGCCTAAGGTTTCTGATATACACATGTTCAGATTCATCCTCTGGTTTCCACTAGGATGGCTCCTGATGGGATTTCATTGGCAGGGCTCCCTGAAGTGTCTAATATTATTACCATTATTATTTTTTCCATTTCAAAAGACTGTAGAGACCGCAGCCAAGTCAAAGATGCACAAAATTTTTATCTACAGTTATATATAAAAGTGTAGCAAAAATTAAGTTTTTTGGTTTACTAGTATTTTTGTACTGTAAATCCTCCAGTTACCTGAATGAAGCTGTAAGAAATGTTTGAACGTTCCTAGGAAATCTTTTAAATTAAAATGAATGCATGAATCAAGCTCTATAAGTTTTCAAAGACATTTTTTGGAAGTGAAATTCACTTCTGTAACTCATTTTATTAGCCTTTACTAAATAGCACATTTAACTATTTTGATATATTTGTTTCTTACATCATTTATGTGAAAAGAAAGAACAACTGATGTCACTCAGCAGTCATGTTTGTAGTCATTTGTCTTTGTCTCCAGGTACTGGCATTTAC